>NW_006408806.1:916693-928028 GCF_000296735.1 Chrysochloris asiatica | reverse complement strand
GAAAAAAAGGAAGACCCCAATGAAATGGATTGGCCAAGTGGCAGCATTGATGGACTCAAACTTGGCAACAGTAGTGACATTGGCCCAGGATCAGACAGTGTTTCATTCTGCTGTGCATAAATTTGCTATGGGTCGGTACCAACTCAATGGTACCTAACAACAACAAAGTAACTTGAAGAGCCATATCAAGTAATTCATTGCACCTTAAGGGTTTTCCTCTTTTTTGATGAACAAGCATGATATCCTTTTCCAAAGACTTGTCCCTCCTGATAACATGTCAAAGTAAGTAAGATGAAGTCTCACCATATTCCCTTCTAACAAGTATATTGACTGTACTTCTTCCAAGACAGATGTGTTCATTCTTCTGACAGTCCATGATATTCAATATTCTTTGTCAGCACCATAATTTAAATGCATTATTTCTTCTTAGGTCTTCTTTTACCATTGTTCAGCTTTCCCATGCATATGTTATTGAAAATTCCATGGTGTGGATTAGGTGTATTATCATCTTCAAAGTGACATTTTTACTTTTTAACACTTTAAAGAGGGTTTTTTGCTGTAAATGTGCCCAGTGCAGTACAACATATGATTTCTTGGCAACTGCATCCATGGACATTGATCATAGATTGAAGTAAAATGAATGCTTGATTATTTCATTATGTTCTGAATTTATCATGTCATTTATTAATCCAGTGTTGATGATTTTGGTTTTTTTTATGCTAAGCTGTAATCCATATTAAAAGCCATAACCTTTGCTTTTTATCAATAAGTGCTTCAAATTCTTGTCACTTTCAGCAAACAAGGTTGTGTCATCTTCAGTCCTGATGCCTCATTCTTATTCATATAGTCCAGCTTCTTGAATTATTTGCTCAGGATACAAATTGAGTTAATTCGGTGAAAGGATACCACACTTTTTCTGATTTTAAACAAAAACAATAAAAAAATATAATAATCAAATTCAACTAGACAAATATTTTGAGCATAAATTTATTTACTAATAAAGTGGCACTGTTGCAAATAAAAATTTAAACCAACATTATTTAAACTTCCCAGAGAAAAACACAATGTCATTCACGGGGCAAATGGCTAAACTTGACTATCATTGTAAGGTTGGCAGTTCAAATCCATCCAGAGGTGTCTTGGAAGAAACACCTGGCACCAAAAAGTCACAACCTTGAAAATCTTATAGAGCATAGTTTTAGTCTACACTGCAACCCAGGGGTCACCATTAGTTGGAACCTCCTCGGCTGCAACTATTTTGGTTCTTCTGTTTGTTTGTTTTTGTTTGTGTCTGAACCAAGAGAGGAAATAATTTCTCCAACACTACACAAGGTAATTGCAAAAAAACATTAGAAGTTTTTATTTTTATTTCTGTGTACCATATTGTTTTGAGAAGTCAACAACAGAAGTGCATGGGGAACTCATTTATATGGATGGTCTATGAAGACGTTTATATTATTTGATATGTTTTTAAACCCATGGACAAGACACATTGATGAAGATTTTTTCCTTAAATGCAGATCCACGTGGAGTGTGGGGAAAACAAAAACCAACATTTTACATAATGACTGAAAATATTTTCTTCTTTGTTGTTGTTGTTGTTAGGTGCCACCGAGTCAGTACCGACTCATAGCGACACTATTCACAGCAGAATGAAATACTGCCCAATCCTGGAACAACCTCACTACTGTTGCCACGCTTAAATCCATCAATGCTGCCACTTGGCCAGTCCATCTTGTTGGGGGTCTTCCTCTTTTTCTCTGACCCTCAACCTTACCAAACATGATATCCTTCTCCAGCAACTGGTCCCTCCTGACAATATGTCCAAAGCATGAGAGATGAAGATTGGCCATCTTGGCCTCCAAGGAGCATTCTGGCTGCACTTCTTCCAAAATGGATCTACTGGTTCTTTTGGCAGCCCATGGCACTTTCAATATTCTCTTCCAACACCATTATCTAAAAGCATCAATTCTTCTATGGTCTTCCTTATTCACTGTCCAGCTTTCACATCCATATGAGCTTATTGAAATTACCATGGCTTGGGTCAGGCGCACCTTAGTCCTCAAGCTGACATCTTTGCTCTTCAACACTTTAAAAAGGTCTTGTGCAGCAGATTTGCCTAACGCAATAATATGTCGTTTGATTTTTTGACTGCTGCTTCTGTGAGTATTGATAGCTGATCCAAGAAGATTGAAGTCCTTGACAACTTCAATCTTTTCTCTGTTGATAAGAATGTTGTTTATTGGTCCAGTGGTGAGGATTTTTGTGTTCTTTACATTGAGATGTAATCCATACCGAAAGCTGTGCTCTTTGATCTTCATCAGTAAATGTTTTAAATCCTCTTTACTTTCAGCAAGCAAGGTTGTATCATCTGCATATCGCAGGTTGTTAATGAGCCTTCTCCAGCTTCTTGGATTATTTGCTCAGTATACAAGTTGAATAAATATGGTGAAAGAATACAACCTTGTTGCACACCTTTCTTAATTTTAAACTATTCAGCATTCCCATGTTCTGTTTGAACAACTGCCTCTTGGTCCAGGTCCAGGTTCCTTATGAGCACAATTAAGTGATCTGGAATACTCATACTTCGCAACATTGTCCATAGCTTTTCATAATCCACACAATGGAAAGCCTTTGCATGGTCAATAAAGCACAGGTAAACATCTTTCTGATATTCTCTGCTTTCAGCCAAGATCCATCGGACATCAGCAATGATATCCCTCATTCCACGGCCTCTTCTGAATCTGGCTTGAACTTCTGGAAGTTCTCTGTCAATGTATGCTTGTAGCTGTTTCTGTATTACCTTTAGTAAAACTTTACTTGTATGGGATATCAAAGAGATTGTCCAATGATTTCTGCATTCCATTGGATTAGCTCTCTTTGGAATGGGTACAAATATGGATCTCTTCCAATCAGTCAGCCAGATAGTTGTCTTCCCAATATCTTGGCAGAAATGAGTGAGTGTTTCCTGTGCCGCCTAACTTTCTAGAAAGATTTCAATTTTTATTCCATCAATTCCTGGTGCCTTGTTCTTTGCTGATTCCTTCAATGTACCTTGGACTTCTTCCTTCAGTTTCATTGGCTCTTGATCATATGCTACGTCATGAAATGGTTGAACACAAACAGTTTGCTTTTGGTACAGTGACTCTGTGTATTGTTTCCATCTTCTTTTGATGCTTTCTGCATCATTTAACAATTTGCCTAGAGACTCTTTTAATAATGAAAGTTGAGGCTTGAATTTTTCTTCAGTTCCCTCAGCTTGAGAAATGCTGCGTGTATTCTTCCTTTCTCGTTTTCTGATTCCAGATCTTTGCACATTTTGTTATAATATTTGGCTGTATCTCCTCGAGCTGATCTTTGAAATTTTCTGTTCAGAAATGAGGCTGGAGAACGCATCATAGAATTCTGCAAAATCAATGATTTGTTCATTTCAAATACCTTCTTTAGACAGCATAAGAGATGACTATACACATGGTCCTCACAGATGGAATACATAGAAATCAAATTTACTACACATGCAGAAAGAGACAATGGAAAAGCTCCATATCATCAGTGAAAACAAGGCCAGGGGTAGACTGTGGAACAGACCATCAATTACTCCTGTGCAAATTCAAACTGAAGCTGAAGAAAATGAAAACAAGTCCTCAATAGCCAAAATATGACCTTGAATATATCCCACCTGAATTTAGAGATCATATGATGAACAGATTTGATACATTAAACACTAAAGACTGAAGACCAGAACAGTTGTATGATGACATCAAGAACATCATACATGAAGAAAGCAAAAAGTCACTGAATAGACAAGAAAGAAGGAAAATGTCAAAATAGGTGTTAGAAGAGACACTGAAACTTGCTCTCCAGCTTAGAGATTTTCTTCCTACTTATAACTTAAATATCTTACTCATTTTTAGCTTTAGTTGAGGACAAAACTGAAGTTTAGCTTACTGACCTATGCATTTTTCTTTTCTTTGTTTGTCAGTCATTATAATCTACTCTTATTCTAATTTCCTGTAGCTCTGATTCTTTATTCTTATTTATATTTAACACTGATTTGTTGCTGTTAAGTGCTGTTGAGCTGGTTCTGACTCATAGAGACCCTGTATAAGGTTTCCAAGGGGTGGCTGGTGAGCTTGAACCGCCAATCTTGTGGTTCAAACTGACCTTGCAGTCCAGTGCATTAGCCCACAATGCTACATCAGGACTCCACCACTATTTTAGTGTAAAGTAAGATATAATGAATGAATGAAGATAGTAAATGATTTAAAAATTAAACACACCATTGTCATTGCATCATTAGCACTCATAACAACGCTATAGGATAGAGTAGAACTGTCCCATAGGATTTCCAAGGCTGTAAATATTTACAGTGGAAGATTGACAGAGATTTTTCCCATGAAGGAGCTGGTAGTTCAAACTGTCAATCTTTTGTTAGCAACTGAGTGCTTATCCAGTCTGTCTCCTGGACTCCTTAGTAACTGATTTGTTAAATATATATCTTGTACCTTCAAACATCCTTGAAAGAAATGGGCATTCTGGGCTTGAAAAGACAAGAAAAGTTTTCAAAGTTAAATAGTGTCTTATAAAAAAGAGATTCTAGATTTCTGTTGCCACAAAAGCCAGAAGTCAAGCCAGTGTGTGGAAATCACAAGGAAGTGGATGTCAGCTCACATATTTCTTAAGAATTAGAGAATTCTTAAAAAGAAAATAGGCTGCCTTCAAATGCATCAGGTTTTCTATTATTGTCATCGTATTTGAACAGGGGTATGGAAGACCCCTAATGGGGATGATGTTCCAGTGAGTAGGAGGCCAGACTAGATGAAATCTAAAGCTTCCTGCATATTTGAGGTTGTAAAAATACATATTACAGCAAGAAAAAACAGTGTGTGGCGCTTACAACATCACATTATCATTGATGACAACAGTATTGGTAATCCTAATAACAACATTAATAGCCATAATAACATAGTACAGGACTTTACAGTTTCTTTTATCTGAGACATTATCAAAATACATCAGATAAAAGTATTATTTCTCATCCCAATTTTACAGATAAGAAAATTAGAAAACTTCAAAGTGAAATAACATACAAGGGTAATGAAATTTTACTGACAATAAGTCAGCAAAGCTAAAAGTGGCCACTAGTTAAACCACTAGCTTTGGTTAGCTAGCAAACATTGACTGTGGTACAGCAGAGGCTTAAGAAACATCTGGATGTATGGCTAGTAAATCTTCATCTTAGAAAGAGTGGATTAAGATGCCATGGATACTTGATGCAATTTAATCTTCTGATAAAGTGTCTTGCTATCAAGATTTGAGGACTCCAATGAACTCTCAACCCTGGAATTTCCCTGTTTTCTAAAATAATAGAGAATCCTCAGGATATTTCTCTCTTCTTTTCCCCCCTCTTCCCTTTTTTCCTGTCCCTTCCCTCTCATTGTTTATTCTCTCAGATCAGGAAATCTAAATGGTGAAATGCATGGCCACAAGTAGCTCTAGGCTCACATCTCTATAGTTTTGCAATCAGATAAAAATGGAATCTTTCCAGAAATTTTCAATTATAAAACTTCCAGAGAAAGTATGCTAGTTGGCCTGGATCACACATACCAATCATTGAGGCCAGAATAAGGTGAAACACTTCACTTAGACCCTGCCCATCCTATGCTTAAAGGGTGAAGATCAATTACTGAAAGCAGGCAAGGAAAAAAACAATACTTATCTGATATAGACATTTTCTCATTTTGAAGAATTTAAGTGTATATTAACTAGACATTTCAAAATATATCTTTGAAACAGTTTTTTTGTGTTTTTTTTCAAATGTGTGTTGTTGTTAGGTGCTGTAGAGTCTGATCAGTCTCATAGTGAACCTATCTATGCACAATAGAATGAAATATTGCCCAGTCCTACAATTGTCATCCTCACAATTTTTATGTTTGAACCCATCGTTGCTACCACTGTATCAATCCATCTCATTGGTGTCTTCCTCTTTTTTGCTGACCCTCCACTTTACCAAGCATGATGTCTTCCTCCAAAGAATGGCCCCTACTGACAACATGTCCAAAGTATGAGAAAAAGTCTCATCATCCTGGCTTCTAAGAAGCATTCTGGCTGTACTTCTTCCATGGTACTTTCAATATTCTTTGCCAACACCATAATTCTAATGATCAATTTTTCTATGGCTCAAATGCATATATACTAGAAAATTAGGTTTTCTAGTCCTCTAAGAAATCTCTTGATCAAAAACATTAGTCTCTCTTTTTGGTGGTGATGCTAGTTTCTTTGTACCACATAACTTTCTGTGCTGAGTTAATTTTGTTTGTGAGTCTTGCTGTCATTTTCTTCATTGTTCTTGTTTTAATGTTTACAAAATCCTTATGATTTTTCTTTTTCATTTTGATGAGGAAGTTTATTAATTTTCTTTGAGGTTACTCTGTAATTTATTAATTTTTCCAAGTTTGAAAGAAATTAATATATTTCTATTTTATCTTGAAATCTGTTTGACTTCCTCACTATTTGGAAATTCTATAATTGCACTTTTACCTCTTTTTGCTTTGCCGTTGCCTTCATTAAAAATTGATATCTCTCATTCTCTGTTTTCAGTCTTATAGATTTGTTTTACATTGAATCCTATAATTACAATTTTACCTCTTTTTCTTTGCAGTTGTCTTCATTAAAAATCATTATCTCTGGTTCCCTATTTTCAGTCTTGTAGGTTTGTTTTACTTTGAATACTTTTATGTCTGGATTGGATTCTGAATGCTGTTGTCATGCATCTAATCTCAGGTTATTACCTGCTATTGTTGGTTCTCTGTTCAAATAATTTTTTTGTAAAGTTGATCTGGTTTTTTGTAAAGTTGATCTTGGTTGGATTTTTTTTTTTTTTTTCAGAACTTTGTACATGCCACCCCATTGCCTTCTTGCCTGAATGGTTTCTGCTGAGAAATTAGAGCTTAGTCTTATTGCTTCTCCTTTATAGGAAACTTTTTGTTTTTCCTGAGCTGCTCATCTTCTTGCTTAACTATAGCTTCTTTGATAATCTTCTATATTTTACTCCAAGCTTAGCATCCTGTTCAAGAACGTACCAGGGTTTCTTATAGCCCTAAATTGGCCATTTTCATTCCTGTTTCTAAAACTTTGCTTTTTCAGTCCTGTCTCGTCCCCTTTGCCTGTCTATGAACTTTCCAAGATGATGCTCATATCTGACTTCCTACAGAAGCTTTTTCCAATAATTTTGATCCACATAGATGTCTCCCTGGTCTAATAAAAGTACAAATCAAAATTCTTACAACTTTCACAGCCGTGCCAGCCATTGTGCTATGCCCTACAATGAAAACATTTGGTCCTTCTGTTTAGGGGCTTAGCCAGTAAAGAAATATATTTGTCGGCCTCATTTCCTTAATGCACTTGAGAAAAAAAAGTTTGTCTGATACCTAATCCTGAATCAGCCACTCCGTTACTACTTCTCTGAATTGTATTCCCCTCTCCTCCATCCAGCACAGTTATGGTTTGCCACACTTTTAGCTGTTGATTACCTCTTAGAACCATTGGATTCCATCTCTTCAGCACAGAATGTTGCTACTCCTAACAGCCAACAATGACAGAGTAAATGTGAAGAAAGCCCTGTTACCTCTCAGTTTCCCATATTATCACCAGGCAAAGTGTAGTATTTTATGTATGGTGATCCTAAAATTTATCATTCAAATTGCATATTTTTTAGAGTAAAATGGAAAACTATTTAACTATTACTAAGGAGCTCTGGTAGCGTAATGGTTACAAGTCAGGCTGTGAACTGCAAGGTCAGCAGTTCAAAACTACCAGCTGCTCCATGGGAGAAAGATGAAGCTTTCTGCTCCCATAAAGATTTACAGCCTCAGAAACCCTGTTCAGGGTTGCTCTGGATGGGAACCGACTTGATGGCACTTAACAACAACATCAACCAAGTCAGTTGCCTTATAGTTTACTGATTAATGGTCACTTCATATATGTCAGTGTAGAACCATGCTCCACAGGTTTTCAATGGCTAATTTTTAGTTGCTTGCTTTTTATTTTTAATTATTAAGTGCTTTCACAAAAGAGCAATAACAAGCTTGTACAAGTGCAACAAGTTGGCTGGACCCAATTGTACCTAAAACAAAGACATGTGCATCTCTAACAGAGAACTTTGTGCCATCAAAATAGACTTCAGTGCACATCACTGAACTACATCTGAGGGAAGAGACAATAGAAAAGCTCATCAGACAATATCATCAGCCAAAACAAGGCTAAGGACAGACTGTGGAAAAGACCATCAATTGTTCATATGCAATTTCAAACTGACGCGGAAGACAATTAAAACATCCTACCTGAACTTAAAGACCATCTACCTGAACTTAAAGACCATCTGAAAAACAGTTTTACACACTAAACACTAATAATGGAAGACCAGAGGAACTGTAGGATGACATCATGACCATCATCTATGAAGAAAGCAGAAGGTCATTAAAACAACAAAAAAGAATCAACCAAAGCAGATGTCAAAAGAAACTCTAAACATTGCTCTTGAATATACAGAAACTAAAGCAATTGGAAGAAATGATGAAGCAAAAGAGCTAACAGAAAATTTCAAAGGACTGTTGAGAAGACAAAATAAAGTATTACAATGAAATATGCAAAGGTCTGCAATTAGGAAACTAAAAGGGAAGAAAACACTCAACATTTTTCAAGCTGAAAGAACTGAAGGAAAACTTCAAGCCTCAACTTGCAATATTGAAGGATTCCATTTTAAAATATTGATTCTACTGCAAAATATTGAATGATTCAGGAGGTGTCAAAAGAAGATGAAAGCAATACACAGAGTCACGGTATCAAAAAGAATTGGTCAATGTTTAACTTTTTCAGGAGGCAGTATAGAATCAAGAAACAATGGTACTGAAGTCCAAGCTGTGCTGAAGGTACTGGTGAAAATTAAGGCTCCAGGATTGGTGGAATGCTAATCGAGATGTTTCAACAAACTGATGCAGCACTGGAGTGCTTATTTGTCTTAGCTCAAAAATTGGGAAGACAGTTACCTGGCCAATCACCAAGCGATTCATGTTTATGTCCATTCCAAAGAAAGGTGATCCAGTGGAACATGGAAATCATTGAACAATATCACAAGTATCACACACAAGTAAAATTTTATTAAAATAAATCAAAAACATTTGGATGTTGGCCAAAAGCAGAGAATACCAGAAAGATGTTTGTTTGTGTTTTACTGACTATGCAAAGATATTCTATTGTGTTGGCTATAACAAATTATAGATAACACTACAAAGAATGGGAATTACATCACACTTCATTGTGTTTATGAGCAACCTAAACATAGACCAAGAGGTAGTCTTCTGAACAGAACAAGGGAATAACGTGTGGTTTAAAATCAAGAAAGATGTACATCAGGGTTATATCCTTTCACCATATTTATTCAATCTGTATGCTGAGCAAATAATTCAAGAAGCTGCACTATATGAAGAATCAAACTTGCAATCAAGTTGTATAGATAATAATTGGTGATTAGAATGCAAAGTTTGGAAACAAAGAGAAAGGTTCTATAGTTGGGAAATATGGTCTTGATGATAGAAAAGATGGTGGAGATCACATGACAGAATTTTTTCAAGACCAATAACTTGTTCATCGCAAATACCTTATTTTGTTGTTGTTGTCAGGTGCCATCGAGTCGGAACCGACTCATAGCGACCCCATGCACAGCAGAACGAAACAATGTTCGATCCTGGGCCAACCTCACTACCACTGCCACACTTGAGTCCATCAATGATGCCACCTGGCTGATCCATCTCGTTGGGGGTCTTCCTCTTTTTCTCTGACCCTCCACCCTACCCAGCATGACATCCTTCTCCAGCGATTGTTTCCTCCGGACAATATGTCCAAAGTAGGAGAGATGAAGCTTAGCCATCCTGGCCTCCAAGGAGCACTCTGGCTGCACTTCTTCCAAAACAGATCTATTGGTTCTTTTGGCAGTCCATGGCACCCTCAGTATTCTCCTCCAACACCACAACTCAAAGGCATCAATTTTTCTACGATCCTCCTTATTCACTGTCCAGCTTTCACATCCATATGAGGCTATTGAAAACACAATGGCCTGGGTCAGGCGCACCCTAGTCCTCAAGCTGACATCTCTGCTCTTCAACACTAAAAAGTTCCTGTGCAGCAGATTTGCCCAGTGCAATACGTCGTCTGATCTCTTGACTGCTACTTCCGCGAGTGTTGATAGTTGATCCAAGAAGAATGAAGTCCTTGACAACTTCAATCCTTTCTCCATTGATAAGAATGTTGTTTATTGGTCCAGTGGTGAGGATTTTTGTTTTCTTGACATTGAGATATAATCCGTATCTAAGGCTGTGCTCTTTAATCTTCATAAGTAAATGTTTCAAGTCCTCTTCACTTTCAGCGATCAAGGTTGTATCATCTGCATATCGCAGGTTGTTAATGAGTCTTCCTCCAATCCTGATGCCACGTTTTTCTTCATAGAACCCAGCTTCTCATATTATTTGCTCAGCATACAGGTTGAATAAGTAAAAATACCTTATTTAAACAGTATAAAAGAAAACTATACAAATGTACCTCACCAGATGGCATAAAAATCCACTACCTCTGCGGGAAGAGTTACCATATGATCAAGACCCAATACCACTGGAGGAAGAAGTACAAGGTACACTGAAAGCATTGGCAAAGAACAAGGCTCTGGAATTGATGGAATATAAACTGAAATTTTACAACAAACAGATGCAGAACTGGAAGCATTCACTAATCTATGCCAAAAAATTTGGAAGAGAGCTACCTGGCCAACTGATTAGAAGAGATACATTTTTGTGCCCGTTCTAAAGAGTGGTGACCCAACAAAATAAGGAAATCATCGTAATTATAGGTAATTTAAAAGTGATAAAGGTAATTTAAAAATGCTGCAACAGTACATTGACATAGAACTGCCAGAGGTTAAACCTAGATTCAAAGGAGGACATAGAGCGAGGGATATCATTGCTGACATCAGATAGATCTTGGCTGAAAGCAGAGAGCACCAGAAAGATGTTTTCCTGTGCTTTCCTGACTACACAAGGTTTTTGATTATGTGGATCATGACGACCTATGGATCACATTGCAGAGAATAAATATTCCAGAACACCTAACTGTGCTCATGAGGAATCTGTACATAGAACAACAGGCAGTTGTTTGAACAGAACTAGGGGACATTGAATGGTTTAAATTAGGAAAGGTGTGTGCCAGGGTTGTATTCTTTTACCATATTCATTCAATCTGTATGCTGGGCAAGTAATCCTAGAAGCTGGATTATATGAAGAAGAAC
>NW_006408806.1:912603-915066 GCF_000296735.1 Chrysochloris asiatica | reverse complement strand
GGACTCAATGATTGTGGAAATGGCACAGGACCAGGCAGTATTTTGTTCTGTTGTGGTTATCAGTTGGAATTGACTTGACACACCTAGAAACAACAACAACAATTCAAAGAAAACAAAAATCCTCACAACGGAATCAATAAATGACATCAGGATAAATGGAGAAAAGATTTAAGTTATAAAGGATTTAATTATATTTGATTCCATAATTAGTGCTTGTGATAGTTAAGGTTTTGTGTCAACTTAGCTAGACCAGGATTCTCAGTGAATGCAGCAGCTTCATTTGTTGCTGTTTAAGTGCCATTGAGTTGGTTCCGACTCATAGCAACCCTGTGTAGGGTTTCCAAGGAGTGGCTGGTGCGTTTGAACCACCATCCTTGTACAAACTGACCTTGCAGTCCAGTGCTTTATTCCACAGTGCCACAGCAGGACTCCATCAACTCTGAAATGAAATCTGATATGATGAAAGCATCTCTGTGATGTAATTTTATGTGATTAACTTTGACCTCAAGTAATTAACCTATTATCCTCACTTCTATAATGCAAATCTATAGGATTAGATTGTATTTTGAGTCTAAAATACAACCGAATCCTATAAGTTGCATTATAGAAGTGAGGATAAATTCAACCTCTTTTGAGATATAAAAAAAGTCAAAGTCAATCTCTTTTGAGATATAAAAGGAGAGAGAAGTGAATAGAGAGAGAGGGAGCTACTACCACCAAAAAGAGCCAGGAGTGGAGTGCATCCTTTGGACCCGGGGTCCCTACTCTGTGAAGCTCCAAGATCATGGAAAAGACTGATGTCAAGACACCTAGAGATCTCCAAAGATTGCTGGGTATACAGATGCTGAAAGGAGATATGGCCTTTTTTTTGAGAGCCAGTACTTTTCATTTGGATTTCGCCTCCCAAACTGTGGGAGAAGTTTCTGTTTGTTAAAGCCATCTACTTGTGGGATTTTTGTTATAGCAGCACAAGAGAACTAAGACAATGTTCATGGATGCAGCAGTCAAGAAATCAAATGATGTAGTAATTGGGTAAATCAGCTGCAAAAGACCTCTTTAAACTATTAAAGAGCAAAGGTGTCACTTTGAAGACTAAGGTGCCCTTTATCCAAACTACAATATTTTCTATATGTATGTGAAAGCTGGACCATGAATAAGGCAAAAAGATTTGATTCATTTGAATTATGGTGTTGGTGAAGAATATTGAAAGTACCCCAGTACTGCCAGAACAACAAACAAATCTGTCTTGGAAAAAATACAGCCAGAATGCTTTTAGAAGCAAGGATGGAGAGACTTTATCTTGCATACTTTAAACATGTTAACCAGTCTTTGGAAAAGGACATCATGCTTTGTAAAGAAGATGGTCAGAGAAAAAAGGAAGATGCCTGAACAAGATGGATTGGCACAGTGGCAACAATGGATTCCAACATAATGACAGTGAAGATGGCACAGGACCGGGCAGTGTTTCATTTGGTTGTATATAGGGTCACTGTGGGTTAGAACAGACTCAAGGACATCTAAGAAAAACAAGAATCTTTCAGAGAGCACATCACCATGTATCTTCTCCTATTGTATGGCTGGATGGTTCAAACCACCAACCTTTCAGTTAGCAGTCAAGCATTTATCCATTATATCTCTAGATACTTTGCTTAGGACCCACAATAACTTTAGGAGAACACAAAATTTTTTTTTTACTTTAAAAATGTTTCATTGTACAATATTGTGGCACTGTGGGTTAATGTGCTGAACTGCAAAGTTGGTTTGAACCGTAAAGTCAGCTGTTCAAGCTCACCAGCTGTTCCTTGGAAACCCTAAACATGGTTGCTGTGAGTCGGAACCAACTCCATGGCACTTAACAACAACAGCAACATTGATGTATTCCACACTTGTCTGTCAATTTGTCATACTGTGATGGTGTGTGTTGCTATGATGCTATGTCACTTGTATTTTAAATACCAGCAGGGTCACCCTTGGTAGGCAGGTTTCAGCAGAAGTCCCAGATGAAGGCAGACTAGGAAAGGAGAGGTGGATCACTTCTGGATATAGTGCCAGAAGATGAGCCAGTCAGGTTGGAAACACTCAAAACACAACTAGCTGCCTCCTCAAAGTACAGCTGATCTTAGTGATGTGGATGGAGTAAAGTTTTCAGGTTCCTAATTTGCTGATAGGGTACAATTCAAAACGAGATGAAACAGCTGCTTTTGTTCTTTGGACATGTTGTTAGGAAGGCCTGTTCCTGGAGGATACCATGCTTAGTCAATGAAAAAGAGAAAGAGCTCCAATGAGAATAATTGACCCAGTAGCTGCAACAATGGACTCAAATGGCACAGGACCTTGCAGTATTTAATTTTGTTGCACATAGAGTTGCTGAGTTGGAACCTACTCAGTAGCACCTAACAACAATATTCATATATTTATTCACCTTTATTCAGTATTTAACAACAACATATTAATGTAGTCATT
>NW_006408806.1:891454-911661 GCF_000296735.1 Chrysochloris asiatica | reverse complement strand
CAAAGTGCCACACCAGGACCCCACAATATTTCTTTTACTTTTAATATCATTTTCCAAATTTTAAATATTTTATTCTTTTTAACTGTCTTTATTGATTCTTTTTAAATTTTGTGGCACTGTAAGATATGTACTGGACTACTAACAGCATGGTCAGTGGTTCAAACTAACCAGAGACCCTATACAGGGTAGCTATGAGTTTGAACCAATTCGACAGCGCTTGTCAGCCACAAGTTAAGGAAGTACAATATTTACTCATATTACATGTACTGCTAGATGAGTTTTAGCAAAACTATACAGTTAGTATAACCCCTATGACAATAGAGAGGGTCAGCAAAATTTTTCTGCAAAACGCTGTAAAGTCAACACTTTAAGCTTCCTAGGCTAAGGTACTCTTGCAACTACTCCAATTGCCATTGGGTGTAAGCAGTCACAGAACATAAACAAATGGATGTGATTGTATTTACATAAAACTATTTACAAAGATAGGCAAGCCAATTGGATTTGGTCCCCAGGCCAGTTTGTAAATTCTCTCATATAGTTGTTTCCATCACTGTAAACATTTCCTTCCTCCCTTTCAGTTTAATTCCTTCTTCCCATCCCCAGGAAACAACTGATCTGCTGTCATTATAATAATTTTATCTTTTCTATAATATGACAGGACTCCTGATATGGCATTGTAGGATAAGCACTGGACTTCAAATCACACAGTTAGCACTTCAAATTCACCAGCTGCCTCTCGGGAACCCAATACAGGATTGTAATGAGTTGGAATCAATACCGTGGCACTTGCTGTGTTGTTGTTAAGTGCTGTAGTGTTGGGTTCTGACACATAGCAACCCTGTATATGGTTTCCAAGGATTAGCTGGTGAACTTGAATTGTCAGGCCTCCAGGTTCAAGCAGACTTTGCAGTTCAGCGCATCAACCAACAGCGCCACACCAGAACTCCATGGCACTTAGCAACAACAAATAATTTGGTAGTGTGAAGAAGATGAGGGTTTCTGCTCAGGTAAAGAGTTACAGTCTCAGAAACCCTATACAGGGTTGCTATGAGTCAGAACCAATTCAATGACATAAAACCACCTCCACCATAATTTGATATTACTGATCTACCATAATGTGATCATCCATTCACTAGTTGATGTACATTTAGGGAATCTTGTTATCGACTATTATGAATAATGCTGTCATGAACATTCATATGGAAGCTCTTGTGTGAAGAGGTTTCCAAATCTCTTTGGTACATACATATTAATGGAATTCTTGGGATGTCTTGGTGTGGCGCTGTGGGTCAATGCGCTAGACTGCAAAGTCAGTTTGAACTGCAAGGTTGGTGATTCAAGCTCACCAGTCGCTCCTTGGAAACCCTCTAGAGGGTCGCTATGGGTCAGAACCGACTCAACAGCATTTAACAACAACATGAGATGTGGTGCTGTGGGTTAATGTGCTGGAATGCAACTTTGGTTTGAACTGCAACATCAGCATTTCAGGCTCACCAGTTGTTCCTCGGAAACCCTATTCAGGGTCACTGTGAGTCAGAACTGACTTGAAGGCACTTAACAACAACAGTTATATATCTCCTATTGTGACACATTCAAACCTTTTGCTCAGTTTTAAATTTAGTTGTTTTTTTTCTTATTAAAGAAAAAGAACCTTTTTATTAAGTGAAGGTTTATAGAGCAGATCATCAGTTTTACATTGAATGAATCATATACTTTGCTTCCTTACAATGATTGCAATCCCCTCCATGTACCATCAGTTAACAATCTTTACTTCTATTCACTTAACTTTTGCATTCCTGTCTATTGCTACCATTGTCTTTGTTGTGCCAACTGCCCTATCACCCTTGTTAACGTGTATCTGCCCTCTAGCCTGTGACTAAATTTCATTCTAACCCCTATGTCCCACCACTCCACCTCCACCACCACCACCCACACACACACCATTATAGAATGTTTCTTTTATCAAGACAACATTTTCTTAGCTTTTCACAATACTGGTCTCATATAATATTTGTCCTTTTGTGATAGACTAATTTCACTCAACATAATGCCTTTCAGGTTCATCAATATTGTGAGGTGTTTTGCAGATTCAGTGCTATTCTTCAGTGTTGCATGGAATGTTCCTTGTGCACTGGAAAAAGATGTATAGTGTACTATTATTGGGTTGAGTGCTCTGTATAAGTGTATAACGTCAAGTTGGCAGATTGTGTTTTGTTCTTCTGTGTCTTTGTTGAGCTTTGCTCTAGTCTGTACTTCGTCAAAAGTTTTTAAGTGCCATCAAGTTGGTTCCAATTCAAAGTGACCTTGTTTAGGGTTTCGGAGGAGTAGTTGGTGAGTTTTAATCATAGACCCTACAGTTTAAACCAACTTTGTGATCTAGTACGTTATTCTGTATCATCACACCAGGACTCCTCATCAAAAGTGGTGTATTAAAATATCCTATTATTGTAGAGTTGCCTGTTTCTTTCTTGAGTACTGTTAGAGTTTATGTACTCTGAGGCTCTTTCATTAGGGGCATACGTATTTATTATGGTTATGTTCTCTTGTTCAATTAAACCTTTTGCTGTTGTTAAGTGCTGTTTATTTCGACTCACAGAGACCCTGTATAGGGTTTCCAAGACTGTAAATTGTGAGAGCAGAAAAAGCCTCATCATTTTCCCTCGGAGTGGCTGATGGGCTTGAACAACTGACCTTGTAGTTTTCAGTCCAGTGCTTATCCTCTGGCACCACCATGCTCCCCATTAAACTCCTGAGCATGATACAATGTCCTTGTCCCTTAGACTGGTTTTGGCCTTCATTTTATCAGAGATTAAAGTTGCCAATCCTGCTTATTTTTTGATTGATACCAGCTTGATACTCACCACTGTCAGTTTGTTGTACTTGGTGACTTGAGTGTTGCTGTGACGCTGGGAGTTATGTCACCAGAACACAAATTGAAATCTTTCAACAAACTGATGCAGCACTGGAGGCACTCACTCATCTATATGCTAAGAAGTTTGGAAGACAGCTATCTGGCCAACTGATTGGAAGAGACCCATATTTGTGGCCATTCCAAATCAGAGGTGAACTAACAGAATGGGAAAATCATCAGACAATATCAATAATATAACATGCAAGTAAAATTTTGCTAAACATAATTCAAGAACTGCTGCAATAGTACATTGAAAGGGAACTTCCAGAGGTTCGAACTGAATTCAGATGAGGACCTAGAACAAGGGATATCACTGCTGACAGATGTCAGCCAACATGGATGTTGGCTGACAGCAGAGTACCAGAAAGCTGTTTACCTGTGCTTTATTGACCATGCAAAGGCTTTTGACTATGTGGATCATGACAAACTATGGATAACTTTGAGGAGAATGGGTATTCCAGGCTCTGGTAGCCTAGTGGTTACGAATTGGGCTGTGAACCTTAAGGTCAGTGGTTCGACACTACCAGCTGCTTCGCGGGAGAAAGATGAGGCTTTCTACTCCCGTCAAGATTTACACCCTCAGAAACCCTGTACAGGGTCACTATGGGTCGGAACCGACTCGATGGCACTTAACAACAACAAAGGTAGAGGGTCAGCAAAAAATAAGATGAGCTTCAATGAGATAGATAGGGACAGTGCCAATAGCAATGGACTCAAGCATAATGATTGTGAGGATGGTGTAGAACCAGGCAGTGTTTCATTCTGCTGTATGTAAGGTTGTTATGAGTCAGAAGCGATTCAACAGCACTAAACAAGAAGCAGCTTGATAGATATTTCTTCCATCCTTTTATTTTTAGTTTGCTTCTTTGTGTGTAAGATATGTCTCTTGTATATTTAAAGATCCTATTTTCTTATCTATTCTACTACTTTCTGTCTCTTGACTGGTGCAATTTAATACATTTACATTTGGAGTCATTTTACATAGGTATGAATTGATTGCTGACATTTTGCTATTGTGTGTGTGTGGTGCTGCTTTCTTTGTTCTACATAGTTTTCTGTGCTGAGATCATTTTGTTTGTAGGTTTTCTTTTCATTTCTGTTGTGTTAATGTTTACTAAATCTTTCTAATTTTCCTCTTTTTTGTTTTGATGTGAAGGTGTGCTAATTTTCTTTGAGGCTTCCCTGTAAATTATTAATTATTTCCCCTTTTATCTTGAAATCTAATTGACTTCCTTATACTTGGAAGTTCTGTATCTAGAGTATTCCCTCTTTGTGCTTTGTAGTTGACTTAAATATAAATCAGTATCTCTGGTTCCCTATTTTTAGTGTTGTAGTCCTGGTGTGGTGCTGTGGGCTAATGCACTGGACTGAAATTTTGGTTTGAACCACAAGGTTGGTGGTTCAAGCTCACTAGCTACTCCTCGGAAACCCTACGAGTCAAAACTGACTCAACAGCACTTAACAGCAACAACAACAAGGTTTATTTTACTTTAAATACTTCTATAAATGGGTTGGGATTTCTGGTGGAATGCTGTGGATCAGCACTGGACTGTGAACCACAAAGTAAGCACGTCAAACCCACCAGCTGCTCCTTGGAAACCCCGTAAGGGTTGCTATGAGTCAGAACCCACTCAGTAGCATTTAACAACAACAAATCTGAATTGAGTTCTTGGTGGTGTTGTTATGTATGTTAATTTCAGGCTGTTGTTAGTTCTCCATCCAAAGAACACTCTTTAGTATTTTTTGCAAAGTTGGTCTGGTTATTACAAATTCCTTTAATTTCTGTTCATCTGGAAATGTCCTAATTTCACCATTGTATTTGATTGACTGCTTTGGTAGGTACATGGTTCTTGGCTGGTAATTTTTTTTTTCAGAGCTTCATATATGTCATCCTACTGCCTTCTTGCCTGCATGGTTTCTGCTGAGAAATCAGAGATTAGTCTTTTTAGTTATTCTTTGTAGGTCACTCTCATTCTCGGGAGCTGCTCTCAGGATTCTTTCCTTGTCAATGATTTTGGAAAGTTTGATTACGATATGTCTTGGTGATTTTCTTTTGGGATATATCCTGTTTGGGGTTCGTTCAGCTCCTTATATGTTTATCTTTTCATCTTTTATGTTAGGGAAGTTTTCTTCTAACAACTCTTCAACAATTTTCTCAGTGCTTTCTACTGTTTCTTCCTGTTCTGGAATTCCAGTCACCCTAAATTATTCCTCTGTTTGAAGAGTTACACAGAACTCTTAGGCTTCCTTTGGATATTGTCATTTTTTATCCTGATTATTCTTCTAGCATACTAGTAATGAAAGTTATCTTCAAGCTCAGTAATTCAGGCTTCCAATGCTTCAAATTTATTTTCTTGCCCTTCCAATGTATTGTCCATTTCTGCCATTTTAGTATTAATCTTCGGATTTCTAATTGCAGAATTTATATTGTTTCAAAATTTACATTTGTCTGTTCTTTTAGTGTTGTCCTGAATGCTTCTAAACATTTTTCTGTGGTCTCCTTGCTTTGCTTGATCTTTTTGTCAATCCCTTGAAGATATCTAATTACCATTCTTTTGAATTCTGTCTTAGTTATATTACCTATTCTTCCTCAGAAATGTTTTCTGGCTCTGCATCTTAGCCATTTGTTTGAACCATTCTCTCTTGTTTTTTCATATTAGCTAAAATTGTCTGTTATCTCTGGGGCACTGTGGGTTGTAATATTTGTATTTAATTGATGATAGTATGTTGATTTGTTCTTAGGTTATCACCAACTATCTTCTGTGTAGTTAGAGAATGAAAGTATGCACACCATTTTCATTCACTGTTCATGCACCTCAATTTAGGGTGGGTTTGGCTGATGTTGACTGCTGTCTGTTCTTGTTCAGGTAGTAGAGGAGATGGCAGTGTCTCTTGCCAAATGGGTGGAGCTGCAGAGAGTATGGTTGTATGGGCATGGTTGCTGTCTTTGGTAAGGTGGGAAAAAGGAGAAATCTCCCTTTCCCCAACACACACACACACATACAAGAAAACAAAACATAATAAACAAGCAGCCAACCAAGAAAAGGGAAAACAATAAAGGAGTGAAAAGAAATAAAAATATAGTAACCAGAAAAAAAGAATATAGCTAAAAAGAAGAACAAGAAAATGGAGCTACAGAAGAAAAAAACGAGGGAAAATAAATAAATAAAAACATTTTAAAATGTTTTAAAAAAGAGGGAAAGGATAGATAAAAAGAGCAAGAAAGTAGAGTAGTAAAGAAAGATCAAAAGGAAAAAAACAAAACAAAACAGAATAGTGGCACATAACCACCACCACCATCAACTGCCAAACAACTGGGAATCTGGCTCAATCAAGTTTACACAGAACCTAACTATCACAGCACCTAACAACAGGTCCATACACTTCTGAAGGTGGTGTTTCCATCTCTAACCCTTTCCTGAAGAATTCTGCACTCTTCAATTTACATCACATCAAAATGATTGTTTTTGCATTGTCAAGGACTCAAACCGTGTTTCTTTTAAAAGTTCTTTTGAGTTTGAGGAACAAAAAGGAGTCTGAAGAGGGCTAATATCAGGGCCATAGGATAGACAGAGTTGGGGTTCCTAGGGAAATTCTTGTAGTGCACCCATTGCTACCATAAAAGAATGTGCAGGTTCATTGTTTTCAATTTTCTGAAAACTTCTCCATTATAAGACCCTATGATCATCTGTGTCCTTTGAGAACATCTATGAATCCCTTTGTAATCCCCCAAAATAGTTGCCATAATCTTGTGAACTGATCTCTTTGCCTTGAAATCATCTTTGAGGCCTTCCTAGCCTTATTTAACGCATTTGATTCAACAATAAACTGTTGCTTTATATGGCATAGTATTCCCATAAACTTGTTACAAAGCTTCAGTGATTTAGTAAGATATCCACCTGAGTTTTGTTAAAAATTTGTTATTAGCCCTGACCTCAAAATCATTTTCCCCCCCTCCACAGCACAGAAAGTATCCTTTTCATGGGAAGGCACCCTAACAAGACCAAGACAAGTGCATTGCTGAGAGAACTGGTCTGCAGTCATTCACTGAACACAGAACATAGCTAAACATGCTGGTTGGTTTTTTTGTTTTTTAATAAATCCCTGCATGTATGAACTGAACTGTAGTAACATACTTTTTGACTTACCCTTTATATATTCCTTAAGAAAAAATTGTGATTCTCAGAGGCAATGCATTTTAAATTCATGTTGCAACATTACTAATTGCAGTTTTCTGAGAGAAACTCAGAAAACCCTATTATTATGTAATGCAGTGTCAACTTTCTATTTTCTCATGTTTGCTTTAGACTCTGCCATCTTAATGCTTAACTTGGGATCTATTACAAATCTATCATTTAAAAGTCAGTACTTAGATATGCCAAGACTAGTAGAAAGTTTCAAATGATATGATTTAAAAAGTCTAAAATCAGGGCTTAGTCAAATTATTGAATATGGACTGAAGAGCACATTTCATAATCTCTAAATTAGGAAGAGAGATAATATGAATCTTTTGTATTTCATCGTTCAAATTTCTCAGGAGTAGAGGTGGGTGTTGCTATCAGTTACATTTAAATAGAAATTATTAAAATACACTGTGATATTACTGTAGAAATAAGTTCAAAATATAAAGCAGCGTGCAGGAAACCCACCCACATCTGTCTGAGAAAGTGAAGAAAGGTTCCAAGGAGGAGTTATGTATGCAATTGAGAGCTCAGGTTCTTGAGTGAACCTAATGGCTTCACAAAATAGCAAGGAGCTTAGTATTACTTCTTGTTGTTATGTGCCATGGAGTTGGTTCAGACACAAAGTGGAACAAAGCAGTGGCTGGTTCTGCATCAGCTTCACAATTGTTATGTTTGAGCCCACTGTAGCGGCTACTCTGAGAGTCTTGCTCTTTTTCATAGACTCTCTACTTTATCAAAGAAGCTCTGGTAGCGTAGTGGTTACAAATCAGGCTGCAAACCGCAAGGTCAGCAGTTCGAAACTACTAACTGTTCTGCGGGAGAAAGATGAGGCTTTCTGCTTCCGTAAAGATTTACAGCCTCAGAAACCCTGTACAGGGTTGATATGAGTTGGAACCAACTCCACGGCACATAACAACAACTACTTTATCAAGCATGTCCTTCTTTAAAGTTCCTTCTAATAACATGTCCATAGTATGTGAGCCAAAGTCTTGCCATTCTCACTTCTGTAGAGCTATGGTTCTTCCAAAACAGACATTTTTTGGCAGTCCATTCAATATTCTTCACTAACACCATAATTGCAATTCATCAATTTTTCTCCAGTCTTCCTTATCCATTTAATGTTGTTGTTAAGTGCTGTTGAGTTGATTCCAGGGAGTGGCTGGTGGATTTGAACTTCTAACCTTATGGTTAGCAGTCTACAGCACCATACCAGCACTCCTACTCATTATACTTGTTGTTGTTGTTAAGTGCCGTTGTTGTTGTTGTTAAGTACCGTGGAGTCGGTTCCAACTAATAGTGACCGCGCACAGAGTTTCCGAGGCTGCAAATCTTTACAGGAGCAGAAAGCCTCATCTTTCTCCCATGGAACGACTGATAGTTTCGAACTGCCAACCTTGAGGTCAGCAGACTGATTCGTAACCACTAGGCTACATTTAAGTGCCATTAAGTTGGTTCAAAATCATAGCTACCTTTTATAGGGTTTCTGAGACTGTAAATCTTTGTGGAATAGAAAGCCTTATCTTTCTCTCATGGAAGATGGTGGGCTAAAACTGCTGACCTTGTGGTTTGAAGTCCAGGGTTTATCCTACATGGCCACCAAGCTACCACTGTACTAGTAACTTACATAGGGGAACAATGGTAGATGAGATTGACAATCTGGGGTCAGATCATGAAGGGTCCTACTGGTGATGAGAAGCCCTGACAAATTCTTATCAGAGGAGCATGATCATATTTTTGCGTTAGAAAAAAATATTAATAGAATGGAAGTTGGATTGAAATAGGAAATAACTAGAAGCTATTAGATAAGGAGTCCTGGGTGTGGCATTGTGGGTTAATGCACCAGAATGCAAAGCCATTTGAACTGCAAGGTTGGTGGTTCAAGCTCACCAGTCACTCCTCGGAAACCCTTTGAAGGGTTGCTACGGGTAGGAACCAACTCAACGGCACTTGACAGCAACAATTAGATAAGTACCACACTGCAAACCACAAGGTAGGCGGTTCAAACCCACCAGGTGCTTCTTGGAAACCCTACACAGGGTCGCTATGAGCTGGAACCGACTCAATGGTACTGAATATCGTTAATTAGGTAGATATTACATAGTCCAAGTAAAATGACTAGTTAAGTAAAGCAGTGAGAGTAGAGTTAAAAAGGGGGTGGACTGGAGCGATAATTAAAGCAAGAAGAGTCAATAAAATTTAATATTAGGATAGAGGCAGTGAAGGAAAAATAATATTGGGAGATTCAATTGGGTACCCTCATAAAAAACAGAATAGAAATAGGTTAGATTATAGGGATAGAATTAGGACTAATAAAGGGACAAATGAGATATATGTCTTAAATGTCAATTGGGACATATTTATAGTGCCTGTGGGAAATCCGATGAAAATGCTACTGTTTAAAAAGTTCTGATTTGAAGAAAATACATCCGGGAGTTCTTGGTACACAGGACACCTTAAAGATAAGCTCATGATGGGAAAGAAGATGTTCAAGGGTACAATAAGAGTTTCGATGTTGTTAAACGTGTCCAAGCAGTTTAGACTCAAAGCAATCCTGCATAGGATTTCCAAGGAGCAGAAGGTGGGTTTGAACCACCGACCTTGTGGTTAGCAGTCCAGTGCTTATCCTACAATGCCACACAAAGAGTAACGTTAAATAACAACAAAAGAAGATAAATGTGGTGGACAGGCTTAAACGCTCATTGCCAATACTGTAGAACTAGCCCATAGGGTCTCAAGGCTGTGAATCTTAAGGCAGCAAAGGACCACATCTTTCTCTGCAGGAACAACTAATGTAGTCTAACCAACCACCTTTAGGTTAGCAGTCCAGCACTCTAACCACTGTGCAACAAGGGTTCATTAATTCAGTAAAATGTACATAGTAAATGCTCAATAAACTCACCAGTCTCAAATACAATCAACGGGTTGTAGCTGTCGTCCATACCAACCTCATATATTAGCAGTTCGCCCCTAAAATTTCTTCAAGTAAGTTTTTAAAGCTGTTTCCTATAAGTTTACTTCATATATTTTTATCATTTGTAAGTCATACCCGACTCCACCACATAAGGAGCTCTGGTTGGCAGTGGTTGAATTGCGCTGCTAACCTCAAGGTCGGCAGCTGGAGACTACCAGCTGATCCCTGGGAGAAAGATGAGGCGTTCTGCTCCCAAAAAGATTTACAGCCTCGGAAACCCTGTGCGGGGTCACTACGAGTCGGAACCGACTCCATGGTACTTAACAACAACAACCCTGGTGTGGCGCTGCAGAATAATGCACTGGACCTCAAGGTCAATGGTTCAAACCCACCAGCCGCTCCACGGAAACCTTACACAAGGTCTCTATGAGTTGGAACCAACTCAATAGCACTTAACAAAAACAACCCTGTACTATTTCCAAAACTCTACCTACTTATTGAGAGCAATCTTTGTTGTCAATGTTGGAGGCTGTTTGTTTGTTTTTTCCCTAAGGGGAAAAAAAAAAAAATCTTAGTCCGACTCTCAGTAGAATCTTGTAACTAAAATCCTTTTCGAAAGGTAAGAAGGTAGTCACATTTTTCTGGCCACAATTAACTATTAACCCGGTCAACACGCATAAAGCTTTGATTTTATTTTTGGTCATGGAAAAACCAGTTGCGGAATGTGCATTCCAGCCAATGAAAGCCATTTATTTAGCTGCTAAACAGATCGTAACAGGTCACTGAAGTCTAAAGGGATCCATATATTGGCATGTTTTGACGCCAGGCAGAAACTCTTCAGGTAACACTACCTAATTAATCTAAATCCAGTTTCCCAGTCCTTGACCTGTTCTATCAGAGTTTGTAGATTCGGGATTCTGAGCTACAAAAATTACCGAATAAAAGAGCACCGGAACAATCACTTCTTCAGGAACCAACCCTACCTCCCGTTATACCGGAGAGTGAAAACTCAAGCCACCTTTTCCCCAACAACTAAGCACCAGCGCTCGGCTACCGCATTTGGGGAAAGATTCAAGCTCCTGCTCTCGCGGGATCTCGAGCCTCGGAGTAAGCCAACTGAAAGGAGCGCGCCTTCGCACCCCCGCGGGAATAGAGTTCAGAAGGTCTGGAAAGCAGGGAAATCTCAGGCTGGTGGGGTGGGGGAGGGCGTGGTTAGCATTCTGACTGAGGAGGCGGGACCAGCTCCGAGGAGACAGGGCGGGCACGAGCGAAGAGGGCGGGGCTCCAAGGGACCTGTTGATCGCAGGTGTCACTGCCTTGACTGGCCCCTGGGTAGTGGGGCGTGTGCGCATGCTCTGTGCTCAGGGTTGTGCTCTGGGCGGCGGAGACCAGCCACTTTTGCTTCAGTTCCCGGTGAGCCTTGGTTACAGTGGCAGCTGTTGGTGTTTCTAGGCTGTAGTCGGCGTGAGGCGGAGCTGGGCCAGCGAGAGGTTACCCTCTGGGAGTGGAAGGCCCGATTTTCTCTACCTGGATTGCAAGCGCCTCACGTTAACAGGGCAGAGCACAAGGTAAATCCTAACCTGAGACCCCCCCCCGGGGCCTGTGGGAGAGCTCTTCATTCCTCGTCCCTATATCTCGGCTTTTCCCTCACTGCCCCGCGCCCTCCTTCTCCCTCCACCTCGCAGGCTGACTCCAGGCTTCGGTGCCTCAGGTCAAGCAGTCCTGCGGCCGTCGCGTCCGGCCCTGGCGGAGGTGCCTGTGGCGGGGCTGGAAGCGCGCGCGAGGCGGGAGGAAGTCCTGCACTTATTAGGTTGTGGCTATTATTGCTGTCGTGTTTCAAGGCGGAATTGGGGCAGAATTTGGAGTCCTACTGGGTCATTTAGTGCAGTGAATATTATGCATTTTACGCTTTCTTGGCGCCTGCTCATTATTTTCCAAGACTGCCTTTCCAAGCTCACAGCTTTTTATAGGAGTCCGGGGTTTCCCTCTTTAAAGAAGAAGATCGTTTGGGGCCTTTTTTTAAAGGATCTTTGGGCTGGTGGCTTCTGGGTGACATGAATGCTGTATAAAAGTTAATGTTTAGTTTCTAAACGGCGGCGTATGGGACATTTAACAAACTATAAACATCGTTGGAGAACAGGAAGTACTTGCACAGGTGTAGCTGGGAGGGTTTCTAAAACCTGCAATCTGAGCGTGTTCTGAGGTTTTGTTATCCCGATACAAGATTTTCTTTTATCAATGCAAAGTCTGATTAATGCTTGGGAAATGCACTGCAAGTCTGCCTATCAGACGGTAAAGTTTTCCAAATGTTTGCTAATCTGGAAAATATATATAATACATCTTTTTTTCTTTTGGTTTTTACAAGTTATTTTCTTGGGTAGATTTGACCTATTTTTTTGGGTAGATTTAACAGTAAATTTAGGAAGCATCACTTTAAAATAGATCAGACTTTTCATTTTTAAGCTGCTTGCCTTGTTAAAATAAACTTCTAAACTATATGTCTTCAAACGTCTTGATACTACTGTTAATAAAATATACCTTTATTTGATACTAAACAATATAAAATATCTTGAATGACAGAACGTACAGAAATAATAAGAGTTTTGTGATTTTTTTAAAAGAAACTTTTGAATCTTTTAAAGAAAAGAATAGTATTAATTAGTTATTAATGCCAAGTTTATGAACTATACCCAATTGTTTTATAAATTACATTTATTAAAATATTTTTTTAAATCATAGAATAATGGGTAGACTTGTCATTTTTTAGACTGAGGGGGCAAAAAAAGTAACTACTAGTGGGTTTGATTTATGAACAGATTGAAACAAATCACTTTCATTGTTTAGCACCAGTTATTTACAATTTACCAAAAATATATTTGTTCTCTTTAAAGTGGTGGGCAAACTATCTTACAGAGACTTCTAGTTACTAAAGTACTTAACACATTTTTTTATTTGGTAGTTTTAACTGTGATAAGTTTTTTTGTCAAAGTTTGGTAGCATATATAGAAGTATGTTGAACATGTAGATGTCATGTGTTTGAACATCTAGAAGTATTTTGAATGCATAATTTTGATGTGTTAGAGCCAAAAAGGTTATCAATATAGCCTCCTCTTTATCATGAGAGTCCCCTTAAGGGCAGAAGCATGCTAATTGACATCATTTTTGTGGCACTGTGGGTCAGTGTGTTGGACTTCAGTCAGTTTAAATTGCAAGGTCAGTGGTTCAAGCTCACCAATCACACTTTGGAAACCCTTATTATACAGGGTCATTATTAGAACCAATTCTGAGTCATAGTGATCCTGTATAGGGTTTCCAAGGAGCAGCTGGTAAATTTGAACTGCCAGTCTTGTGGTTCCAATAAACCTTGTAGTCCAGTGCTTTATTCTATAGTCCCAGATAGCATTGTGGTGGTGGTGGTAAGCCGCGGAGTCGGTTCCTGCTCACAGCGGCCCTGTGTAGGGTTTCCAGTCTGTAAATCTGTACTGAGCAGAAAACCTCATCTTTCTCCCACAGAACAGCTGCTGACCCTGAGGTTAGCAGCCCAACTCATAATCACTACACTACCAGGTTGTTGTTATGTGCCGTGGAGTTGGTCCTGACTCATGGCGACCCTGTACAGAGTTTCCGAGGCTGTAAATCTTTACGGAAGCAGAAAACCTCATCTTTTTCCCGCGAAACAGCTGGTAGTTTCGAACTGCTGACCATGAGATTAGCAGCCTGTTTGCATTAGTATATTATTCATTTTGTACCGCTGCACATGTTAGTAGCTGCTGCCAACTAGGTCTCCGACTCATGGTGACCCATACTCTGTGGAATGAATTGCTGCCTGGTCCTACACGTCTCCATGATTGTTTGTGATCAGACTGTTGTTATCCATAGAGTTTTCATTGTATAATTTTTGGAAGTAGGTTGCCAGGCCTTTCTTCCTAGTCTGTAAGTACCACTGAAATCGGTTGAGCATCATAGTAACATGGAAGCCTTCATTGACAGTCAGATTTGGCTGTGCTTGAGGTATATGCATGCATCTAATCCAACCTGACACCTCCAAGAATTCTGACACTGAACCGTTAGTGCCTCACTAGGTACATACGAGGAGTAAGACAGGATGCACCCGTTCTACATCTGATCACAACCTCAGAGATTATTTAAACTTTAGTTTGATCTAACAACCTAATCTTGTCAAGTTATTGTAAATTTTTTAAAGAACAGCATTTCAGTGTCTTAGTTGTTCAATAATATAACAAAATCAGTTATTTGAGTTGGCATGACTTTTTAAAAGTAATTTATAAATAATCACATCAGTCTTCTATTTTACAAACATTGACATACATAAAGCAGTTTAAGAAATATTGTCCCTTTGGAAATTTTTTACTTTTGTGATTTTCTGAGGCAGAGAGCAAATTTATTCAATAGACATTAGTGGCCTGTTGTATGCCATTCACGCCAGACACTAAACTCAAACCCATGGGCATTTATTCAATTCTGATTCATACCTTATAAGACAAAGTAGAACTGTTCCTTAGGGTTTCTGAGATTATAAATCTGTGGGAGCAAAGAGCTTCATCTTTCTCCCTTGGAGTGACTAATGGGTTTGAAATGCCCACCTTGTGGTTACCAGCTGGATGCTTAACTCATGACATCATCAGGGCCACTGAAGATTTAAAAAAATAATAATATGACAGTAGTGGTGGTGTGCCGTGGAGTCAGTTCCAACTCACAGTGACCCTGCATAGGGTTTCTGAGGCTGTAAATCTTTACAGGAGCAGAAAGCCTCATCTTTTTCCGGTGGAATGGCTGGTAGTTTTGAACTGCTGACCCTGAGGTTAGCAGCCCAGTTCGTAACCACTACGCTACCAGAGCTCCTGTGACAGTGTTACAGTAGTCATCGGTGTAAATCCTTACTTTTATAACTACTTCTTCTCTGTCCATGCTCAGTACTCCGTCAACAAGATTGAGTTTCTAATGGTAAACTAGAGACTTGGTCTAGCACTGTGGGCTAACGTGCTGGATTGTAAAATCATTTGAACCACAAGGTCGGTGGCTCAGGCTCAGCAGCCACTCCTTGTAAACCCTATACAGGGTCGCTATGGGTCGACGGCACTTAACAACAACAACAATGGTAAAATACTCTGTTTTAAGAGAAATGTATCTTTGCTCTTGCAAGATGCGACTCCTCTTTTCTCACTCCTCTGTCAACTTCCTCAGTTACTTATAGTATATCTGCGAGGTATCTTCTAACCCAGCAAAGGACAGTAGATTGAAGATTTATACTATATATTGTTATAGAAGAAAGAGAAAAGCAAGGGAATCTGAAGAAGATGACATGAATTATATGGTATAGAAGAGGAATAGAATAGTACTCGATAGAGAACACAAGGAATGATCTGAATGATCATTCTTAGGGATCCAGAGACATGATGAGATCAATGTGATTGTGCATTTGGTAACTGCTGGGAGTCCTGGTGTGCTGCTGAGGGTTAATGTGCTAGACAGCAGAGTCAGTTTGAACTTCAAAGTTGGCAGTTCAAACTCACTGTTCACTCCTTGGAAACCCTTACACAGGGTCACTATTTGTCAGAAACAATTGGTCTGCACTTTAACTACAACAACAATTATTTGTTATGACTAGGGTAGGTTATGATGTGTATTATCCTGCTGCGCCACACCAGGACTCTCATATCAACTATAGGAGATCAAAAGAACAGCATTTGCCCCCCAAAGATAAAATGGAAGGAAGGGGCAGGGAAACCTGACAGCTGAAGGAAACTGGGAACCCAGGGTGGAAATGGGTTGAGCACTGACCACAAACAATGTCACAAACAATTTGTGTATGAATTATTGAATAGAAAATGAATTTGCTCTATAAAGGAGGCTAGAACTGTAAGGGAAAGGTTTTTATCTAGGATGGCTCTGGAGAAAGGTACTTGTGTCTTTGAGCTTCTGCTCCTGGATGATCCTGATGTAATTTGGCATCTCTTATCTTTAATCTGTGCCTTTTCTCTGAGTGGGCTTCAAAAAGTGGGTGGAAAGATTTTATCATTTTATCATTGACTCCGTCTGCCCTGCATAATCCAGTCTCATTACATAGCAAAGACAACCTCTTCACACATGGCATTATAACCTGAGGCATTGCTGATAGTGTCCTCCAGTCAACTCCAACTCATGGCATGACTAGGAGTCCTGGTGTAGCACTGTAGGAAAAGCACTGGACCTCAAGGTCACGTAGAATTACAATGTCAAACCCACCAGCCACTCCTCAGAAGCACTATACAGTCTTAACCAACTCAGCTGCACTTAACAGCAACAACAACAACTATAGGATTAGGGTATGACACTGTAGGATAAGCACTGGACTGATAACAGTAAAGTAGGTGGTTCAAACCCACCAGCTGCTCCTAGGAAAGTATACTTGGACCCAGCTTGACAGCATTATGAGTTGCTACTAAGAGTTGAAACAACCACTTGTCTGTCAGTTTGCTGTACTGTAGTAGCTTGCATGTTGCTGTGATGCTGGAAGCTTTGCCATCAGTATTTTAAATACCATCGGTACACTCATGGTGGACAGGTTTCAGTTGAACTTCTAGACTAAGACAGAGTAGGAAGAAGGAGAGGCAGATTACTTCTGACTGTTTGGCCACTGAAACTTTATGAATAGCAGTAGAACCCTGTTTTCTACCACCAGAATATTAAATATTGAAACAAGATGAAGAGCAGCAAAATATATATTGTCAGATATAATGACACAAGATGAAGCCCCTCCCCCAGATTGGAAGGAACTCAAAATATGAATGGGGAAGAGTTGCCTACTCTTAAGTTGACCATGATGACACAAATGAAGTAAAGCTTTTGGGACCTTCATTTGCTGATGGACAAAACTCAAAATGAAGATAAATAATTGTGTTGTTGTTGTGAAGTGCCATAGAGTCAGTTCCGACCCATAACGACCCTGGATAGGGTTTCCAAGGAGCAGCTGGTGAGCTGTAAACATCCATTAATTATAGACAAATAGAATGTATAAAGTGTGAATCTAGGAAAACTAAAGTTGTCAAAAATGAATGCATAAGGATCAATATCTTAGGAATTAGTAAGCTGAAATGGACTGTTATTGGCCATTTTGAATCCGACAATCATATGGTTTAATGTGCTGGGAATGACAAGTTGAAAAAGAATGGCGTCACATTCATCGTCTAAAAAACAAATTTCAAAGATTGATCTTGAAGTGTAATGCTGTCTGTGATATGCCTACAGACTAAAATATGCCTACAAGGAAGACCATGGAGTCCGATGTGGCACTGTAGAATAAGAACTGGACCACAAAGTCAGTTAGAGCCATAGGGTCTGCCATTCAGACTCACCAGCCACTCCTCAGAAACCCTAGATGGGGTCACCTAGGAGTCGGAACTGACTCGATAGTGCTTAACAACAACAACAAGGAAGGCCTGTTAACAGCACATTATTAGATTTTTGAGCCGGGCTGCTAACCTCAAGTTTAGCAGTTCCAAACTACCAGCCATTCCTGGGAAGAAAGATGAAGCTTTCTGCGCTTGTAAAGATTTAAAACCTCAGAAACCCTAAACAGGATCGCTTTGACTTGGAACCAACTCCACGACATACCACCACCATCACCAGTAAAGCCAGTGATGATGAATTGATGAATTCTACCAACTTCTTCAGGATGAAATTGATCAAACATGCAATAAAGATATATTGCTGGAGAGAGAACAAGCAAGATGACAGATCTGGTAGCTGTACAGGGAGGAGCTCCGTCAGCAATAACACAGAATACCAGACCAGGCAGGCTCGGGATGGTGCCAGAACTCTGAACCACATATAAAGGAATATTTAGAAGGTTGGAAGGCTGACAGCTAGGGGAATTTGTAGCAGAAGCAAGAAATCCATTGCTGTCTAATCCAAAACGCTCAGCTGCTCCCAGAATCGCCATCTTGGGCTAGACCAAATGGGGGAAGGATCAGAGCAGCCATGGATGCCTGACAGAACTGCGGAGATAAAGGTGTGGACATTTATATATATATATATATATATATATGTATATCTGTTCATTGGTCTCTCACTGGCTGTGCACCTCCATTCTGGTGACTAGAGGAATGCCTGAGTGAGTGGACACCCCACCTCAACCCCCGAGGGTTCTACTATGCATGCACACAGATCTCCTAGAAATTTAAAGTGACAGTTTCCACTTAAAACCAAACAGTAGTGCAAAACAGCAACAGTTGGCCCTGAACTGTTTATCACTAGGAAAATGGCCTGAATGCGGATTGTGGAGTAGTATGTTGTTGTTATGTGCCGTGGAGTCAATTCCGACCCATAGCGACCCTATACAGGGTTTCCGAGGCTGTAAATCTTTATGGGAGCAGAAAGCCTCATCTTTCTCCCGTGGAACAGCTGGTAGTTTCGAACTGCTGTCCCTGAGGTTTGCAACCTGATTAGTAACTACTATGCTACCAGAGCTCCTTGTGGAGTAGTATAAAAAGGAAATAGGCCGAAAATCAAATCCTGAGTTATGTCGCAAAACCAATAGTAGCATCTTGAAATTTCTTAGGAAGAAGAGTGAAAAGGGAAGCCCATCTCCTGATTACATCTACCTGGAGGCAATCAGAAAGCATAAAAATACCAAAATACACACCCATCTAAATATTAAGGCCTGAATATGCCAAAAGAAAGAAAGAAAGAAAAACAGAAACAGATGACCATTTCAGCACATGTCCAGAAATGAGATAAAGTGACTGAGGCAAATGAGCTGGAAGTAGACCTACGCTCCATACTGGAAAATGGGCAAGCTTTTGAAATGCCTGAGAAGGAATTCAGAAAAATGATTATAAAATGTATCGAAACAGTTTACAATGGAAGTTGAGAAAAAATAGAGCTAGAAGCCAGAACTAGTGAGCCAAAAGATAAATCTCTCAACTCTACTAAGTTAGAAGAACAAGCAGAAAAAGGATTAAAAAAAGTCTGAAGAAGGCCTAAGATTCATGTTGGACAACATGAAGAGGAATAACTTAAGAATTATCAGCATTCCTGAATAGGAAGAATCACACAAGTCCACAGGGGAGATAGGTGAAGAGCTTCTGGAAGAAAATTTTCATAGCATCCTGAAAAGCAAAAAGAAGCTCAACGAACCCAGGAAGGATAGACCCTAAAAGAAAATCACCAAGACATATAATAACCAAGCTCTCCAAATTCAAAGATAAGGACAGAATCCTGAGAGCAGCTAGGGAAAAGAGAAGTGTAACATACAAAGGCAAGCAAATTAGATTAAGCTCAGATCTTTCAACAGAAACCATGCAGGCAAGAAAGCAATGGGGAGACATATATAAAACCCTGAAAGAAAAAAAACTGCCACCCAAGAATCCTCTACCAGCAAAGCTGTCGATCAAATAAGATGGTGTAATCAAAACATTACAGGATAAACAGAAGCTAAGGGATTTTGCCAAAGCCAACCGTGCTATGAAAAACATCCTGAAGGAAGTTCTGTGGACTGAGAGCCAACAAGAACAGACAACAACCAGAGAATGACGTACATGGCAGCATCACCCTGAACTCAGTTGACAAATGGGAGTCAAGAACAGAATAAAATTATAAGAACAAAGAATCTGGGAGGTCAGTCTATGATCAAAGCACAATTACAATGTGAAAGAAGGAAAACACAGAGGAACAGAGATCCAGGTGGTGAGAAGATCAGGCAGATTACAGGATAAAATAGACTGTCTTAAATGGAGGGAAGAATTAATGGAATACAAGGTAACCACAACAGTGGGATTGGGGTTGGGGGTTTAGTTCGGGTGTTGGGGAGGGCAGTACAAGAAGGGGGAGGAGGTGGAAGAACAAGATAGATAGGGGAACACTGAGACAGGTTTGCATGGCCTAAGTGGGACAGAGGTAAATAGTGATGCATGCTCAACCTTGGAACAACAGGACTCTGTGATACAGGGATCTATTAATAGTTTGAAGAGGAGAAATGATACTAAAATGCTTGACTGTCATAGGAATATTGGTTTCCCTTGCCTGCTATTGTAAAGTAGACATTTGAGTGGGATAGAAAGGAATGTTGGGAAACATGATTAGAGAAAACTTGTAAGCACTTCTTAGCCTGTAACTGATTGGAATACCTAAAAAGGGTTCTAGAACTTGCCCAGTGAAATAGGCCTCTTGCAAAGCCTTTGCATAGTATAGGACCATAGGT
>NW_006408806.1:883911-890535 GCF_000296735.1 Chrysochloris asiatica | reverse complement strand
AATAGTGTAGGGGGAAAGAAAGAGTCCCCAGTGTATAGTTTTCATTTTGTCTAGATGACTCTGGTGAAAAGAGATGGGGATAAGATTCATATGATTCAATAGTGAATGATTATTATCATCATGACTAAATCGCAACTGTCACAATTGTAAAGCCAGAAAATAAAAAAGATGTATTGATAACTACTGGGGTTTGGAATGCAAAGGTTGGAAACAAAGAGGAAGGATCAGTAGTTGGAACATATGGCCATCATGATAGAAATGTTGTTGAAGATCTCATGATCGAATTTTGCAAGACCAATGGCTTGCTTGTTCATTGCAACTTCCTTTTTATAACAACATAAAAGATGACTATACACATGGTCCTCACCAGATGGCATACATCTTGTGTGGGTAGGGACGGTGGAAAGCAAGGACAGGAGCAGATCTGGAACAGACCATAAATTGTTCATATGCACCTTCAGGCTGAAGCTGAAGAAAATTAAAACAAATCCATGAGATTTGTTTTTGAACATATCCAACCTGAATTTAGAGATCATCTCAAGAACAGATTTGATGCATTAGATACTAGTGACCGAAGACTAGAAGAGTTGTGGGATGACATCAACAGCATCACACAGGAAGAAAGCAAAAGTTAAGAAGACAAGAAAGAAGCAAATGACCAAAAATGGATGTCAGAAGAGACTTTGAAACTTGCTCTCCAGCATAGAGATGCTAAAGCAAATGGAAGAAATGAGGACGTAAAAGAGCTTGAGCAGAAAATTTCCAAAATGCAGCTTCAGAATACATAAACCAACTGGATGGAACCTAACAACAACATGAGTTGAAATTTATTGGAGGGCAATAACAACAGTGCCTGTAGTTATAATCCCATTTGGGAAAGGATTTTCTTTGTTATGTTAATGAGAAAGAATTAGTGCTGGGTTTGTTGAGTCAGGCTCTTACAAAATAAGAATTTTGCAAGACCAGTGACTTGCTCATTGCAAATACCTTTTTTTAAACAACATGAAAGTGTGGCACTGTAGGATAGGCAATGGACTGCTGTGAGTTAGCAGTTCAAACCCACCAGCAACTCCTTAGAAAATATGGGGTGGGGGTTAGTCACTGATACCATGCCGACTTGATGGCATATAACAACAGCAAAAGGTACATTTGGAGACCATCTCAAGTATATATTTGACACTAATGACTGAAGACCAGAAGAGTTGTGGAATGACATCAAGAACATTATAAAGAAAGAAAACAAAAGGTCATTTAAAAGACAGGAAAGAAAAAAAAGACCAAAATAGTTAGTAGAAGAGACTCTGAAACTTGCTTGTACATGTTGAGAAGCTAAAGCGAATGGAAGAAATGAGAAAGCAAAGAGATGAACAGATAATTTCAAGTGGCAGTTCAAGAAGACAAAGTCATGTATTATAATGCAATATGCACAACCTGGTGTTAGAAAACCAATGAAATGTGCACAACTTGGTGTTAGAAACTGCAAGGGAAGAACACAGTCAGCATTTCTCAAGCTGAAAGAACTGAAAAAAAAAAAAAAAATCAACCCTTGACTTGAAGGATTCTGTGGAAAACTATTGAATGATGCAGAAAGCATCCAAAAAAAGGAATACACAGAGTTACTGTACCCTAAATGGTTGATGTTCAACCATTTCAGGAGGTAGCGTATGATCAAGAACCAATAGTGCTGAAGGAAGAAAGAAGTACAAGCTATCCTGAAGGCACTGGTGAAAAACAAGGCTCCAGGAAGTGACAGAATACACATTGAAGTCTTGCAACAAGTTGTTGCAGCACCAGAGGCACTCAGTCATCTATGTCCAGAAATTTGGAAAACAGCTACCTGGCTCAGCAATTGGAAGAGATTCATATTTGTCCTATTCCAAATTGAGGTGACCCAATGGAATATGAACGTTTTTGAGCAATATTGTAAATATCACATGCAAGTAAAGTTGTGTTGAAGATAGTTCAAAAACAGTAACAACAGTACCTCTACAGACAACTCCCTGAAAATCAAACTATATTTAGAAGAAGCTGTGGAACCAAGGCAATCATTGTTGATGCTTCTTGGCTGAAAAGCAAGAGAATACCAGAAAGATTTTACTTGTGCTTTATTGACTATGCAAAGGCTTTTGACTCTGTACATCATGAGAAACTATGGGTAACATTGCAAAAACTGAGTATTCCAGAACACTTGATTTTGCTCATGAGGAACATGTATGTAGACCAAGAGACAATTAGGATAGAACAACGGAACACCGATTGGTTTGAAATCAGCAAAGGTGTGCACCAGGGTTGTATCTTTTACTATTACTTATTCCAGCTGGTGTGGCTCTGTGGGTTAATGTGCTGGATTGCAAGGTTGGTGGTTCAGGCTCCCCAGCCACTCCTTGGAAAGGAAGAAAGTAAAAAGTCATTAAGAAGACAAGAAAGAAGAAAAAAGAAAAAACAGATGTCAGAAGAGACACTGAAACTTGCTCTCCAGAGTAGAGATGCTAAAGCAAATGGAAGAAATGAGGAGGTCCAAGATATGAAGAGAAAATTTCAAAGATCAGCTCGAGAAGATAAAGCCAAATATTACAACAAAATACACAAAGATCTGGAATCAGAAAACCAAAAAGGAAGAACACGCTCAGCATTTCTCAAGCTGGGGGAACTGGTAAAAAAGAATTAAGCCTCGACTTTCATTATTGAAGGATTCTTAGGACAAATTATTGAATGATGTGGAAAGCATCAAAAAAAGATGGAAGGAATACATAGAGTCACTGTACCAAAAGGAAATAGTCGATGTTCAGCTGTTTCAAGAGATAGCATGTGATCAAGAGCCAGTAATACTGGAGGAAGAAATCCAAGGTGCATTGAAGGAATTGGCAAAGAACAAGACACCAGGAATTGAAGGAATGAAAACTGAAATCTTTCAAGAAAGTGAGGCGAGACAGGAGGCACTCACTCATCTCTGCCAAGAAATTTGGGAGACAACTATCTGGCTGACTGATTGGAAGAGATCTGTATTTGTGGCCATTCCAAAGAGAGGTGACCCAATGGAATTCGGAAATTATTGGACAATATCATTGATATCCCATGCGTGTAAAGTTTTACTAAAAGTAATACAGAAATGCTTACAAGCATACATTGACGGAGAAGCTGGATTCAGAAGAAGCTGTGGAACGAGGGATATCATTGCTGATGTCCGATGGATCTTGGCTGAAAGCAGAGAATTTCAAAAAAATGTTTCCATATGCTTTATTGACTGTGCAAAGGCTTTCGATTGTGTGGATCATGACATGCTATGGACAACATTGCGAAGTATGAGTATTCCGGAACACTTAATTGTGCTCGTGAGGAATCTGTACCTGGACCAAGAGGCAGTTGTTTGAATAGAACATGGAAATACTGAATGGTTTCAAATTAAGAAAGGTGTGTGACAGGGTTGTATTCTTTCACTATACTTATTCAACCTGTATGTTTCAAAGCGTTGAGGAACACAGATGTCAGCTTGAAAACTAAGATGTGCCTAACCTAAGCCATGGTATTTTCAATAACCTCATATGCAAGCGAAAGCTGTACAGTGAATAAGGAAGCTTGTAGAAGAATTGATGCTTTTGAGTTATGGTGTCAGAGGAGAATATTGAAAGTACCATGGGCTGCCAAAATAGCCAACAGATGGGTTTTGGAAGAAGTGCAGCCAGAGTGCTCCTTGGAGGCCGGGATGGCCAAACTTCGTCTCTCATTTGTTGTTGTTAGGTGCTATCGAGTCAGTACCGACTCATAGTGACCTAATACACAACACAGCAGAATGACACACTGCCCGATCCTGAGCCAACCTCACTACTGTTGCCACACTTGAGTCTATCGATGCTGCCACTTGGTCTCATACTTGGGACATGTTATCAGGAGGAACCAGTCACTGGAGAAGGATATCATGTTTGATAGGGTGAGGGGTCAGAGAAAAAGAGGAAGACCCCCAGCGAGATGGATTGGCAAAGTGATAGCGTCTATGGGCTTAAGCGTGGCAACAATAGTGAGGTTGGTCCAGGATCAGGCAGTGTTTCATTATGCTGTGTTGTGTATAAGGTCACTATGAGTCGGTACCGACTCGATGGTTCCAACCCATGTTGTTGTTAGATGCCGAGTCGATGGCATCTAACACAATTACAGCTGTATGTTGAGTACATAATCCAAAAGAAGCTGGATTCTATGAAGAAGATGGCATCAGGATTAGAGGAAGGCTCATTAACAGCCTATGACATGCAGATTATACAGTCTTGCTTGCTGAAAGTGAAGAGGATTTGAAATATTTACTGATGAAGATGAAAGACCACTGTCTTCAGTATGGATTGCACCTCCATGTAAAACAACGAAAATCCTCAACTTGTACAATAAACATCATAATACATGAAGAAAAGATTGAAGTTGTCAAAGTCTTCATTTTGTTTGGATCCACAGTCAACATTCATGGAAACAACAGTCAAGAAATCAAATGACATATTGCATTAGGCAAATCTGCTGCACAAGATACCTTTAAAGTGTTCAAGAGCAAATATATCAGTTTGAGTACTAAGGTGTACCTGATCCAAGCAATGGTATTTTCAATTGCCTCATATGCATATGAAAGTTGGACAGTGAATAAACAAGACTGGAGAAGAATATTAAAAATATCATGGGCTGCCAAAACTACAAACAAATCTGTGTTGGAAGAAGCTAGGATGGCAAAACATGGTGTCTGGTTGTTGTTAAGTGTACTTCCTTCCAGCTCATAGTGATCCTGTATAGGGTTTCCAAACAGCGGCTAGTGAGTTTTGAATCACAGACCTTGTGGTTCAGACTGACCTTGCAATCCAGTGCTTTATCCCACAGCGCCACAGCAGGACTCCGTACTTCACACATATTGTCAGTCCCTAGAGAAGGTTATCATGCTTGGTAAAGTGGAGGGTCAAGACCTCCAATGCTATAGATTGATACAGTGGCAGCAGCACTGGATGGCACAGGACCAGGCAGCATTTCGTTTTGTTGTGCATAGGATCTCTGTGAGTCTGATCTGACTTAATGGCACCTAACAACAACAAAAACATATGTTTGTTGTTGTTAAGTGCTGTCGAGTCGGTTCTCACTGTTTATGACAGGGTTTCTGAGGGTTTAAATCTTTGCGGGAAATCTTTGCTTCATCTTTCTTCCTGGAAGTGGCTGGTGGGACTTTAACCGCTGACCTTGTGGTTCACAGTCCCTTTTAGACTCCTACAAAACCACTGTGTGCCATATATATGTATGTGTATAATTAATCTTTTGTCCCATTTTCATGTTCAAATTGTAAATAAGCTGAACTATTAGGAACAAAGGAGTCCTGGTGTGGCATTGTGGGTTAATATGCTGGTATGCAAAGTTGGTTACTGTGGGTCGGAACTGACTCGATGGCACTTAACAATAACAACAACAAATTGGATGCACCCAGCATTCTCTCTACAACCTTCCCTACTCCTCAGTTTAGTTTGCTAATCCATTGCATTGACTTAAGACACCATACTCACAGTTATAGGGTTTATTAAGTGACATAAAATACAGGAGCGGAAAATGCTCAGGGCACAGTTGTTCCAGTCAGTATCTGATAAAATGCCCACGGGACACACCACTCCACCATAAACCTCAGCCTGAAGGCACTCTACTCTACCTCTGTGGGTCAGCAAACCTAGCTTCCCCATTTAAGTGCCTGGAGACATCCCACTCTAGGAGCAAGCTACCTGCCCAAAGTTTCTCAACTTTTCTTGCTCCAGGCGCTGGGAAGTCCACTGTTCTGTCTTGTGCTTTGGTTCATAGTTTTATTGCTATTCACCAGCCACTCCTCTGGTGTCACAGCTTTCTGCCCCTGGTTTGAGGAGGTTCAATGCGTAGGAATTTCGGGGTGCACACATGATGCTCCACTCCTAGCTCTTCTTTGATGGTGGTTGAGATCCCCCCTCCTGCTTCTGAGATAGTTCATTTTATACCCCTGCTACAGTTTGAAGTTTTCCCAATTGCAACAAAGTCTGCTAACACCCACAGCTGAATCATCTCATCCTATCAATATCTTCTACTTTCTCTTACCCAGACCCAGCAGGACATAAATGTTGTTTGGTGGGAGTTATGGAATAGGTTTAGAAGAGACATTAGATAATTCACTATACCACATTTTGTTTTTGTTGTTAAGTGCCATTGAGTCGATTCCGCCCCACAGTAGCCCAGTATAGGGTTTCTGAGGAGCAGCTGGTGAGTTTGAACCACCAAACGTGGAGCTCAAACCGACACCAAATTAGGGGACTAAAAAGTTCCGTGGAAAAATGGAATTGAAAGATAATGGAAAATTTTCAATGAATTTTTAAAATCCCCCTTTATATGATAAATAATAATGTTTGCATCATTTAAAAATGTATTCAATGGAATTTAAATACTGCACAAATCTGATCTATCCATATATTGTTGTTGTTAAGTGCCATCGAGTCAGTTCTAACCCATAGCAACCCTGTATAGGGTTTCCAAGGAGCAGCAGGGGAGCTTGAATCACTGATGTTATGGTTCAAACCACTTTGAAGTCCATTGCATTCACCCACAGCACCATACCAGGACTCCCTACCCCTGTGTAAACATATGTAAATTCTT
>NW_006408806.1:880946-882673 GCF_000296735.1 Chrysochloris asiatica | reverse complement strand
TGATGATGCATGGAGGGGATTGTAACCATAGCAATGAAACGATATATGATAGGATGAATGTAAAACCAGTGTTCTCCCATGTAAACTATCACATAATTCACAATAAAACATTAAAAAATAAAAAAAGGAAGATTGTTGTTGTTAAGCGTTTCTGAGGAGCGGCTAATGAGCTTGAACTACTTTATCTATCAGTTTAATCTGACTTTGCAGTCCATCGCATTCACCTACAGTGCCACAGGACAACAGTATTTGGAATAGTCTCTTTTTGGTACCCCAAGGATTGTACGTAATCCTAGAGCCTTGCAGCACAGTAAGATGTATGGTGTTTTGTAAAGTAGGAAAAAAGCAATTGTGAAGAGCTGAGAAAGGAGAACCACACATAGTTCTCAACTAGATTAACTCTAGGAAAGTATGCATTTGTCAGTTACAGATTTGGAAATTAACATACTTTGCAACTAACTCTTTGTTGTTGTGTTGAGTCAGTTCCAACCCATAGTGACCCTGCTCTTATAATTAATTTATCTTTGGGTATGTATTTTAAGACTTGCTTTTGAGTATGATGCTGTTCTTGCTGTTGTTAGTTGATGTCTACTTTTTCTGGTCTGACTCATGGCAACCCCAAGCACAGTGGGGTTAGACAGTTGTGTGTAATCCATCAAATTATTTTTGTTTGATTTTTTTCTTAGTCTGTTTCTGTTTGGAAGTTCTACTAAGAGGTGTTGAGCATCATGTTGTGTCATTGATTGTTTTTAATCAACTCTGAATCATGGTGGCACCTGTGTGCAAAGTAGAATTTTTTTTTTCCATAGGGTTTTCAAGCGTATCATCAGCCCTTTCTTCTGAGGTCTATCTGGGTGGGTTCAAACAGTTGCTAACCTATCAGCTAATAACAAAGAGTTTAACCTTTTGCACCACCAATATAGAACGATGCAAACCTCCACTGACAATTGGGTGATAACTATGACTGAATGAATTGGCTGAAATTGAATCCAGGTTTCCTGCAGGAAATTCTGTTGTTGTTGTTAAGTGCCATCAAGTAAGTTCTGACTTGTAGGGACCCTGTATAGAGTTTCTGAGGAGTAGCTGGTGGGTTTGAACCTCTGACCTTTTAGTTCAACTGACCTTGGCCACCACTTTATCCTGGTGAAAAGTCAAAAAAAGAAAAAGATGCCTTGTTAGAGAACAATTCAGAAATGCCAAGTAATTTGAGAATTTCCATCTGATGCATATGTATTGATGATAATCTTTGCTCTGTTTCTTTTTCTTCCAAATTATTGTTATTTGTTTTAACTTTTTATTATAATTGAGTGAATGTTTACAGAACAAATCACCAGTCCCACATCCAGCAAAGTATATATTTCATGTCATTACTCCATGATTTCAATCTACTCCATGTACCATCAGTTAATAGTATTTACTTCTATTCACTTTATTTTTTTTTCTTCCCCAATGTGCCCTGTAACTATCGTAAAATGTTTCATTTAGCAAGAATTTTTTTCTTAACTTTTTACAACATGATCTTATGTAATATTTGTCCTTTTATAATTGACTAATTTCACTCAGCATAATGTCCTTCAGGTTCATCCACATTGTGTTAGGTGTTTTGCAGTCTTAGTTATTCTTCAACGTAGTGTAATATTCCATTGTGTGTATGTACCAAAGCTTGTTTAACTAATGAACATGAGTATGCATGTATCTAGTTGTGTCACAGTTCTTATTTCTTGTTT
>NW_006408806.1:853150-880546 GCF_000296735.1 Chrysochloris asiatica | reverse complement strand
CCTCCCTCTTGCATATTTTTTGCCCTGTCACTCATGTTAACATGTGTCTACCATCTAGCCCATAAATAATTTTCTCTCCCTGCTACCCCTGCAACCTTCATTGATGGTTTCTTTTATTAAGAAAACTTTTTCTTAACTTTTACAACCTTGGTCTCTTATAATATTTGACCTTTTGTGACTTGATTGATTTCACTTAGCGAAACAGACTCTAATGGTATCCTGGTGTGGCGCTGTGGGTTAATGCTCCAGACTACAAAGCCATTTGTACTGTAAGGTCGGTGGTTCAAGCTCACCAGCTACTCCTCGGAAACCCTATACAGGGTCGCTGTGGATCGGAGTTGACTCGACAGCATTTAACAACAACATACTCTAGGTTCATCCACGTTGCGAGGTGTTTTGCAGATTCATCGTTATTCTTCAACGTTGCATAGTATTCCAACATGTGTATGTACCACAGTTTAACCATTCTTCTGTTGATGGATGTTTCGACGGTCTCTGATGTATCTCTTGTAGACAGCATATTGAAGAATCCTGTGTTCTTTTCCTTTTTAAGTAACTATTTTCTCTCTGTCTCTTGACTAGTACATTTAATCCATTTACATTTACATTCAGTGTAGTTATCGATAGGTATGAATTGAACTCCTGATGTGGTGTTGTAGGATCATCACTGGACTGTAAACCCACCAGGTGCTCCTTGGAAACCCTATATAGGGTCGCTGTGGTCGGAATTGACTTGACAGAACTTAGCAATAACAATGAATTAATTGCTGTTATTTTGCTCTGGGTTTTTTTTTTTGTGTGTGTGGTTCTGCTGGTTTCTTTGTTCCATTTTCCTTCATTTTTGTTGTATTAATGTTTCCTAAGTATTTGGTTTTCCTCTTTTTAAATTTTGATGTGTCGGTATATTAATTGTATTTGAGGTTGCCCAGTAATTTGTTAATTTTTTCCCTATTTAGAAAAGTCCATTTTTATCTTGAAATCTACTTTACTTCCTAGCCATTTGGAAGTTCTTTATCTATACTATTCCTTCTTTTTACTTTATAGTTGACTTCATTATAAATTGATATCTCTGGTTTCCTATTTTCAGTCTTTTAGATTTGTTTTACTTTAAATAATCCTGGTGTAGCACTGTAGGATAATAATTGGACTGCTAACCGCAAGGTTGACTGTTCAAAACTACCAGCTGCTCCCTGGAAACCCTATACAGGGTTGCTGTGAGTCAGAAGTGACTTGATGGCACTTAACAACAATATCTGGATTGAGTTCAGGATGGTGTTGTCATGTATGGTAATCTCAGGTTGTTGGTTCTCAGTCCAAAGAACTCTCTAGCTTTTTTGTAAAGTTGGTCTGTCTCATTGTTACAAGTTCTTTTAATTTCTTTTTATCAGGAAATATCCTAATTTCACTGGCGTATTTGAGTCCTTGTATGGCACTGGGGATACAGCACTGGACTGCAAGGTTGATTTGAGCAACAAGATTGGTGGTTCAAACACGCCAGTTGTTCCTTGGAAACCTCTACACAGTCACTATGAGTCGGTACATACTCTCAACAGCACTTAACAACAACAACAAATTTGAGGGACAGTTTTGTTGGATATATGATTCTTAGTTGCCAATTTTTTTCGTTCAGAGTTTTGTGTATGTCATTCCATTTTATCTTTCCTGTATGGTTTCTGTTGAGAATCATAGTTTATTAGTCTCATTGGTTCTCCTTTAGAAAACCATTCATTTTCCCCAAGCTGCTCTCAGAATTCTTTTCTTGTTTTTGGTTTTAGAAAGTTTGTTTATGATATGTTTTGGTGATTTTTCTTTTGGGATCTATCCTATTTGGGGCTTCAGCTTCTTGTCTATGGATCTTCTCATCTTTCATGATGTTGCTGTTGTTGTTGTCAAGTGCCGTCGGGTCAATTCCTACCCATAGCGACCCTGTATAGGGTTTCCGAGGGCTTCGCGGTCTGGTGCATTAACCCACAGCGCTGCACCAGGACTCCTTCATGATGTTAGGAAATTTTTATTCCATCAACTCTTCGCAGTTTTCTGTTAGTTTTTTATTGATTCTTCCTGTTCTGGAATTCCTATGACCCGTAAGTTGTTCTTCTTTTTGGGGTCTCACATAACTCTTAGGCTTTCTTCAGATTTTTTTATGCTGATTGTGTTCTCTTAGTATACTAGTATTGAGAGACTTATCTTCAAACTCACTAATTCAAGCTCCATTGCTGCAGATTTATTTTTATGCCCTTTCAATATATTGTCCAGTTCTGAAATCTTAGTATTAATCTTCTGGATTTCTAATTTCAGGCTTTGTATTGTTTAAAAATTTGAATTTATTTTTGTCTGTTTATTCTTGTAGTGTTTTTCTAAATTCTTCTAAAAGTGTTTTGGTGTTCTCCTTGCTTTTATCGATCATTCTGTCAGTTCTTACTTAAGGCACCTAAATATCATTCTTTTGAATTCTTTTTCAGTTAGTTACACTACCTTTTCTTCCTCAGAAACATTTTTCTAGCTTTACATGTTGGTCAGTTGTTTGAGCCATTCTCTCTTGTTTCCTCATGTAAGCCAAAATAATCTGTTGTCTCTGGGGCATTGTGGGGTTGTTGTATTTGTGTTTACTTGATAATTGTGTGTTGATGTGCTCTTAGGCTCTCACCAACTCCTTTTGGGGTAATTAGAGAATGGAAGTATGTACACTGTTCTCGTTCTCTGTCACCATTCTTGCACCTCATTGTAAGGTGGATCTGGCTTGTGTTGCTTGCTGTCTATTGTTGATCTGGTGTTATAGGAGCTGGTATTAGCTCTTGCCCATTGAGTGTAGCTGCAGAGGGTATGGTTGTGGCTGGGATGTATTGGCAAGGTTGCTGTTGCTTGTTGGGTGGGAAAGAAGACTACACACACACATACACACAGGAAAACAAACAAGAAACCAACAATGAAAAGAGAAAAGAATAACAAGAGAAGAATCAATAAAAACATTCAGCAACCATATAAAACGAATGCGTAATGATAGAGACTAAAGAGGGACAGGGAAATGGAACCATAGAAGATAAAAATAAGAGAGTAAATAAAATTAAGAAATTTTTAAAAACCACTTAGGAATAAATTTAAAAAAGAAAAGAGGGACAGGAAAATGGAGCTGTAGACTAGTAAAATAAGAAAGGAAATAAAAGGAAGAGAAAAAGACTTAGAAAAATCAGAGAGAGGAAAAATCAGAGAGGAAAGAGTAGTAAAGAAAGATCAAAGGGGGGAAGAGGGACAGGAGGGGAGATGAGAAACAGCAGAAAAGAAGGAGAAACCAAAGCAGAGGTTTAAAGGATAAAATTCACAGGAATGGAAAGATAAGAAAGAATAAACAAACAAAAGCAAACAGGGGGGGAAAAACAACAAAAACAAATAGTGCAACTGTTGGACAGGGAGAGGAGAAAACTCTGGGGCTCCTTCAAGTCAAGGAACTCACGGGTGGGTGTGGAAGGAATGTGAGCAGCCCTAAATGGAGTTCCTATTGGCCTATCTATGTTCACGGCACTCGGTCCAGAAGTAGTTCATGGAGGCCTTCGATGGATCTGGTTTCAGTGTCAGTTAGGACCACAGGGCAGCTGGGGGCAGGATGACTGGTTAAAATGTTGGTCTGGTGACTCTGAGTTGTGTAGGTCTAAGACTGATACCGCCTGAATGTAGGCACCAAAACAGTGCAGCTAGCTCAATGGATCCAGCCATATAACTCTGAACTGTTGGACTGCAGAGTCTACTCTGTGGGTAGATGAGAGTGGGAGCTGGCCACACCTCTGGTCACCAGGGAATGTGGAGAAAAAGAAGGAATAGCACCTTTCCATTCCAATGTGTGAATCTTCTGTCAGGCCTAAAGCTGCTCACAACATAGTTGAGCTGTATCTTGCGGGTTGTTCACGAGTCAGACTCTCTCTCTCACCATCCCTGCTTAGCTTCTCTTCCCAGCAAGTCATCAGTCTACTTCTCTAACCTTTCCTCCGAAGTTCAGTCTTCCAGAATTTTCATCTGTGTCGGTTTCAATTGGTCTCTTGTGTCTTTGTTTTAGGAGTCCTGGTGTGGCCCTGTGGGTCAATGCACCAGACTTCAAAGTTGGTTTGAATTGCAAGGTCAGCTGTTCAAACTCACCAGCTACTCCTCAGAAACCCTATACAGGGTTGGAACCGACTTGATGGCACTTACCAGCAAGCAACAATATCTTAGTTGTAGAGGGTCCAGAACCGACTCTACAGTACTTAGCAACAACTACCAATGCACAGTTCTTGTAAAGCAGTAGTAAATTTATTTTTAGAAATCATTTGTGTAAAAGGTTTCAGGATCATTTAGATCACTTTGTTGTTAAGTGAAGCCAAGTGGTTCTGACTTATGTTGTTGTTATTGTTGTTAGGTGCCATTGAGTAGGTACTGACTCATAGCGATCTTATGCACAGCAGAACGAAACACTGCCCAATCCTGGGCCAGCCTCACTACTGTTGCCATGCTTGAGTCCATCGATGCTGCCACTTGGCCAGTCCATCTCACTCTAGGGGTCTTCCTCTTTTTTTCTGACCCTCCACCGTACCAAACATCATATCCATCTCCAGTGACTGGTACCTCCTGACAATATGTCTAAAGTATGAGAGACGAAGTTTGGCCATCTTGGCCTCCAAGGAGCACTCTGACTGCACTTCTTTCCTAATGGATCTATTGGTTCTTTTGGCAGCCCATGGCACTTTCAATATTCTCCAACACCATAACTCAAAATCATCAATTCGTCTCCAGTCTTCCTTATTCACTGTACAGCTTTTACACGCATATGAGGTTACTGAAAACACCATGGTTTTCAGACACACCTTAGTCCTCAAGCTGACATCTTTGCTCTTCAACACTTTAAAGGGTCTTGTGTAGCAGATTTGACTAATGTAATACGTCATCTGATCTCTTGACTGCTGCTCCCTTGAGTGTTGATAGTTGATCCAAGAAGAATGAAGTCCTTGACAACTTCAATCTTTTCTCCGTTGATAAGAATGTTGTTTACTGGTCCAGTGGTGAGGATTTTTGTGTTCTTTACATTGAGATGTAATCCATACTGAAGGCTATGCTCTTTGATCTTCATCAGTAAATGTTTTAAGTCCTCTTCACTTTCTGCAAGCAAGGTTATATCATCTGCATATTGCAGGTTGTTAATGAGTTTTCCTCCAATCCTGATGCTACGTTTTTCTTCATAGAACCATACATGTATTCAGCATACAGGTTGAATAAGTATGGTGAAAGAATACAACCTTGTCGTACACCTTTCTTAATTTTAAAACATTCAGTGTTCCTATGTTCTGTTCGAACAGCTACCTCTTGGTCCATGTACAGATTCCTCATAAGTACAATAAAGTGTTCCGGATCCTCATACTTCGCAATGTTGTCCATAGCTTGTCATGATCCACACAATCAAAGGTTCTGACTTACAGCGATATAGGGTTTCTGAGGACTGGCTGGTGGGTTTGAACCACCGACCTTGTGTAGGACCAAGAAAAAGACTCCATTCTGTACATTAGCCTGAACACATCCTCCTGTTCCAGGAACGTGCTAAATCAGCTCATACTGCCTTAGAATATCCTTTCACCCCTAGCAACAGCGAGAACTAGATAGGTAATAGACAGGACAACCCAAGGCCAGATGCCAGATGTTTTCCTTATCCTAGCTTAAGAACAAAGACTACCAGTACTGACCAATTAAACTGTAACATCTCATACTTTGCCAAATGTCAACCAATCCAAATATTGTGAAGTTGAAAAACCTAAGCTTGTTTGAAAACTCTATAAAAACTCCGCTAACAAAGATCTCAGGGCCTTTTCCCGAGTCCGCTGTGCTGGATACAGAGAATGCCCAAGCTCAAGCTTGAATAAACAACCCTTGTGCACTTGCATCGGTGTCGGCTCCTTGATGGTCTTTGGGGACCTCAAATTCTGGGCATAACACTTGCAGTTAACAGTCCAGTGCTTACCCTAGTAAATCCTTTTTAAAATAGAACCATCTAGTGCTTATCCTACAGAGCCATACCAGGATTCCTAGATAACTTTGTTGTTAAGTGCGATGGAGTCTTTGAGTATCCGGTGAGCTTGAACCACCGACCTTGTAGTTCAAACCAACCTTGCAGTCCAGCACATTAATTCACAGTGCCACGCCAGGACTCTAAATTCAAGACTTAGCAGTTTAGTGATAAGGTTAGGCCTGGAAATGGCCTTCTGACTTCCATTCCCAAGAACTGAGGTTTATTATTTTTTGCTCCCTATCTTACAAGATATTTGATCAGTCATTAATCAGTGATACCTCCCTATTTTACAGGGTATTTGATCAATGATACTGACTTGTGCCCCACTGCCTCTCATCTTTTTTGGGCTGTGAAAAAGAAACTCCAGTGGCTTAACAATTGTTTTAGTTATATAATGCAGCTGTACCAGAAATACAACAAGTGGGTGGTGTTAACCACTAGAAATTTAATCTCACAGTTTAGACTAGAAGTCCAAATTCAGAGTGCCAGCTCTTGGAGGCTCTCCCTTTGTCAGCTCTGGGGAATGGTCCTTGTCTCCTTGCAACATCTGTAGGCCCTGTATTCCTTGGAGATCTCCATACATTTTGCATCTAGGAGCGTCACAGTGCCAGGTCCAAAGGATGCATTCTACTACTGGTTCTTCTGTCTTGGTGGTAGTAGGTCCCTCTGAGTTCAGCTCACTTTCTCCTTGTATATCTCAAAAGAGATTGACTCAGGATAAAACCTAATCCTGTATATTGCATCTGCCCTCATTAAAATCATGGAAGTGAGGATTTACAACATAGTAGTTGGCGCTGTGGGTTAATGTGCCAGACTGCAAAAGCCATTTGAATTGCAAGGTCAGCGGGTCAAGCTCGCCAGCTGCTCCTCGGAAACCCTATACAGGGTCACGATGGGTCGGAATTGACTCAATGGCACCTAACAACTAATAACAACAAATAAGTACATTAGGGTGTAGTGCTATAGAATAAGCACTGGACTGCAATGTCATAGCAGTTCAAATCCACTAGCTGCACATCTGAAACCATATACAGGGTCGCTATGGGTTGGAATTGACTCCACAGCACTTAAAAACAACAACAAATAAGTATATCAGATCAGGGCTCAACGTGTCAAATCATATCATGCATGGGGTTGAATGTATTGTATTAGATCCCATTATAGAGGTGATAGCTACATGTTAACTGTTGAACCACTGAGAATCCTGGCCCAGACAGCTGATACAAAACCTTAGCTATCATACCAACGTACCCAGGGTATGTGGATCCCTATGTGACTTGTCATTTTTCCATCCTCTGTTTCTACCTTTTCTGCCCTGTGTTCACTGCTTTGCTCACATTTCTCCTGCCACACTAGGCTTTCTTAGTATTCCGCCAACATACCAGGCGTACACCAACCTCAGAATCTGAAGTTACTGTTCACTGTGCTTTCAAATGTTCTTTCTCAGATGACTTTTTCATCTCCTTAAAGTTTTAATTGTGTTAGTTAAGTGCCTGGCACCAGCATAAGACTTAATAAATCCTTATTGAATAAGTGAAGGAAGGAAGGAAATTCAATTGATTTTAAAAAAGCTTTGTTAGTAAAACATGATTGTTTTTAATTAAGAAGTTTAACATTTAAGGTTCTTTTACTTTAATTCATTAGGATTTATTAACTACAGTTTTCTTCAGAGTTTTTATGCATATCAATTTATATAAAATCAACTGACTTTTTTTAAGGGAAATTGTATTCTTTGTGTAAGATAGATAATATAGCATTTTTAATATAATTATATCTATTTGTTTTATTAAAAAGCAATTCAAATGTTGATTCCTTAGGTGTAATTGATTTTAGTTCTTTGAAGAGCATTTTTCTTATGAAACTATCATTTCAAATATTGAAAGTTTGAGATGAGTAGTGATTGATATTATATTGAAATTTTAATTAAAATTTTAAATTAAATATGCTTAAATTTTCATGTTTTAGAACTATACTAGTTTTAATCCATTTTATAATTAATTTTGATTCAATATTTATATTCAAATAGCAAAAGTAGAAATTTTCATTATTAGTCTCTACTTTTAAACATTTTTTTTTCTCTTTTAGATTTGCTTTGAGATCACATTGATTTGAAATATGGATGCAACTTTGATAACTTCATCTGGAAAGGAGTATCTTTTTTCTCATTAAAACAAAACAAAACATAAGAAAAGTAAATGACCTGAGGAATTATACCAAATGCCAACTCTACATCTTTGGTATCATCTATTTTTTAACCCATCAAGACAAATGACGTAAAGGAAGATGATGTTTTCATCAATATTATTCTTAACAACATTTAAAATGTCATCCATTTAAACTGTACAACTCTTCTATGAAATAGAACACACAAAGATCTGTGACATTGTTTACTTTATCTTTTTTCCTTTTAAAACTTTCAGACCATTAACATATATATACTCTATTTTTATTTGATGAAATACTTTTAAAAAATTTGTTGCATCAGGAAAGATATGGACTTGGAAACTTGTGTTATTGCAATAGACTACACAGAATTTGAGTGCATAGTTAAAGACGTCATTCATTTTATCATTAGAAACATCACATAAGTATCTAATTCTAAGCTTTTTGCAAATAAATTTGCTTGAAAATGGCATGGGTAAAATTCTTACGGAAACCTGGTAGCAATCTTGGAAAAGTTTACCAACCTGGAAGTATGCTATCTCTAGCCCCTACCAAAGGTTTATTAAATGAACCAGGACAAAACAGCTGCTTTCTTAATAGTGCTGTACAGGTGAGACCATAATTACTTGTTAAATTTTTTTAAGTTTTAAAAATATCATTTTTAATGTTAGCAAAAATATTTTAACTGAGTATTTTAGTTTCTATAATAAACAGAAATGATCTTTTAAACAGAAAGTTGCATTTCTGTGATGTAAAAATGGTTTTAAGATGCTTACTTAATAGAAATATTATACTTAATTTTGTGCCAAGACAATTTTCACTCAATTTGTAGGAATTTTTATTTAATTTTAAAGGTTTGTGAATAATGAGGAAAGCTATAGTCCAGAAAATGTAATCAGTATAAAATGTGTGCATGTGCTATAAAATACTCATATATGTTTTATATTCTTCATTCTTACTTAGAATGTGTATCTTGATTTTGGTGGGTTTTTCTTTTTTTTTTTAACTTTTATTTGTGATTACATATTTTGCTATTTGATATATAAATTAAAATATCTGGAAAAAACGTGCAGTTGGGATTGTTTTTCCATGTAATGTTTGTGGTAATTTAGTTGTATCCAGCCAGGGCTATATATACCAAGAGCATATTTTTGTTGTTAAGTGCTTTCAAGTCAGTTCTGACTTATAGAGATCCTGTAATGTGGTTTCTGAGGAGTAGCTGGTGGGCTTGAAACCATGACTCCAGAGCATATTGAATCATGCTAAGCTCAAACATTAGTTTCATGTAATTATGAAGCACTTTTTAGGTTAAAGTTTAAAGGAGAATAGGCATACAGACAAAACTTTACCTACCTTTTTGTGATTTGATCCCTGCTCATTAATACGCATTATATATTCTGCTCATGCAAAGGTTTAAAGCCTTGGAAACATTCTACTGGGTCACACCGTAAGTCAGAACTGACTCAACAGCACTTAAGAACAACAATTTTTAAAACGTAGCAGTTTAAAAGCTATTTTTCAAATTTTAAAGAAAAATTGGAATCAACCCATTAATACAAACATTCCCCAGATTGAAGTGTGCTAAATTAGCATAGATTCATTCTGTTTATATCGAATTATCTTAATTTTGCCATCATATCAAGGGGCAATTTTGCTGGGTATATGATTCTTTGGTTGATTTTTTTTTTTTTCTGTAGCTACTATTTTAATATTATTGTTATATTACTAAACCCACCCAATCACTGGGACTACTTTTTCATATTAAGTGTTGAAAAAAGGAAGACATGTTTGATGCTCTGAGTTGACCATATCTGCATTAATCACACTTTTCAAATCATATAATTTAGGTCTATGGCCATGTCTTCAAATTCACTAATTGTTTATTTTGCAGTGTCTCATCTGCTGTTAATCCCATTCAGTGTACTTATCATCTCAGACGTTGTAATATCTGGGTGCATTTGGGTATTTAAAAAAAAAAATCTTTCTTGTCTACTTAACCATGCTTGGTATTTCCTCCGGAGTCCTGGTGTAACACTTGACCACAAGGTGGTTTGAACTGCAAGGTCAGCAGTTCACACTCACCAGCATTTAGAGGGTCACTGTGAGTTGGAATTGACTCTATAGCACTAAACAAGTATTTCCTCTAGATTCTTGAACATAGAAATACATTTGTATTTGTCTTACTGTACATGTCTATTCTGTCATTGTAGATTGTTATTGTTAAGTGTCTTGAGTCGGTTCCTATTCATTTCCACCCTTCATAGGGTTTCTGAGGAGTAGCTGGTGAGTTTGAACTGCTGACCTTACAGTTCAAACCAACCTGCAGTCCAGTGTATTATCCTGCAGTACCATAGACTCATGTAAATATAGGTCATTTTCAGTTGGTTAATTTTTAAAAATTCTTTATTTTGGATTTCTTTGCATGATTTCTTTATTGGATTTCAGTCTGTAGAAGTTTTTACCTTGTTGGGTGATAGATATTGGGGTGATAGAAATCTACAGCACTTAACAACAAAAGTATTCTTGAGCTTTGTTTTGGGATAAAGGTTAATTTATTTGGAAAGAGTTTTGACCATTTTACATGTAAGCTCAGTTTATTCCAGGCTTAATTTCTCGACTGCGGAGGCAAGACTTTTCTTTTATAATCAGTACCCTGTGGAACTATGAAGTTTTTTTTTACCTTGGTTGTTGGGACTAGGCACCTACCTATCTCAGGTCTGGGCACTGTTACCTATAATTCTTTGGGTATTTTCTTCAGCTGGTATACATGTGTACAAGATTGTATACATCAGTATCTACCTGAATAGTCAAGAGGAGGCTCTCTGAAGATTTATGGTTATTGTTTCTCGCTACAGCTCCTTCCTCTTCAGTACTCTGACCCTCTTTGGCTTCCCTAGCACTCCCACCTCCATTTCAATTCAGGCCATCTGCTGGCCACTCCTTGGGTTCACCTTTACTGTCCCATGGCTTGGAAACATTCTCTAGAGCATATGCTGGGGCAATTGTATAGCCTATTTTATTTGTTTCTAATTCATTTTCCATGAATTACGGTCTTTTGTTATCTGATGTGTACAGTGTCCTCAGAGCCATTTCAGATATTTTGACTGATTTCATTGTTGTTTCAGACAGGAAGGTAAATCTGATACCTGTTATTGCATCTTAGTTGAAAATTCTGACAATTATTTATAAAGATGTTATTGCAGCTTGATGCATTGAGTCAATTTTGACTCTTAGCAACCCATGTAACAGAGTAGAGCTACTGCATAGGGTTTTTAGGCTGTAGTCTTTACAGGGGACTCCCGGTCCGGTGCTGTAGTATTCAGCACTGTACTGCGAACCATAAGGTCAGCAGTTCAAATCCACTAATTGCTCCTTGGAAACCTTATACTGGGTTGCTAAGAGTTGGAACCTACTTGACAGCACTTAAACAATCTTTATAGGAGCAAATCATGAGTATTTCTGCTTTGGACCCACGGGGTGGGTTTGAACTACCAAATTACCAGTTAGCGCCAAGTGCTGGGGAGCAAGATGGACGAAGAACAATAAGGTTGGCTATTTAAGTCCGCCAGCAGTAGAAAGATGATGCTTTCTGCTACTGCAATGATTTGCAACCTTGGAAACCTTATACAGGGTCACTAAGAGTCAGAATGGACTTGACAGCACTTAACAAAAATAACCCAAGCGCTTGACTGTTATAACACACCTTTATTTATAAAGACAGAAAATATAAAGTGGTGAAAGGTTTAGATAGGTAAATAAATGAGAAAAGAAAATGTTAGGGCTTATTTGTAGTAGTATTTACAATCAATTACAATTGTTGATACCTTGCCTGAGGCAAAATATTGAATCATTGTCCTTGGACACCTGTATTACCTTTATGTGCTTGTTCTTTTAGTCTTTCTCATGTTCTACGTTGCTGTTACTTTTTATTTTTCGTTGATTTCTGCATTTTGGCTTTCTTTTTCTAAATAGGCCACTAGGACAGTTATTTTCAAACAGCTTTGTTCATGTTGTTGATAGTTAGGCACCATGGAGTTGCTTTTGACTCACAGTGACCCTGTATAGGGTTTCCGAGCCTGCAAATCGTCACAGGAGTAGAAAGACTCATCTTTCTTCTATGAAATAGATGGTGGAACCAAACTGTTATTAACATTGTCCCTAAATAATTTTTTTTTAAATGTGTAGACCTTCATACATTGAGTGGGTATGTTCGTACTTCTTTGCCACGTTTTTAAATTTACATCTAAAATTTTTCATCATACATCTAAATACCTGTCAAAGACTTTCTGCAGTGCATTCTAAATATTGGCATTTTTAAATAAAACTTTTATTGAATTTAAATACCCTGGGACTTTGTGGTATTAGTGGTTCATTCTTAAATTTGATTAATAGTCTTATTAACTGATCTTTATTGTAAACACCACGGTACTTAATAACAACAACAATTGTAAACTTAGGAGTCTTGTGTAGTGCTGGACTGCTAACCGCAAGGTTGGTGATTTAAAACACCAGCCGCTCCATAGAAATCCTGTACAGGGTCTCAATGAGTCAGAACCAACTTGACAGGACTTAACAACAACAATACCATGTTTAAGATCCCTGGGTGGTACAGACAGTTTGTGCTTGACTACTAAAGGTTTGAACCCATCCATGGCTCAATTGAAGAAAGGGCTGGCAACTGACTGCCATAAGGATTTTAGTCTGAAAACCCTTTAGAGCTCTGTCCTATATAACGTAGGGTTGCTGTGAGTAGGAATTGACTTAATGGCAACAGGTTTTGATTTTGAGGGTTTTCTGTTTGCATAACACATGAAAAAGCACTTGACAACTGGATAATTTTATCTCTTTCTTTGCTTTCCTGGAATTCATATTTCTGTTTTAGTTTCTTCACAGAACGTACCCTACTATCTTTATAGTTTTATGATTGTCAGTTTTTGTACATCCATAGTTTGAGCCCACCAGCTGCTTCTCTGAAAAAAGTTGAGGCTTTCTGCATCCATGAAGATGTAAAGCCTTTAACAGTTTACTTTCATACTTGCTGTTATTCTTTGTTAATATGCTGTTGAGTTGGCCCTTGACTCACAGTGACCTCATGTGTTACAATGTAGAATTGCTCCTTCGGTTTTTATTTTATTTTTTTCTGTAATCTTTCCAGAAACAGTTCTCCAGGCCTTTTCTTTTGTAAAGTTGCTGGGTCTGGGTGGGTTCAAACCAGCACCCTTAAAGGTAGCAATTGAGCCAAACTGCTTATGCAACCTAGGTTCCTTGTTATTATATTTACTGGTAATATATATCTAATTTGATTATACACAAGTGACAAAAAGAAGTTAATTATTAGCTTGAAATTTAAAAAAAAAAAGCGAATTTTTTTTTACATTAAGAAAAATCTTACTGTGGTTTTTTTCCCTTCCCATTTCACCATTTCTTAGGTTTTATGGCAACTGGACATATTCCGACGAAGCTTGCGGATTTTAACTGGACATGTCTGTCAGGGAGATGCCTGCATATTTTGTGCACTGAAGGTAACTTTTTAATGGTGTTCTTAAGTGTTGTTGAGTTGGTTTTGACTCTTATCAACCCTTTATAGGGTTTCCAAGGAGTGGCTGGTGGGTTTGAACCACTAACTTTGTGGTTAGCAGTCCAGTGCCTATCCTACAGTACCACATCAGGCCTCCATCCAGCTTTTTAATAGCTGTGAACAAATACTATCAATTGTTTCTCTACAAATTTAATTGTCAGTTTATTTGTAATTAACGTTGATAATCCAGTAGTTTGTAGTTTTGAGATTTATTCTTAAAGTGTCTTTTATTCAGTTTTATGTTTTGAAGGCACTTAACAACAACAACAAATGTTTTTGTTTGCTGTTTTTATCTAACGGTAATTAAATTTAATATTTTACATAGTACCAAGTTGCTTGGAGCATTACATATTTTATTAATTTGAAATAATTTTTTTATTCATTCATTAAGTGCTTATTGAGTTCTTACTGTGTTGTGGGCACTGCTGTAATTGCTGGGGATACAACAGTGTTGTAGAAAGTAATGAGGAACTGGTAAGAATCCCTGATCTCATGGAGTTTGTTTTGTTACAGTAACGGAGATAATAGGTAAGCGAACTATGTAGTATATTAGATGACATTTAGTGCTAAGGAAGCAAAATTAGGAAAAAAGGTAGCGAGTGTTGAGTGGCTGAGAAAATGACATTTGAGTCAAGATTTGAAGAAGGTGTTGGATGAAAGAAGACCTGTGGGGTCACAAGATAAGAAGTAGTAGTTAAGTAATAACCTGAATATATTTCCTTTAACTTATTTGTGCTACTGAAGGATTTACCCAAGAATTTGTCTTATAAATTAAACTTTTAAGATCACATACGATTGTTGTTAAGTACTGTCTTGATGGTTTCAACTCATAGCGACCCTGTATAGGGTTTCCAGCAAGTGGCTGGTGGGTTTGAACCATCAACCTTGAGGTTAACAGTCCAGTGTTTATCTGACAGTGCCACACCTGGACTCTTCAAATAAGATTAGGAATTTAATATTTTATCATTGTGTTTTAGATAAATGATGTTATTGAATATCCTGAGGAGCTCTGGTAGTGTAGTGGTTACAAGTTGACTTGCTAACCTCAAGGTCAGCAGTTTGAAACTACCCGTTGTTCTGTGGGAGACAGATGAGGCTTTCTGCTCCCATAAAGATTTACAGCCTTGGAAACCCTATGCAGGGTCTCTATGAGTCGGAACTGACTCCGCAGCACATAGCCACCACCACCACCAAGCGTGCGCGCGCACACACACACACACACACACACACACACACACGAAAAACAAAGGCATTTGTGTGCTTTAATTTCCTTATGTTTTTTAAAGGATTGTGGAATAACTTACCAATGGGGATTTTAGAACAGCAAAATCAGGTTATTGTTAGAGGATGAAGAATGAATTCAGATCAAATTACAGTATTATATTTTATTTTCTCTGTAGTAACTTTTGACTATTTTGACCAATTATAAAATTTGGTAAGTGCTGTTAAGTTGGTTCTGACCCATAGCAACACTATATAGGAGTGGCTGTGGGGTTTGAACTGCCAATCTTGTAGTTAGTGGTCCAGTGCTTATCCTACAGTGGTATACCAGGACTCCCAATTATAGAAATAAATATAATTCAGTTTCTTATCTCAAAATTTAAATAGTCTTACATATAGAGCCTACCTCCTCTAATACAGACTAGCTTCCTTGCAGTTTCTCAGAACTGATTCCTGTCTCCTGGACTTTTCATTTTAATTCATTATGCATGGACTTTTTCTCATGTAGAGAATTTGTATACAAAACTTGAAAATACCTTTTTTAAAGCCCTACAAGTAATTATCTTTTCTCTGACTCTTTTTATAAAATATGCCTTTTTATCTTTTTAAAGCAAATTTAGTATAATAGTGTGAAACTTGTTATTCCATTGTTGTTTTTAAGTGCCGTGGAGTTGATTACTACCCATAGGGGCCCTGTATAGGGTTTCCAAGGAGCAGCTGGTAAGCTTGAACTGCCGACCTTGTAGTTCAAATGGCTTTGCAGTCTGGTGCATTAACCCACAGTGCCACACCAGGAGCTGTCTAATTTTTGTTTTTAAATTGGAGTTTGCCATTCTTTGAGGTTTACTTAAGACCCTGGTAGAAGAAATTTTTTAAAATTTCACTCAAGATTATTTTAGGGTGTTTTCATTTTTATTTTTAAGATTATTGAGTTAATACTAATTTTAATGTGGTTTTACATATATTTTTGTTAGCATAATTTTAATTTCCTAAGTAGTTTTAGATTTTAAAGCAGATTTTCTTAAAACTTGTTAATTGAGCTGCCTGCATTGCAATCAGTTCATGGCTTACAAAATCAGAATCTTAGTGTGCTTGCTAATTTTATGCACATTAATATATTAAGTTCCTACTCATTTAGGGACTGTTTCAAAATATCTACATTTTTGTGCTAATATGAAAATTTTTTTTTAATTTTATGAAATTTTAGAGTAAAAGACTTTTGTACCAGTTTCTAAGTGTGAAAAATTGTTTTGAATTTTACTATCTTACAATGAAATTATTTGAAGTTTTTTTAAGTTGTTGGCATTAAACTTACTGATGTAACTGGTGATTTACAGACAATATTTGCACAGTTTCAACACAGTCGAGAAAAAGCACTTCCTTCAGATAACATAAGGCATGCTCTGGCAGAGAGCTTCAAAGATGAGCAACGATTTCAGCTTGGACTTATGGATGATGCTGCAGAGTGCTTTGTAAGTATTTTGATAATCCTTAAGAAGTAGGGATACTCACTCTTTGATTCCTTTAATGGTATAAATTTTGAGAAAATAAAATAATATTTTTAACAGTACATTTGTTGTTGTTAAGTGTCATTGAGTCAGCAACCCTGCATAGGATTTCCGAGGAGCAGCTGGTAAGTTTGAACTGCCAACCTTGCAGTTCAAATGGCTTTGCAGGCTGGTGCAATAATCCACGGCACCACACCAGGACTCCTTAACAGTACATAGGTATCAGAATTAGTCAATGGATTCATATCTTGCCTATTCTTTAAGGCTCAGTTTAAGTCCATCTGGTACAATGACTTTGACATTCATTTTTGGTCATGTCTTTCTCCCCTGGCCTCTCAATGACCTTTTAAATTCTTCTTGGATAATGTTTTTGCTGTCATGTCATCCCACAACATATGGTTTTCATTCATTAATGTTCAGTGCAGCCAATCAGTTCTTGAGATAGTCTTAAAATTGTTGTTGTTATTAGGTGCCATCGAGTCGGTACCGACCCATCGCGACCTTATATTCATACTTTGCCTCTTGTGGACTTTTCATTTTCTTTATCTTCCACTTTTAACTTGCATATGAGCAATTGATGGTCTTTTTCATAGCTGGTTTCTGGACTTGTTCTGATTTAACGATATTGAGCTTCTCCATCATTGTTTTCCACATATGTAGTCTACTTCATTTTTGTATTGTTGTTGTTGTTGTTAGGTGCCATTGAGTCAGTTTTGATTCATAGCGACCCTGTATAGGGTTTCTGAGGAGTGGCTGGTAAGCTTGAACCGCTGACCTTGTTCTAACCCACCTTGCAATACAGTGCATTAACCCACAGTGCCACACCAGAACTCCTTGTATAAGAGTATTCTGTTTGGGAGGCACTTACAGAGTGCTTATCTGAGGCAGTCAGCAGAGATTTTCTGGGGTCAGTAATGACAGGGTTTGCCTCAATTCCCTCCGCTGCTGTCTTTCCACTAACTCTATCCAGTTCTGCGCCTGCTTACTGAAGGAGCTGAACTGAACAGGTGCTGGGGTTGGGGATGGAGAGAGGATGTCTCTATTCCCTGTTCCCTGCAGGTGGTCCCATTGCCCAAGACCTTGGGTTCTTAATTATCATAGCTGACGGCTACAAGGAATTGAGACTGGAGTATTCCATTAGAAATTAGTTGCACAATTGAGAATGCACTTGCTGATGCTAAAGCTCCTGTTGAAAGACTGAGAAGTGATGATGCAGCAGAATCTCGTTGAACAAATCATAGCTCTCAGTAAGCAAGTAGAAGCAATGATGCAGTACCAGGAAGAAAATCAAGAACTTAATGAAGTTGCAAGACACTCACCACAGTCCACAAGAGTTATGGGAATCCAGCAAGAAAACAGACAAATCAGAGAATTACAAGAGAACAAAGAATTGTGTACAGCCCTGGAAGAACATCACTCTGCTTTGGAACTTAATAATGAGCAAATATTGAGAACAAATATTAAGACTACTAATGGCAAGGAAAAAAGATGATTCAATTATAATAATGACACTAATCCAGTTATAATAATGAAGCTATAAGAGCAGCTCTCCAAGGACTTAACAAGCACATGTTGACCAAATAACTGAAATGGCTGCAGTAATGAGGAAAGCCATTGAAATTGATAAGCAACAGGGTTGCAAGGAACAAGAACAAATATTTCAACTTGAACAAGAAAATGAAGGTTTGAGAGAAATCCTTCAAATAACTCGAGAATCATTTTTGAACCTAAAGGAAGATGATACATCGGGAAGTATGTCTTTGTCAGCATTAATGACCGATAGTACACTGAGTCTAAGGAAGAGCTACAAAGCTTCTAAGCACGTGAGCTTCTTACAAAATTGGCTCCAAACAGTCACTGGAACTGGCCTACTAAATGTATGGATTGGGTAACAGAAAAATCAATCTCAATCAAGCTTTTATGTATTATATATATAGACACACACATAGTATGTACAGTATACTGGTAATGACATTTTAAGGAATAACAACAACAAAAAATGCATTATTTAAATGGTCACTGACTTAATTCCAAAACATAAATGAGAGGCAGAAATTAAGCCATTTCTAATTGGTGAACAAATGAGAAAGATCTTCACAGTAACTGCTGAATATAAAGAGAACTTTCAGCAGTATTCTTGGCTAGTTCTGGATGAAGTTTGGGTAAACTTGGATATTTCTAGTTAGTGTTTAGGGATTATAGAATTATTCCATTTAAAAAATACAAATTTATGCCATGACTTTGTGAATAAAGTTCCTCATAATGTTTTATACTTCTTGTTTGGTGTCAAGACTTCAGCTTTAGTGATTGCCTGTCAGCTTTCTCATTAATTTAAATTTTTGTCAAAATTGCTTAAAGGCTTTAAAAAAAAACCAAAACGAGTATTCTATTTAGCCATTTATGTTGTTGAAAAAGGTATTTCTAATGAATAGGTCAATGGTCTTTCAAAATTCTATTCTATGTGATATCTGTCATTGTTTCTAAAACTAAAGCCATAAAAGGGGGCTTCAAAATTTCATATAACAGTGGAATTAAAATATAATGGAATTTTTCCATGAACTTTTTGAAACCCCTTATTTCCCAACTACAAATGCTTAATTTTTGTTTCCAACTTTTGCATTCCAATCACCAATAATTATCAATGCATCTTGATTGGATTTTTATCAGATTAAGATTACAGAAGTTATTTAAAATCTTCAATTTCTTTATTCTTGACATTAGTGATGCTGTAGGATAGGCACTGGACAGTTAACCCACAAGGTCAGCAGTTCAAACCTATAAGCAGCTTCTCTTTTACTCAAGTAAAATATCAGCCTCCACATAATGCATGACCAAATCTTCTGATTTGTTTTCTGAAGAGTTTTATTTTCTGTGGAATTCATTTGATATTTATGTTTTATTAGCCTAAAAAATCACATCTGTTGTTTTTTTAACCTAGGGCAAACCTTTACTTTGCCATTCATAATAATGAAATATATTTTTCCTTTTTCTTTTGTTTGTAATTGTTCTCACTTAAAACCCAAAATAAACATATTTTGCTTAATACTGAACTCATTGCAGAAATAAATACTGATTTGTATTATAAGTCTCAACTCTAATATCAAACTTGTTGCAGAGCAAATTCACTGCATTATGTATTAGTGTAGATATATTATCATTGATACTTTGATCTAAGTTTACAGATGATCTAAGTAGTACTTTTAAAATTTTTCATTAAGAGTCCTGGTGTGGCTTTGTGGGATAATGCCTCAGACTGCATAGTTGTTTGAACTGCAAGGTCGGTGGTTCCAGCTCACCAGCTGCTCCTTGGAAACCCTGTACAGGGTCGCTATGGGTCAGAATTGACTCGCTGGCACTTAACAACAACAATTTTCATTAATGTGAAAACAGGAATCTTTGCTAATATTAAATTTTAGATGTCAGCCATCGTGGGTTGATTTTCAAAAAGTGTTTAAAAATCATCTTTACTACAAGAACAAGCAAGTTGTTTGCCCAGGAGATGTCAAGGCAAGTGGTCGGGTCCCCTCAGTGTAAACCCCCTTCCAAGACTAAGACTCAGTGGGAATACACACTCTGATTGGTGACCATGCTCATCACTGATAAGGGGAAGTGAGGGAAAAACAGCAATGAAGCTGCTAGCTAAGCCCTACAACGTTCAATAGACTCCTGTGAACCCGGGTGGAGATGTAGTTGGCCAGCATTGTGGCAAGAGCTAGGGACTCTTGGCCCCAGAGTCAGTGACATAGCCATAGAGGACTAGAGTGGAGAGTGAAGCGTCCAGCTGATAAGAAGAGAGGGCATATGCACAAGAACTCCCACACTTGCAGATAATACCCATTTGACCTGGCTTTCAATGACTGGAAGATCAGAGCTCAACTAGAAGAAGAAAGAAGAGGAAAAAAAGAGTAATCTGATACAATTTGATGAACTTGACCTACACTTATGGATGCAGTAGGTCAAAAGAGGGAACAAATCTTTGCAGCAGGGATCATTCCCACCTCCTCCATACACAGGGTAGACAGGGATGGGCAACTTGGACATTAGCTACCCAAAATGGGGGGTGGAAAGGCAAGAAGTGACTGGCTTACAAGCTTTCAAGAGGGAACTTAGATCCACAGGGCGTGGAGGAATATAGAATCTCCACTGAGTAGTATCCAGTCTGTCTAGGCGGGGCTGATGAAATGAAATACGGATAGGTCTCTTGTGATACAATAGTGAATAATTGTTATTAGGACTGACTGTGACGGTTGGAAATGTAAAGGTAGATGTTTTGTAGCAAAGAGGGGAGTGATTAACTTTTCAGCCTAGGAGCGGAGGTCCCTGGGACCATCAAGGGAGAAGAGCAGAGAGCGAGACCCTATCCAGATAAGCAGTGATGCCTGAGATGGAGGCAGAGACAATGATGTGGAGCGATGGAGCAGCTGGGGACTTTAGACCCAGAGAGGGAGAGGGGCTGTGTGCTGACGACTGGGGGGCAGACTTGTAGTGTGTATACCCTTTGGTTGGTTGATGATGCATGGAGGGGATTGTAACCATGGCAATGAAACGATACACAATAGGTTGAATGTAAGACTAATGTTCTCCCATGTAAACTAGGACATAATTCACAATAAAACATTAAAAAAAAAATCATCTTTAGAAAAAGCTTCATTTTTGAAATGCCTTCAGAAATATCAGCAATTCATTTGCCTTTTTCTTTTTTAATTAGGAAAATATATTGGAAAGAATTCATTTTCACATAGTGCCAAGCAGAGATGCAGACATGTGTACTTCTAAGTCGTGCATCACTCACCAGAAGTTTGCAATGACCCTCTATGAACAGGTGCGACAGCTTAACTCTTTGATTAGATATTTAAGTTTTATGATTGATAAATTAAATGTATGTTTTTACCTTTAGTGCGTGTGTCGTAGCTGTGGAGCATCATCAGATCCTCTTCCTTTTACAGAGTTTGTGCGGTACATTTCTACAACAGCTCTATGGTAAGGACCTATTAAGCATATTTGTACAAGCTGTTAGTAACACGTTGAGCATTTGTCCTATAAAATCAGGATTTCACTCCTTGAGGCTAATAACTATAAAGTGTACCCCCAAAATTGGAACATTGCTTTTACTGTCTACTTATAGCAACTGTATGGAACTGTGAAGGCCATCTTAAAATGATAAGCTCAATAGTAGGTAGAAGTGCACATGGTTTCTTAATTTTTACTAAGGTATTGCTTTGTACTGACTATGTTTCCTGTCAGTTCTGTTGTGACCCTTTATAGGGGTGGAAGCTAAGGTAAGTAGAAAGGGGGGGAAAAGTGAAAATCCTCAGATTATTGCATGTGCAATTTTTAAATTCTCTTTAAGTGAAAATTTGTCATGTATTCCTACTTCTTTCTCTTACCCTTCCTTTCACTTTTCTCTCTTGACTCCTTCCCACCAACCCACCTTTACTTCCTTCTCTTGCCTGTACGTGAAACATTAACTAGCTAGGAATCTAAGTTTGATCCCTAGACTTTATTATAAGAATTGTTTGAATACTGACCAAACATCAACAGGGATTTAAGAGTGTAAATATTTGATATGTAATAAATATCTAGTAAGATCACAAGTAGGAGCTCTGGTAACATAGTGGTTACGAATTGGGCTGCTAACCTTAAGGTCAGAAGTTCGAAACTACCAGCCACTCTGCCAGAGAAAGATGAGGCTTTCTGCTCCCATAAAGATTTACAGCCTCAGAAACCCTGTACAGGGTCGCTATGAGTCGGAACTGACTCCATGGCACTTAACAACAACAGCAACAAAGATCACAAGTGTTTGTAAACATTTTAATGCAAAGCACATAATGTTAATCAGTAATTATCAGTTAGAATACATCAGTGCAACAGTTGATAAATAGCATTGCTGTTTTCATCGGTGTGCAGCATGAATGTCTTGTGATTATCCATGTCATTCCATTATTAAGCATCATGGCTTTCTTGGGGGTAGTACAGCATTTCTTAACGATTATTAAATAAGTATTTAGGTGTGTCTAAATCTTTCTTATATAAAGAGACTTTGGAAATCTTGATTTAGAGAAACATTCCTTAAACTTAAGTCAATTTGTAGGCTTATTTTTCCCTTTCTGTGTGAAAAGTAAAATGGTGTTTAAAAAGAGATAGGTTGCACATTAAAACTGTAAAATTTCAACTCTACGTTGAAACAGTTTTATAAAATTGCAGTGATCTGATGCAGTATTTTACACAAGAATTATATCCCCATTGGACTTTGCCTGGTCTACAGTGCAAATTAGAGTATAGGATCCCAGAATTTTATTTCTGTCATAATTTGAATCCACATAATTGAATCCAGATTTTATGTAAAATATCCCTTTTAATTTTAATAAAGATACTACTTTGTTGAGAAAAAGTAGGTTTGATGAGGTTGATCTGGTAAATGGACTGATAAGGATTGAAATCCAGGTCTGATAGACTTCAAAATGTCTTCTTAAACACTACTCTGATGCTGTCAGTTTTTAAAAACCGTATATACAATTTAAGGAGTGTTGGTGGTACTGTAGGATAAACACTGGACAGCTAACCACAAGGTCAGCAGTTCAAACCTACCAGCCACTCTGCAAGAGAAAGCTGAAGCTTTCTGCTATTGCAAAGATTTACAGCCTCACAAACCTTGTTCAGGGTGGTTGTGAGTCAAAACCAACTTGATGGCATCAAATAACAACTAAATGTACAATGTGAATTAACTATCAGATTTAGTGGAGTCCTGGTGTGGTGCTGTAGGATAAGCACTGGACCACAAGGTCATTTGAATCTCAAGGTCTGCAGTTCAAACTCAGCGGCTGCTGCTTGGAAACCCTATACAGGATTGCTATGAGTCAGAACTGACTGGACAGCACTTCACAACAGCAATATCAGATTTAGTGCTTTTTGTTATGTCTGTCCTTGAATAATGAAATTGTCAAGGATTTTATTTTACTTGTATCCATAATCAAAGCCCATGGAAGCAGCAGTCAAGAAATCAAATGATATATTGTATTGGACAAATCTCTTGCAGAAAAGTAGATAAGAAAGTAGGATCCATCAATATGCTGTCTGCAAGATACATATCAAAAAGATGGAACAGCCTAAATGCCCATTGACACAAAAACAATTTAAAAAGCTTTGGTATATATACACAGTGGAATATTATGCATTGTTGAAGAATAACACATCTGCAAAACACCTCACAACATGGATGAACTTGTAGGACATTATTCTGAGTGAAAAAAAGGAAGATCCTCCACAACATGGATTGACTTAGTGTCTGCACCAGTGGGCTCAAACAGGAACAGTTATGAGATTGGTGCAGGACTGGGCAGTGTTTCATTCTGTTGGCTCAGTTAGTTGTAACTGACTCAACAGCACCTAATGTTCAACAACAGCAGTGTTTGTGAAGTACTGTAGATTGGGTTGTATTTGAATACTTGTAGATTATTTGTACTGTTGCAAAAAGTAGTACCAGCCATCCCTTCCACAGTACCGTCGCCTTAGTTGACTTTCGTAATTCATTACAGTGGTCACACAGAACTCAGACACTATACTCACAGTTATATGGTTTATTAGAGACATGGTTGTTGCTGCTGTGCCGTCAAGTAGGTTTCAACTCATAGCAACCCTGTATAGGGTTTCCGGCTGGTGGGTCTGAGCCACTGACCTTGTGGCTAGCAGTCCACAGCTTATCCTACTGGCACACACGAGGACTTTTAACAGGTTCAGATTCAGGGGCAGAAATATTCAGGGCCCAGTTCTCCCGTCAGCACAGCTTCTCCTCTCTTATACTCACAGGCAGGCCTCTCTTTGGCCTCTGCCCTGCTCTTGCAATGTTACAAAGCTCTTTTAGAGCTGCTTACAAATGCCCAAAGGGCACTCCATTTCATCATAACCCCCAGCCTGAAGGCTTTCTGCTCCAGCTCTAAAGGTCACCAAACTTCAGTTAAGTGCCTGGAGGCACCCTGACTCTACAAACAAGCATCCTACCCAAAATCATTCAGCTTTACTTGCTCCATGGGCTGAGAAGCCCATAGCTCTGTCTGGTACTCTGGCTCTTGGTTTTGCTGCATCTGCTCCTCTGTTGCTCCTTCAATGGCTCAATGCACAGGGCTATCGGCATCCAAATGGCATTAGTTGTACCTGGTGCATTTAATCAGCAGATCACTTTCTCCTGATTGAAAATGGTAGCTTTCTTTCTGTGAACTTTGAGTCAGAAAAAGTGAGTTTCTCACAATATTTTTGTTGTTGCTAGGTCAGCGTTAACAAAGTAACTTTGTTAACTTTTTAAAATACTGAATTTAAAAAATTTTTGAGTATAAGTAACGTTTTAAAAGAAACATATGACCTTCAGACAGAGAACTGTATCCTTGACAAGTTGTTGTTGTTAAGTGCCATCGAGTGGGTTCCGACCCATAGCGACCCTGGATAAGGTTTCCTAGGAGCAGCTGGTGAGCTTGAACCACTAACCTTGCAGTTCAAATGGCTTTGCAGTCTGGTGCATTAACCCACAGCGCCACAACGAAAGTGCATTTTCTTACTATTAATTACATTCTTTGAGGACTGGTGTGGCGCTGTAGGATAAGCACAAGGTCAGTGGTTCAAATTCACCAAGAGCTCCGCTGAAACCCTACACGTGATTTCTGTGAGTTGAAATCGACTTGGCGGTACTTAGCAATAACAATTATTATATCTTAGCATAAGGTTTGGTTTCAACATATAGCTGCCAATTTTTATAATTCTTCATGTTAAGGAAAATTACTTTGTCTTTAGGCACAACCAGTATATGAACTTGAAACTGTAATTCAAGCCTATATTTACTAAGTATTTTTCATGTGTAATGTGTTAAATCTGATTTAAGTTCATAGGCCTAATTTGGGACTGCTTCTTTCTTATTTAGTAATGAATTTGAAAAAATGATGGAAAGACATGAACGCTTTAAGCCTGAAATGTTTGCAGAATTGCTGCAAGCAGCAAATACCACTGATGACTTTAGAAAATGTCCTGTAAGTATAAGTTGGAGACTTATGTATCTATCTATGTTTGTCAGTTTAAAAAACAAACATTCAGGAATTATCATGAAAATGATAATGAAAATAATTTAAGTTTTTAATTTTTTAAGTGTTTTTGGTAACTTTCTATACTCTGATCTATTTATCTCAGCATTGGTTTTTTTTTAAGTTGAGCTCTTACTTTAATATATTTACATTATTAAAGAACAGTACTTGATTTAGAAGAAACTTCTGTTTGATCAGTAATTAATACAAATAGTTCATTTAAAGTACATTTCTAGCTTACTAAAGTATTAAATTTTAGATATATGTTAAAATTTGCCCTTTCACAAAATGCAAACTGTGTAAGGCTCTATCTGATGGATATCTTAATAATTTTAAAACTTGCCTGTTGTGTGTTTTCTTTATTTTTTAGAGTAACTGTGGTCAAAAAATAAAAATTCGTCGTGTTTTAATGAATTGCCCAGAGATTGTTACAATTGGATTAGTCTGGGATTCTGAGCATTCTGACTTGACTGAAGATGTTGTTCGGAATTTGGGGACACATCTTTATCTTCCTGGGGTATGTCAACTGTTTTAATTTTCAAATTCCTCTAAAACATCCTCATATATTATGGTACCCTTAGTTTTGTTTTTCAAAACTGAATTTTCTTTCTAGAAGAAACAGTAATGAAGAATTAACGCTTATAAAACCAAATTTATTCAAATAAGACTCACCAGAATGCCTTTCTTGAATGAAACAAAGCTATCTCATGCCCTTTACCACTTTTATCCTAAAAAGATTGTTGTTGTTAAGTCCCATGGAGTCAATTCCAACTCATAGCAACCCTGTACAGGGTTTCTAAAGAGCAGCTGATGGGTTTGAACTGCTAACCGTGTAGTTTGCAGTCCAGTGCTGATCCTACAGTGCCACATCAGGAGTCCAAAAAACAAATTCTATGTAATTATACAGAAAAGATACATATGTAATTATACAAGGGTAACTCAGAAAGTCCCTTGTACTGTGGTATTTCAGCAGAGCTTACAGACTAAGAACAGACTAGGAAAAAGAAATAGGTGGCCCATTTCTGAATGATTAACCCTGGAAATGTTATGAATGGCAACAAAACGTCTGATACATGCTAAAAGAAGAATTCTTCAGCTTGGAAAGCACTTAAAAATGTAGAGTCTACCTTAATAACATGGATACAACAAAGCTTTGGGGATTTTCACTTCCTCATAGAACATAACTCAATCATTTCCTCATGGAACACAACTCAAAATAAGAAGAAAAACTGCAAACATCCATTAATAATCGGAATGTAAAATAAACGAAGTATGACTTCAGGAAAACTGGAGATCGTCAAAAGGAAATGGAAAGCATAAAGATTGATACCATAAGTGTTAGTGAATGCAAATTCACGGGTATTGGCCATTTTGAACTGAACAATCATGGTGTTTATACTATGTTGGAAGTGATAAGTTGAGGAATGCTGTAGCATTCTTCAAGAACATTTCAAGATATATCTGTAAATATAGTGGTGCTTGTGATAGGGTACTATCTGTATGCCTACAAGGAAAATGTTTTTGAATTATCTTTATCGAAATTTTACTTGCATGTGGTATTAATGATATTATTTGATAATTTCCATGTTCTGTCTTATCTCTTTGGAATGTGCACAAACGTGGATCTCTTATAGTCAGTTGGTTTTCCAAATTTCTTGGCATAGAAGAGTGTCTCCAGTGTTGCATTAGTTTGTTGAAACATTTCAATTTGTATTCCATAAATTGGTCCTGTTCTTTGCCAATGTCTTCAGTGCAGCTTAAAATTCTTCCTTCATTACCATTGACTTTGATTATATGCTATCTCTTGAAATGGTTGAACACTGACAATTTCATTTT
>NW_006408806.1:839162-848149 GCF_000296735.1 Chrysochloris asiatica | reverse complement strand
GAAACCAGGATGACCAGACTTCATCTCTCATACTTCAGACGTATTAGGAGGGACCAGATCCTAGAGTAGGATATCATGTTATGTTAAGTGTAGGATCAGCAAATAGAGGAAGAACCCCAGTGAGATGGATAAGCACAGTGATAGCATCAGTGGGCTCAAACTTAACAATGATTATGAGGGTGTTGCAGGACTGGGCAGTGTTTTGTTCTGTTGTTCATAAGGTCACTGTTTTGGAGCCAAATTGACAATACCTAACAACAACATATAATTTATCTTACATTTTGAGTTTATCTAAAGGATCAATTCTTCTTGGAGATTTGAACAAATTGTATGGTAAATATATGTCATTAGGCTTAATGTGTTTTACAAATTAATTGAAAGTAGTTATTCTATAACTCTGCAATGCCAATAATGTTTTCAATACTAATACATAGAAGCTTCAGAAAGTTCATGAAAAAGTTTCATGATCTTAATTTTCGTTTTTGGCAAACTTTTTGAAGTCCCCTTGTATTAAATTAGGGAAATGTGCATAAGAAATATTTTTTTAATAAGTTAAACACCAATTCATCAATTTATTGTTCCTCATTTTCTAAAGATACAGTATAAAATGTACACTATAAATTTTTCAAACAGCTTTTTTATAGGGTTACTGATGAAAATGCCAGAAATAGTGAACTTCACCTTGTTGGTATAATCTGCTACTCCAGCCAACATTATTGTGCCTTTGCTTTTCATACCAAGAGTTCCAAATGGGTATTTTTTGATGATGCAAATGTGAAAGAGGTAAGTGATACTTTTTAAATTGGAATATTTGTTGATTTTAACTTTTTAGGAATAAATGATGCAATTATTATTGTTGTTGTAAGTGCCAGGTCAGTTCTGACTCATAGTGACCCTGTATAGGGTTTCTGAGGCGTGCCTGGTGAGTTTGAATCTCCAACATTGTGGTTTAAACTGACCTTATGGTTGAGTGCTTATCTACCATGCCACACCAGGACTCCAGTATGTTGTAATAGTATTATTAAATTCAAACTTACTTTTTTTTCTTGATATTTGGTTTATTTTGAAGTCAACTTTTAAACACTCCATTTCCACAATAATAAAATTATGAATAATAAATGTTAGTATACAAGTATATACTAAACTGTAGAGTTTTTAAGAAGCTCTGAATTTTTTATTGAGTACTGTAACAGGGTATTAGAATTTTAGAAAAGTTCTACAGGTCATTCAGATACAGCCAGAGTTGAAAACTGTTGATCTTGACTATACTGTGGATTATCGGGCATAATGATCTTGTTACTAAGCAGTAAATTTATTGGAAAATGCAATTTCTTTGATTGCTGCCAGCAAATGCTACAGAATTGCACTGACTTTTTAATATATAGCAAAGGGCTATTTAATATCACTGCCATATACTGAGTACTGAATCAATAAAGTTCAGACACTTGGTATTTAGTGACTCTCTAACTCGATCCCTGAATGATTAGAAATCACTTTCCCACTAGAAAACCAAACAAAATAGATGAACAAATTTCAATTTATTTTAAACATTGGACAACAGGCTTTGAATAAAAGGAAACCAAGAAGATGGGCTCTATAATTGCTTTCAAGTGTCCCTAGATTGAAAGTTGCCAGAGCAGACCTTAAAACCAACGCTTGGAAGGATACAATTGATTCCACATAACTACATGTTGTAATGAAGTCCAATGGTTTTCAAAGGAGTACAACAGACTGTAACACAATTTAACACTAAATAGCATAAAACTGAAAATTTCAATATGCTACTTCCAATTGTCATTAAGTAAATAATTGCCAGTAAGTAAAGAAGTAAGAACAGATGAGTGATAATCAATAAAATTTTCATCAGAAATAACAAAGATAGCATTCCCAGGTAAGGGTGTTAAAACTGCTAATACATATATTTCATATGCTCAAAAATGTTGAAGAAACCATGCACATAAATAAATAAGGAGAGATATTAAAATGTTTCCATGAAAAACATTAAAAATTTTTAGAGATGAAAAAAATATTTTTTGATGAAAAATACCATGAATAATAGCAGCAGATTAGACACTGCAAAACTAGAGGCCAGTGACCTTAAATCCATATGATAGAAACTGCCAAAAAGAAGAACACAGAAAATATACTTCAGTGATCTGTGAGATAATATCAGTCACTCTGTCACATGTGTAACCAAGAGCTCCAGAGTGAGGAGGGAGAAAACATGAAATCTGATAGCCCCAATTCTTTAAATATTGTGAAAACTAGAACCACCAATCCAAGAAGCTCAATGAACTCCAAGCAGAATAAACAAAGAAAACCACACAAAAAGTCATGATCATTAAAATATGGGAAATTAAACAATACACTTTTAAATAACCCATGCATCAAAAAAGAGAAAAATGCATAGATTAAGAAAGATGTAAGGTCTAAAATAAATTGTTTCCCAAGAAACAAGATGATTTTATAACTTGGACTAATTTAGTAGGTTGCAGTGCTAATGAAAAACTCTTGCTTATCTATTAAAATGAAATTTGATGGAATGGTACATCATTTGATCATAGCAACCAAGGAAAATTTTACATTTTTAAGTCTGGAAGAAGAAGATAAAAGTGAGTGGAAATAAATAGAAAAGGAATAAACAATACAATAAAGACAAAATCAAAGTAGTAAATATTAAAGAATGCAGTCATTTAAAAAGCTTATGGTGGTGGTGGTTGTAATGTACCATCCAGTCAGATCTGACTCATCACAACTCTAAATCTAAATCTAAAGGGTAGGAGAAAATTTTACCTTTCTTAACTGCTGACCTTGCAATTAAGAGTTCCATTTGTAACCCACTATGCCACCAGGGCTCCTTAAAAATGTCTGATAGAACTGATAAAACCAAAACAGCTGCCATTGAGTTAATCCTGAGTAGAACTGTGTTCCTTAGTTTTCAATGGCTGACTTTGTTGCATCTCAATGATTGCATTCTCTTCCAAGTAACAGCAGTCCTTCCACTTCCTCCCTGTGGTTCTCATTTCCATTCTTCTCTCCTTCCCAATACCTCTGAACCTTGTTCCCTGGTAAATCTTGTCCTTTTGACCTTGAATGGTTGATCATTCCATGGTGAGCAACAACTAGTACTGTTGTCTTCCCTACATACCTATCTACCACTTGGTTGAAAATTGGGCCATGAGGGTGAGTTCTGTTACAGATCTGAAGGGCACTCAAGGGCCATAGTCTCGTGTTCATGTTCCTCCAGTTGCTCTCTGACCTGTAAGCCTGCTCATTTTTATAATTTTGAGTTTTGTTCCATATTGTCTCCCACTGTATCCAGGACCTGCTAATGTGATCCCATTCAGAGCAGTTGATAGTGGTAGCTGAGCACCATCTAGTTTTCTGTTCTCAGAGTCATTGAGACAGATACTCACATGTTCTGTTAGTACATTGAAGTAACTGATTCCAAGCATCTTCAATTTTTGTCACTTATTTTTGTTGCATATTGAGAGACCAATAGTTGAATCTTAGATGGCTGTTCTTGAACTTATAAAATTCCAGTTGCTTTTCACTAAAGTAGAATGGAAATTTCAGAGTTGGGGGATGGGGAGGTAGAATCCCCACTGAATAGTTTTCATTTTGTTTAGATGGGTCTGGTGAAAGAGATGGAGATAAGATACTTACGCTTCAATAGTGAGTAATTGTTATTATGACTAAGTTTGACTGTTACAACTGTGTGGTAGAAGTTTTGTAACAAAAAGAGGGGAGTAGTTAATCTTATAGTCCAGGAACAGGGTACCCTAGGACGATCAAAGGAGAAGAGCACGAGCAGAATGTGGGACCCTATCCAGAGAAGCAGCAACACCACAGATGAGAGCATCTAGAGAGAGAGACCAGCTGAGGACTCTAGACTCATAGAAAGGGAAAGGCTGTGTGCTGGCAGCCAGGAGGCAGGTTTGTAGAATGTGTCCTTTGGTTGTTTAAATTATTATATATTCCTGAGTGATTTTGTGTGCATCTCCCCATCCCCCCCAAAAAAGGGAATAGAAGCAAATACTGTTGAATGATGATAGCACAGAAGAGATTGTAATTATTGCAATGAATGATGAGTGTAAAACTGATATTCCCCCATGTAAACTAATCACTTCTGTTCACAATAAAAAACTTAAAAAAAAAAAAAGAAAGAAAAAGCTAATACACCACTGTATTGTTTATTAACATCAAATTCTCAATATTAAAAATGCCTAGACCTTTAAAAAAAAAAGGTAGAATGCAGAGCATTGTCTTTGTAGACTATGTTACGCCAGTTGACTATGGTGTCCCCAGAAGCTATTATCCTGAGACAGAACCGAGGTCCAGATCCAGCAACTCATTGTCTCAAGATGCTTGATAATGTCTAAGAAGTTTCATAGGTATGTTTACAACAAAAATAAATACCCATGTACAGGTATCCTCTGTCAGACCCTTATTTATTTGTGGATATATTCCCACTATTCTTCCCATACCTGTTCAGCCTGTATATATCTGTCCATGTGTCTACCTGACGACCAATTGAACACTGTTGCAGTTTTATGTATATGACAGTATTTACCTCTATCCCCTTTAACCCTTGCATTCCTCCCTTTGTCTTCACCATATTTATGATTCTTCTGCCAGACCCCCTCATCTTGTATATTGCCTTCTCTGTCGCCTGAGTTAGCCATTGAATTACTCTCTCGTCCATCCCACCTTTGGTAGCCATCAAAGAATATTTTTTTTAGCGTGAAAACATTTTCTTGAGTTTTTACAATCATGATCTCATATAATATTTGTACTTTTGTGTTTGACTCATTTCACTCTGCATAATGTCCAGGTTCATCCATGTTATGAGGTGTTCTGCAGATTTATCATTATTCTTCAACACTGTGTAGTACTCTGTCTGTACCAAAGTTTGTGTATCCATTCTTCCATTTATGGTCATTTAGGCTGTCTCCATCTTTTTGTTATTGTTAATAGTGCTTAGATGAACATGAGTGTGCATATATCTACTCATGCCAGGACTCTTATTTTGGGGGGATATATACCAAGTAGAGCTGGGTGATATGGTATTTCAATTTCCAACTGTTTAAAGAAGCATCATACCATTTTCCACAACAGTTGCACCATTTTACAGTCCAACCAGCAATGAAGGAGGCTCGAAGTCTCCACGCCTGCTTTATTTTGTTTTGTTTTGTTCTGGTGTTTCAACTTTGCTATTACTGCTGGTATGAGATGATACCTCATTGTTTTGTTTGCATCTCTGTAATGACTAATGATCATGAACATTTTTTCATGTTTGTTGACTGCCTAAATGTCATCTTTGGTGAAATGTTTGTTCATTTCCTCTGCCCATTTTTTAATTGGGTCATCTATTTTGTCTTCTGTTGTTTGTTGTGTGTGTTTTAGTTATGTTTGATAGTGTATTATGCTATATATCAGAACCACCAAGTTTGTCCACATTTTTCATTTATGATCTTTATAGTTCTAGGTTTTACATTTAGATATTTAATCCACTTAGATACTTAATCTATATTGAGTTTGTTTCTGTATATGGTGTAAGATATGTATCTTGTTTAATTTTTCTGCATGTGGATTTCTAGTTTTGTCAGCACCATTTAATGTTTGGTGCTTTGTCTAAAATTATTGACTGCATTTGGATGGGTTTACTTCTGGATTCTCAATTTGGTTCCATTGATACATGGTTGTCTTTTGTTGTACCAGTACCTGACTGTTTTGACTATTGAGACTGTACATTAAATTTTGAGATCAGGAAGTAAGAGACCTCCAACTTTTCCCTTCTTCTTAAGCAGAGCTTTGCGTATCTGAGGTCTCTTTCCTTTCCATATGAAGTTAGTGATCAGCTTCTCCATTTCTTTAAAGAATGATGTTGGAATCTAAATTGGATTGTATTATATCTATAGATTGCTATGGGTAGTATTGAAATTTCATAATGTTAAGTCTTTCTATCCATGAATGTGGTATATTCTTCCATTTTTGCAGTTCTTTTTTGGTTTCTTGTAGTATTTTATAGCTTTCTCTGTATGGGTCTTTTGTTTCGCTGGTTAGACTTATTCCTAAGAATTTCATCTTTTGTATGACTATTATAAATGGTATTGTTTTCCTCACTTCCTTTTCAGAGATGTCTTTATTAGTGTAAAATAATCTAACTGATTTTTGAATGTTGATCTTGTAGCCTGTCACTTTGCTAAATCTTTCCCTGAGTTCCAGTAATTTTCTTGTGTTGTCTTTGCAATTTTCTAAGTATAGGACCATATCATCTGCAAATAGAGATAGTTTTACTTTTCCTTTGCCAATTTTTTTTGTTGTTGTTAAGTGCCATCGAGCTGATTCCAACCCATAGCGACCCTGTATAGGGTTTCCAAGGAGCATCTGGTGAGCTTGAACCACCAACCTTGCAGTTCACACAATTTAGATACCTTTAATTTCCTTTTCTTGCCTTATTACTCTGACTGAGACTTGTTCCCATTCACAGAGGAAATGCTTTCAGTTTCTCTCCAATAAGAATAATGTTGGTTATTGGGTTTGCTTAATGCCCTTAATTATGTTGAGATATTTTCCTTCTGTTTCTATTTTGTTGAGTGTTTTTGTCAGGAATTGATGTTAGATTTTGTCAAATGCCTTTTCTATATCAATTGATACGATCATGTGCTTTTCCTTTGTTTTATTTATATGGTGGACTATGTTTATTGTTTTTCTACTATTGAGCCATGTTTGCATACCTAGTATGATGTGGGGGTTTTTTTGTTTTTAATGCTGTTGAAATCTGTTGACTAGGATTTTGTTGATGTTTTACATCTATGTTCATGATGGGTATTTGTTTATAGTTTTCATTTTTAATGATGTTTTTGCCTGGTTTTGGTATGAGGGTTCTGTTTGATTTATAAAATATATTTAAGAGTTCTACATATCTTTGTATATTGTACAGTAGTTTCAGTAGAACTGATGCCAGATCTTCTCTGAATGTTTTGTAGAGTGCACAAGTAAAGCCATCTGGGCCTAGACATTTTTTGTTGTTGTTGTTTGGAGTTTTAAATGACTTGATCCATTTCTTCTTTTGTTATAGGTCTGTTCAAGTTTTCTACTTCCATCTGTGTTCTTTTAGGTAGGTCATGTTTTTCTAAAAATGTGTTCATTTTTCTATATTTTCTAATTTGTGGGAGTACAATTTTTCATGGTACTCTGTATTACCCTTTTTATTTCTACTGATTCTGTTGTGGTGTCACTCATATTCATGTTTTTTGCATCTTGTCTTGTTCTTTTGTTACGTATGCCTTTTTGTCAGTTTGTCAATTTTATTAATCCTTTCACAGAACCAATTCCATGTGTTGTTGATTCTTTCTATTGTTTTTCTGTTACATTTTATCTTCAATAATCTTGGAATCCTGGTGTGGCACTGTGGGATACCAAACGGTCAGTATGAACCAAAACGTTGATAGTTCAAACTCACTGGCTACTCCTTGAAGAACTGTAGAGTTTTGCTATGAATTAGAATCAACTTAATAGCACTTAACAACAACAACAAGCTCTAATATTTATTATTATTTCTTTTCTTCTGGTGTTAGTAGTTTTACTTTGTTGTATCTTTTTCATTGTTGGATAATTGTGTTAATGTGCTGATTTGGTATATTTGTTGTTTCTCGATGTGTGCATTAATTTCTACAAATTGCCCTATAAATGCTGCTTTTGATGTGTCCCAAATGTTTTGATATATTGTGCTTTTGTTCTAATTCAAGGAATTTTAATTTCATTTTTTTCTTCTACTACTTAGTAGCTTTTATGCAGGATATTTACCAATTTCCATGTACTTGATTTTTTTTTTTTCCTATTGGCTCTTCCTATCATTTCTAGTTTTATATCATTGTGATCTGAAAAGATGCTTTGTAGTATTAAGATGTTTTAAAATTTCTTGAGGCTTACTTTTTTAGCCTAACAAATGGTCTATTCTGGATAATGTTCCATGTGTACTGGAAAGGAAGGTGTATTATGCTGTTGTTAGGTTGTGTGTACTGTGTAAGTCTGTAAGGTCAAGTTGGGTAATTGTGTAGTTTAGCTTTTCTGTGTCTTTGCTGGGTTTCTTTATACTTGTTATGTCCTTTGTTGAAAGTGGTATATTAAAATCTGATGTGGCACTGCAGGATAAGTACTCAACCTCAAGGTCAGTTTGCATTGCAAGGTCAGTGGTTCAAACTCACCAGCCACTCCTTGGAGACCCTATACAGGGTCGCTATGAGTCGGAACCAACTTGATGTCACTTAACAGCAACAACTCTTATTCTAGAGTTGTCTTTTTCTTTCTTTGATTGTATTAGAGTTGATTTATGTATTTTAACCTCTTACATTGGGAGCATAGGTGTTTACTGTGGTTATGTTCTCTTGTTCAGTTGACACTTTAATCATGAGATAATACCCTTCTTTTTCTCTTATCCTGATTTTTGTCCATGGCTGAATTTTCAGAATTAGATCTTTAGATCTTGCTTCCAAGGCTCTTCTGGGTCGCCTTGAACCACCAACCTTTTGCTTAGCAGCTAAGCTTGTTAACCATTTGCAAAGATTCTGCTTGAAGTAATAAATGAGATTAACAGAATCAGAGGATATACAATACTCAAAAATCAGTTTTATTTCTATACACTACCGAAGTAGAATTGGATATTGGAATAAAAAAAAAAATTTTGCGATATCATTAAAAAAAAGGAAAATATTAAGTATTATATTTAATGATATTTGAATAAGACCTGTACATGGAAAAGTATCAAAATTTTGCTGAGAAAAATAAGATCTACGTAAATGAGACTCTTCATATGTTGTTGTTGTTAGGTGCCATCGAGTCATAGCGACCCTATGCACAGCAGAACAAAACACTGCCTGATACTGGGCCAACATCACTACTGTTCCCATGCTTGAGTCCATCAATGCTGCCAGTCCAATGCATTGGGGGGTCTTCCTCTTTTTCTGTGACCCTCCACCTTA
>NW_006408806.1:838124-838642 GCF_000296735.1 Chrysochloris asiatica | reverse complement strand
ATCCATACCAAAGGCTGTGCTCTTTGATCTTCATCAGTAAATGTTTTAAGTCCTCTTCACTTTCAGCAAGCAAGATTGTATCATCTGCATATCGCTGGCTGTTAATGAGTCTTCCTCTAATCCTGATGCCACATTTTTCTTCATAGAACCCAGCTTCTCGGATTACTTGCTCCGCATACAGGTTGAATAAGTATGGGGAAACAGTACAACCTTGTCTCACACCTTTCTTCATTTTAAACCATTCAGTGTACCCATGTTCTGTTCGAACAACTGCCTCTTGGTCCAGGTACAGATTCCTCATGAGCACAATTAAGTGTTCCGTAATACTTATACTTCACAATGTTGTCCTTACCTTGTCATGATCCACACAATTGAAGCCCTTGGGTAGTCAATAAAACACAGGTAAACATCTTTCTGATATTCTCTGCTTTCAGCCAAGATCCATTGGACATTAGCAATGATGTCCCTCGTTCCACAGCTTCTTCTGAATCCAGCTTGAACCTCTAGAAGTTCTCTGT
>NW_006408806.1:834477-837368 GCF_000296735.1 Chrysochloris asiatica | reverse complement strand
GACTCCACAGCACATAACAACAACAACTTGCAGTCACTAGTTTAAATTTCCACAATTTGAAGGATAGACTGGGTTTGTTAATCACCATGTGGGATTTTTTTGTTTGTTCTATTTGGGCTTCAAATGACTGTGGTTCCCAAGGAGCTCAGAATGCCAGGTAAGAAGAGTAAACCATTGAATATATGTAGTTTGAAAAAGCATGTCAGGATTTTTTTTTTTTTTTTTTAATGATTCATTCCTTTCTTGTATTGTATAATGCTTTCTTTTTTGTTTGTTGGTTTTGTTTTGTTTTAAATTAACTTTATGCATATATAGTTTGCATACATTACAATGCATACATTTTAATTGTACAGTTTATGTTTTGGCAAAAGTATTAACCTGTGTAACCAGTACAGTCACAATACAACATTTCTCTCACCCCAGAAAATTCTGTCACGCCCATTTGCTGTCAATTGCTAGTATCAGAAAATCGACTGGTTTCCATTTGTCACTCTGAAGTTTTGACCACTTTAGAATTTTATGATCTCTGACAATATGTACTCATCTGTGTGGCTTCCTTTGTTTGGCACATTATTTTTTAAGATTTATTCATGTTTTATAAGTATTTTATTTATCACTATGTTCTATTTTATGGCTATATAACTTATTTATTTATTCATCTGTTGAGGTCTGAGCTTTCATGTACAAGTCTGTGTGAATATATTTTTTCCCACTAATCTTAGACATATAACCAGGAATGAAATTTCTGGGTTGTATGTTAAGTGTATATGTTAAACTTTACAAAAAAACTACAAGTCTAATTTCCAAGGTAGTTGGCCAATTTATATTCCAACCAGCAGTGTATGAGAGTTCCAGTTGTTCCATATCTTCACCAACACTTCATATTGATAGTCTTTTTACTGCAAGCCTTCCCAGTTATATATAGGAGTCTTGGTGTGGTGCTGTAGGATAAGAACTGGACTGCTAACCACAAGTTTGGTAGTTCAAACCCACTGGCTGCTCCTTAGAAACCCAGGTTCACTAAAAGTTGGAACCAACTCAAAGACATTTAACAACAACAGTAATGTATATGGAGCCCTGGTGGCACTGTATGATAAGCACTGGACTATTAGCTGCTAGGTCAGCAGTTCAAGCCGACCAGCTGCTCAGTGGGAGGAAGATGAGGCTTCCTGCCCTGATAAGGATTTACAGCCACAGATACCCTTATGTGGAGTCACTCTGAATCGGAACCAACTTCCTGGTGGTAGGTTTGGCTTTGGGGATTGTGGATATATAATGAGATCTCACTGTGGTTTTAATTAGCATTTTCTTTGTGATTAATGATGTGTTGAGCAACTTTTCGTGTACTTACTGGCCATTTTAATACTTTCTTTGATAAAGTTTCTAATGCTACCCATTTTAAAAAAATTGGTTATTTATTGAGTTGTAGGAATTTTTTCTGCTTATTAGTCCTCTATTAGATACATGTACCTTTTTTGTTGTTTCTGTTTCCATTTTTTCATTTTCTTAATGGTGTCTTTTGCAGAACAAAAGTTAACAACTTTGATGAAATCCATTTTAACATTTTTTTCTAATTATTATCCCTTAGTTGTCCTATCAAAGAAAACTTTATTTTCCCCAGTACTGTGAAGATTCTCATTTTTTTCTCTAAACATTTTACTGTGAATTGAGTAAAGGTTTACAGACAAGATCATCAGTTTTACATTAAACAAATCATACCTTTTGTTTCATGTCCATCTTACTATCTCCTGTGTGCAACAACAGTTATCCTGCTTCCTCCCTGTGGTTCCTATATGCTTTCTATCCCTTCTCAACTTCGTCCTTAGGAGATATTGCCCTTTTAATAGCGTGAAAGATTGACCATTCTAAGGTGAGTATACCTTGCTAGTGTTATTTCCCCCCATTATAAGCCTACTGCTTGGCTGAAAATTGGACCATGAGGGTAAGTTCCTTTTCAGACATAAAGGGTGTTTGAGGACCATGGTTTAAGGTTCCTCCAATCTCTTTCTTACCAGTAAACCCATTTTTTATTTTTTGTTTTAGTTAAATAATTTTAAGTTTTGGTCTGCATTTTCTCCCACTCTATCCGGGACCTTCTAATGTGATCCCTTTCAGGGGCAGTTGGTAATGATAGCCAGGTACCATCTAGTTTTTCTGGACTTCATTTTAATTAGTGCAGTCCCCTCAGTGTAGCATCATGCATCCCATTACCTCCCTGTGTTTCTTGTTTCCATTCTTTTTCAGCCCATCTAATGCTTGTTTGAAAATGAGTCACCAGATAACCAATAGTCTCAAGGGTTCCACCTGTCTCTATGTGACCAGTAAGCCTGGCCATTTTTATGATTTGAGTTTTGTTCCACATTTTTTCTCACTCTATCCAGTACTTTCTAATATCCCTTTCGAGATAATTGGTAGTGGTAGCCAGGTACCATCTAGTTCTTCTGATCTCAGAGACTGATGTTAACATGATCCATGAGTCCTTTGGATTAATGAAGGTTCATAAACTTCATCTTTTCTATAGAATTACCTTGAAATCTTTGTCAAGAATTTATCATATATGTAACAGCTTTTTAAAATTTGATAATCTAACTATTGTTGCCATCAAGTTGATTTCAATCTATGGCAATCCCATGTGTATCAGAGTAGAACTGCATTCTATAGAGCAGTTGAAAAACAGCTATAATTTTATGGAAGTAGGTTGTCAGGCCTTTCTTCTAAAGTGCAGCTGTGGGAATTTGAACTGCCAAACTTTCTTTTAGTAACTGAGTACAAATTATGTGTATCATCTATATAGTGATGTTGTTATTGTTAGGTGCCACTGAGCCAGTTCAGAATCAGCAACCTTATGCACATCAGAATGAAACACTGCCAGGTCCTACACCATCCTCACA
>NW_006408806.1:822127-832677 GCF_000296735.1 Chrysochloris asiatica | reverse complement strand
CCAAGATGTCCAAACTTCGTCTCTCATACTTTGGACATATTGTCAGGAGGCAGCAGTCGCTGGAGTAGGATATCATATTTCATAAGGTGGATGATCAGAGAAAATGAGAAAGACCCCAGCGAGATGTATTGGCCAAGTGGCATCATCAATGGGCTCAAGTATGGCAACAAAAGTGAGGTTGGCCCAGGATTGGGCAGTGTTTCACTCTGCTGTGTATAAGGTTGCTATGAGTCGGCACTGACTCAGTGTCACCTAACAACAAGAGCAATGTGAGAGAAAAGTTTGGCCATCTTGGCTTCCAAGGAGCATTCTGGATGTACTTCTTCCAACACAGATTTGCTTGTTCTTTTGGCAGTCCATGGTACTTTAAAATTCTTCTCCAACATCATTACTCAAATGCATCAATTCTTATGTAATCTTTCTTATTCACTGTCTTAACTTTCACGTGCTTATGAAGCTATTGAATACACCATGGTTTGAGTCAGGTGTATCTTAGTCCTCAACCGACATCTTTGCTCTTGAACATTTGTGCAGCAGATTTTCTTAATGCAGTATATCATTTGATTTCTTGATTTCTGCTTCCAAGAGGGTTTGTTAGTGGATCCAAGCAAAATGAAGTTTTTCTCTATTTCAATGTTTTCTTTATTTATCATAATGCTATTTATTGGTCCAGTGTTGAGGATTTCAGTTTTCTTTACCTAGAAATGCAACTATTGCTGATTGCTATGGTCTTTGGTCTTCATCAGTAATTATTTTAAGTCCTCTTCACTTTCAGCAAGCAAAGTTGTGTTCTCTGTATATCGCAGGTTGTTAATAAGTCTTTCTCCAATCCTGATGCCATGTTCTTACTCATGTAGTTCACCATCTTTTTTGTTTATTGTTATTTTGATTATTTGTTTATTGTACAGATTGAATAAGTATGGTGAAAGTGTACAACCCTGGCACACACCTTTTCTGATTTTAAACCATTCTGTGTCCCAGTTTTCAGGTTGAGCAACTGCCTCTTGGTCTATGTCCATAGAAAGTCTTTTCCCCATCAATTTTTTTAAAAGGTTTTTATTGTGGATTAAGTGAAAGTTTACAGGACAGATCATCAGTTTTACACTCAACAAATCATACACCTTGTTTCATTACAATGATTTATAATCCCCTCCATGTACCATCAGTTAATTGTATTCTTCACTATTCACTTTAGCTCTTTAATGAGAAGCAAAAAAAAAACCCCAGTCAGACATACATAATAATTTACACCACCAAAGGGCACATTTGGCAAGTCTGCCTCCTGGGCACCGGCTCTTAGTCCCTTTCTTCCCATGAATCTAGAGTCCTCAACTGCTCCCACTCTTCATGTCCCCATCTCTGCCTCCATCTCTGGTGTGGCTGCTTCTCTGGATAAGATCTCACATTCCATTTGTGCTGTCCTCCCTTGATGGTCCTGGGGTCCTTTGTTTCTGGAATTAACTACTACTCGGTTTTTGTTACAAAACTTCTTTACAATTGTGACAGTTGTAATTAGTCATGATAACAGTTACTCACTATTGAATCATAAGATCCCCATCTCTTTTAACCAGACTCATCTAGACAAAATGAAAACTATTCAGTGGGGACTCTTTCTTCCCCCACACACTCTTAAATTAACCCCACCCCCCTGAAACCTTTTATGCCAGTCACATCATACCTTTATCGCCTCCCCATTTTAGGTAGCCAATGTCTAAGTTGTCCATCCTATCTACCCTGTATACAAAGGGGATAGCATATTGATGTGAAGACTCCTTCCCTCTCTGTTTGTATTTAGAGTTACTACCTCCATGAGTATAAGTCATTTCATCAAATTGTAGCAATTTACCCTTGTTTCCTTTATCAAAATTTGTTTGTTTTTTAATCTTCTTCTAGTCGAGTTCTGATTATCAAGCCAAGTTTGAACGTACTTGCGTAACTCCTCTCACTTCATATCAGCTGGATGCTTCACTCTCAGCAGTAGCCTGCTGTGGCTATGTCCTTGTCCATAGGCTCAGGTGTCCCCAGGTCTCACCACACTTTGGACCAACCAGCCCTTCCTCTTTTCTGTCTCATCTCTAGGTCAGTGGAAGTCTGTGGAACATACTTGAACTCAGCCCATTTCTTCATTGCTGACTTTCCCCCTCTTCCACTCACCAGTAGACCAACATGGGCACCAGCCAACTTTCATGCCTTCTCATGTGTTCCCTTTGAGTTTCAGTCTTAGAGGGGGTCCCCATCAGTTTTTAAATACTTCTCTTTTAAAGGGATCCTGGAATGGTATAACAGGATAATCAATGGACTGCTAACTATAACTAGTTCAAATTCACCAGAAAAGATATTTGTTTTACCCTTGTTCTTATTGAGTACTGCCGAGTCATTTCCAACTCATAGTGACCTGGTATAGGATTTCCAAGGCATGACTGGTGGGTTTGAACTACTAACCTTTCAGTTAATAGTCCAGTGCTTATCCTATAGCGCCACACCAGGACTCCTATTTAGATTAGTTGATAAAATAAAATGAATTATATAATACAATGGTATAATACAATTATATAAGACATTGATCAAAATGTCTTTAGAAAAAAAATTTTTAAATAAGAAATTTATTTAGAATCTCTACCTTTTCATGTAACACATTGATTCAGGATGTGATTTTGTTTTTATTTGTATGGTTTTGAGATTTCCCAATCTTTCAGGTTGGGACTAAATGGAAGGATGTGGTCTCCAAGTGCATACGATGCCACTTCCAGCCACTGCTTTTGTTTTATGCAAACCCAGATGGCACTGCAGTGTCTACTGAAGATGCACTCAGGCAGATCATCCATTGGTCACATTACAAATCTGTTGCAGAAAATATGGGTAAATCTCTTTTTCTTCATTTAAGTCATTTTTAAAGTATGCTCCTATTTTTCACATAGTTACAGTAGCAATGCTAACATATTGAGACTAGAATGTAAAAATAATTTGACAATTTAGTTTCCATAGAGTTCAGGCAAATTCTAGTCCATTGAGTTACCTTTTAAAAAAGAACCTTCCCTCATCAGTGATCTCAGACACACTGCAGGAGCCATGCATTATCATGGGCATACAGATACAGAAGCCATTGGCTGGGCTGCTAACTCTATCTAACACTAAATGTTGATACTTAAAGTGAGTAAGTAAACTGGAAATTATAAAGCAGCGAGGACAGTGGTACATTGTAAAACATATAGAAACCTTTGAGATGTCAAGTCTATAAATTTTTAAGTAATTTTGTCTATTGTACTAGAAATATCTGAAAAGATGATTCAAAACATGTCCTTTGGTGGGGAGAAGACTGGATGATACATATATTTGTTTGTCTTTTTAGGATGTGAAAAACTCTCAGGTTTTAAGTCAGATAATTCAAGAGAAAGTGGAGTTAGTGATCAAGTAAAGCAGAGAGAAAATCAGAAATTTCTGACAGATAATATTTCATCATTTAATTGGAGCCACATTCAAACAAGTGGAGGTAGAGGACCAGGTATTTGTGTTTAAACTGACGTTTTTTGCATTATTTCTGTTCAGTTAAGCTTCCCCCTTTCTTCACTAAATGAATGTGTGATTCCTGTGAGAACCATACAAAAGGAGGGCATTAACTAGCTTTCTTTGGCTGTAAAGAGAAAACAACAAGTAGATAACCTTAAAATGTTGTCTTTTGAATTGTGTGTATCTCTCAGAGCTCTAGTTTGAGCTGAACACTTTGATTCAACCAATATTTTACTCTATCTGTATACTAAGAACTATTGTAGACCCAAAGCAATCTGGATAGTTACCAAAGAAAGCTATAATGTGACATTTCCTTCAAGGAATTAATAATCTATGTGAGGAATAAGTTAATATTTTCGTGTGTTTGATAGTATTAAATTTACAGTTATGAACACAATAGTAATTCAAAGCTATTATGTCTCATTTTTATTTAGCTCTTTCATGTTATCATCTTCCCATGACATTAATTGTCACAAGCCAAGTTCTGTGACATGGATTCAAAATTATAGCACTGTGTTTAGTTAAGGTTTAGAAATTCATAAAATTGTACTGACATTCAGCATGATTCTATAAATGACTTTTAACTGTAATAAAAAGTTGCAATACTTGTGTGGCTTTGTAGAATAAGCACTGGACTGTTAACCACAAGGTCAGCAGTTCAAACCCACCAGCCGCTCCTTGGAAACCCTATACAGGGTTGCTATGAGTCAGAACCAATTCCATGGCACATATTCACTATGAGTTGAAGCTGGTAGTTCATAGAGGACATACAAGTATCCACATGAAAGGATGATTAGTGTCTTAGCCATCAGAAAGATGCAAATTAGAACTACAATGAGATCCTATTGTACTCTTACTAGAGTAAATAATGGGAGAAAGATAAGGCTTTATATTCCTGCAAAGATGGTCAGCCTCGGAAAACTTATACAACAGGAGTGGGGAACCTTTTTCTGTCAGAATTTATAACATAATTTGCGGGCCATACAAAGTTATCCAGTTAAAAATTAGCCAGCTATGTGTGGTACTGCGGGTTAATGAGCTGGACTACAAAGTTGGTTTGAACAGCAAGGTCAGTGGTTCAAGCTCACCAGCCACTCCTCAGAAACCCTATATAGGGTCACTATGGGTTAGAACTGACTCAGTGGCACTTAACAACAATTTATTTGATCAAACATTTAACTCACCTCTCTGGTAGCGTAGTGGTTATGAATCAGGCTGCGAACTGCAAGGTTAACACTTCGAAACTACCAGCTGCTCCACGGGAGAAAAATGAGGCTTTCTGCTCCCATAAAGATTTACAGCCTTGGAAACCCCTGTACAGGGTTGCTATGGATCAGAACCGACTCAACGGCACTTAACAACAACAACATGAAACTCTACACAGGGTCGCTGTGGGTCAGAACCGAATCAGAGGCACTTAACAACAAAAGCAATGTGATGGCTGTAACTGTGTTTGCTTTGGTAGGGCCAGACCAAATGATTTTGAGGGCCTCAGATGGCCCATGGGCCTGACATTCCCCACCCCTACTTAATAGGGTCATTAGGAGTTAGAACTGACTCAGTGGCAGTGAGTTTGTTTTGGTTTGGTTTGGAGAATGGCTAGTCATAAAAACAGCAACAACAACAAAAATTAACTCTTAAATATGTGAATTAATGGATGAAATATAATCTACTTAGTAAAGGGTGGTAAGATCCAGAATTAGCAATCATCAACAGAAAACTATTTTAATAATGGTGTTGTAATTAAAACTCTTAGTCTTTAAAAACTAGCTTTTTTTCTCTGTAATGAGTTAGCCTTCTATGAACATGTTTCATTTTTCCAAAAGATACCTGTATTGTTTTGTTTTTTAAAAAAACCCAAAGACTGTGTAGTATATAAAGAACATACAGTGGAAACAGAAGGCTTGGATTTGTAATTCTGGTTCTACACTAACAAACTTTGTGAACTTGGGAAAGTTTTAACTTCTTTATTTCTCAGTTTCCTCATCTGAAATGGTTATAGTAATTGTACAGGCATCAGGGGATTAAATGACTTAATGTACTTAGATTCATGATTGACATTTAGTAGCTACTCAGTTACCTGTAGCTCTTATTATTATGAGCTGTCTTAGGAGAATACATGAAGTTTAAAAAGAAAATAAATATCTGTAGCTAAAGCTAGTCATATATTGAGCTTTTACTTAAACATAAAAGTATGTTCACTGTACTTTTTTGTTTTTGTGTTGGTTTTGGTATATAAAATATAAAAATTGTATATACTTCAATTTGTAATTTTATTGAGCTATTTGAAAAATGATTTGTATTATTGTAAAAATGGTTTCTTTTATAGTTAAGCTAAGTCACAGTGACCAACGGGAAAAAATAAGAGATATTTCCAGAGAATGTGCACTGAAAGCCATTGAACATAAAAATTCATTTTCCTCACAAAGAAACGATTTGGAAAGGGGGCAAAGAAAAGATTTGGGCCGACATAGAGGTAAGTATAAATGATGTTACTATTCATTTACAGAAGCTCATTGCTATCCAGTAGATTCTGACTTGTAGTGATGCTGTGTTTCCAAGGTAGTAAATCTTTACAGAAATATACTGCCACACCTTTCTCCCACAGAGTGGCTGGTAGATTTGAACTACTGACCTTTCATTAAGCTGCCAAACATTTAACCAGTTGCACCACCAGAGATCCTTTCATTTAAAAAAGAGGTGTCAAAATCTTATTTGAAAACTGAATTTTACAGTATTTAAATAATTATTATCTTTATACTCAATTTAAACATTAAGATTTTCTGTGGTCTTAATTTAATTTTAGCTGAAAATATTTGTGCTTATGTTTCCATGTTTCCACTTTAATTTATATAGATATATGTTGTTATTGAGTGCCATCAAGTCGATTCTGACCCATAGCGACCCTGTATAGGGTTTCCAAGGCTGTAAATCTTTACGGGAACAGAAAGTCTCATCTTTCTCCCGCAGAACTGCTGGTAATTTCAAACTGCTGACCTTGCGGTTCGCAGCCTGATTCGTAACCACTACACTACCAGAGCACATTCTCTCTGTCTCTCTCTCTATATATATAGTTCACCCCTATGGCAAAATAAATAAGGAAAGTCATAAAATTAACTGAAAAAGTCTTCTTCCCCTCCAGTCCCCAATTCTGGCCCTCCCTCTGTTCAATTTTGAATAGTTTCCAGATCATTTTGAGTATTTTGTTTTCATGCTCATTTCTTTATAGACATTTCATAATTTCACTGATATTGATAGACTTTAAAGATCAGTTATAGATTTTGCTGCAGTGACATTCTTTTCCATAAACCTTTTACATCTTTTGAGTCTACATTTTGAGCATAAAATTTGTCAGTGGAATTGATGTGTTAGGGTACAGTTATCTCAAATTCTGATCAGATATTGCTCAGGAGTCCTGGTGCAGTGCTGTGGGTTAATGTGCTGGACTGCAAGGTCAGTTTGAACTGCAAGGTTGATGGTTCAAGCTCACCAGCCACTCCACAGGGTCGTTATGGGTCAGAACTGGCTCAGTAACACTTACAACAACAGCAAGATATTACTCAGTTTCTCTCCTGAAAGCAGGTCCAGTTTGCAACCGTTTATACTCCCACAGTGATTGAACGGCTATTTCTTCACATTTTCAAAAGTGATTGGATTAACAAACTTTTAGAGTGGAAAATGGAATATTTTTTAAAAAACAAACTGCTTTGACTATCTTAATGGTCCTAGATAATTTTTAAGTGACTTTAACATTTCTTTCATTATTGTCTCCTATTATACATGAAAAAGGAGCTTTGGTAGCAGTGGTTACGAATTGGGCTGTAAACCGCAAGGTCAGCAGTTTGAAACTACCAGCTGTTCTGCAGGAGAAAGATGAGGCTTTCTGCTCCCATAAAGATTTACAGCCTCGGAAACCCTGTTACAGGCTCGCTATGAGTCAGAATTGACTCCACGGCACATAACAACAACAATATTATACATGAAAAGGGACTGAAACACACTTTTTAAACTCAAAGCACTATGTGATATAGTTTAAATACTTATTACTTGCCTATTATTCTTTTAACATTTCTTCTTAAGTAAACAAGGTATTTTACTGGACTTGTGATTGGAAAATGTGACTCTGGGGAGAATCTCATTTGTATTTTTCTTTCTTTAACTGTATTTATTTATTTTTAAAGATTTGGTTGATGAGGACCTTTCTTATTTCAAGTCTGGATCACCTCCTGCTCCAAATGGTTTTAGACAATATGGGAATGCACATCTCTATCATAGTCAAGGGAAAGGACCACGTAAACATGACCAGATAACCCATCAGAGTCGAACGTCTGCACAAATGCTAAATTCAAGTAAATCTCAGATTCTCCGTCCAGGAGAAAAAATAACTGGCAAAGTTAAGAGCGACAGTGGTACTGGATATGATACAGACAGCAGCCAAGATTCTAGAGCTAAAGGAAACAGCTGTAATAGCAACAGTAAAAGCCGGAACCGAAGTTGGAAACCTATGAGAGAAACATTAAATGTTGATAGCATTTTCAGTGAAAGTGAAAAAAGGCAGCATAGTCCAAGACATAAATCAAGTATCAACAACAAACCTAAATGTAGCAAAGACCAGAATTTTCACAATTGGCCAAAAGAGAATCCAAAGCAAAAAGGTTTAATGACCATATATGAAGATGAAGTAAAACAAGAAATAGGAAGCAGGAGTTCCCTTGAATCTAATGAAAAAGGAACAGAGAAAAATAAGGGCCTCAGAGAGACTAAAGTTCATGGTGACAGTTGGCAGATGCAAAGGACTGAATCTGGATATGAAAGCAGTGATCATCTCAGTAATGGATCAGCTAACTTGGATTCCCCTGTTATTGATGGAAATGGTACAGTAATGGATATGAATGGTGTTAAAGAAGCATTATCCTTCAGGTAATGTACAAATTATGTGAATGATTTTTTCCCTCATCATTTTCTCTTCAGTCTGTGTATATATATATGAACACCTTGTTCATTATTCCAAGAAATTCTCAATTTGAGGACAATTAAGTGTAAAGGACAGAACATGAACTCAGAGTAAAGAAACCTGAGATGTTACAGGTCATTTGATAACATGAAGTTTCTATTTATACTAATTATTTCATGTTTCCAAAAAGAAATATTTATTTTTAGGAAATTGCTAAGTATAAGAATAAATTACCATTGTTAGCATTACAGTCAACCTTTGATGTATACTCACCCTTTAACTAAATTTGTGTTTAATTCTTAATTAATTCCTAGCACATTTATTATATTGCTGTTGGCAGTACATTTGCACTTCTTTCTGTAACCTCTAAATTATGCCCACAGTTTAAGTGGCTGATTTCATAGACCAGTCTAGCCACTACTTCTAATTTTTCCAAAACATCTTAATATTAGTTGATGTTTGATCATATTTGTTATTTAAAAGCTGTTAGTGGTTTTTAAAATTGATCATTGCAATAAAGCTCTGGAGAAATGTGTGTGTGTGTGTGTGTGTGTGTGTGTCTGGGTAACATCATAATACTTCATAGTAGGGCTTTGTTTGTTAACTAGATAGATTTGGATTTTAAATATTGAATCAATTAATTCATTTGTCACAACCTTAATCTCCTATTGTAAAATGAGGATAATGCCTGCTTTTAAGTGTTGCTGTGTGGTACAAATTAAATGAAGAACATTAAGCCCCTAGAACAGCACAAGGCGTATAATAATTGTTTAACAAATATTAATTTTTTTCTTACAATGAAACTCAGATAATAATCCATGATAGTTGATGTGTTTAATGTATGTTTTGCTTTATTTTCTAGTGATCAGATTAATTCAAGCAACTGTATCTCTCATCAGAGCAAAATCAACTTGGAAGGTAGAAATTTCTTTTAAATATAATGTAGTACTAAAGATACAATGTAGTCCTGTTATGGCTCTGTGAGTTAATGCACTGGATTGCAAGATTGGTTTGAACCGGAAGGTCAGCAGTTCAAGCTCACCATCCACTCCTTGGAAACTCTATACAGGGTTGCTATGAGTTGGAAGTCAACGTAATTTAACAACAAAGAATAAATTACACTAATACATTGTTTTCTGTTACAGTGTAGCTAAAAAGTTATCTTCAAAAGTTATTTGTAAATAATTCTAAAATATCAAATAATTTCTTATTAAGATGATACTTACGGAGCTCTAGTAGCGTAGTGGTTACGAATCGGGCTGCGAACCTTAAGGTCAGCGGTTCGAAACTACCAGCCGCTCCGCGGGAGAAAGATGAGGCTTTCTACTCCCGTAAAGATTTACACCCTCGGAAACCCTGTACAGGGTCACTATGGGTCGGAACCGACTCGATGGCACTTAACAACAACAACAAGATGATACTTATTATGCTTTAATAAGGCATACATAAAAAGAAGTTAATTAGCGTTCTTTTTGGATATGTGTTCATACACATAGGTCAGAGTAGAACTGCTCCCATAGGGTTTCCAAGGAAACAGTCTGCCACATCTGTCTCCCATAGAGTAAGCTGGTAGATTCAAACCACTACCCTTTTGGTTAGGTAGGCAAGAAGAGTCGCCCAGCTAGTCACTGTTGTACCTGGAACTGACTCGATGGCAATAGGTTTGGTTTAGTTTGGTTTGGGTTTGGGATATGTTTATATTGTCTCTATGTTTTTCACTTAGGCTTTACAAAGCTAATATTATTAGTTTTGTATCTCTTTGTATTTGATTAACAAAATATTACTTTTGAAGTTTGCAGTCTTTTAGGACATGCTTTTTGGGCATATCTTTTGACATTAAAACATTAATTATATTTAATTGCTTTCATTTTATTTGTATTGTTTCTTTTTAGGTTATGAAATATTTGTATCACTTTTTTTTTTTTTTTAAATAGCTTACATTTAAAGTTTCTACCCTAGGAATCCTTGCATACATTTCTTTTGATACAAGTTCTCTCAATAGTGATTTGGGATTCAAGGGTAGGAAATGGTATCTCTTCATCTGTGGCAACCCATTAACATTTCACTTCAAGAGAAAGCAGGTTTTTAT
>NW_006408806.1:812909-822027 GCF_000296735.1 Chrysochloris asiatica | reverse complement strand
AGACAGAAAACTAGAACAGCCTTTCTCTAAGATATGAATAAAGAATATTAGAATGATCCTGTTACTTAATGACAAGTGTATGAGTAATGAGGAGAGAAGTTGGGAGAGTTCATGCTTGGAAGATGTTTGAAAGGATGGACTAGCTACTGCAGGGAATGGAGAAAGAGGAAATAAAGAATCAGGATAGGCCAGGTTATAAGTTATGTGTTTGAAACAATGTAAAAAAAATCTCAGTGAAGCGCAGGTGTGCTTCTTGCTCACGCTACCTGTCCAGTAAAGACCAACGTGGAATTTCTTCCTAGTAATCATGCAGAATCCCCTGCTAATGGGACTCCATTTCCACAAATGCCTTTCTAATTGTTTCAGTACAGAGGGGCAGAGGTGGATAACATGGAGAGTCACATGGAAGTACTTGTTACTTCATCCCAGAAACACTGAATGTGCTTCCACTCATACCTCATTGGCCAAGACAAGGCTTATAGCCTAGTCTAATCTCAAAGAGAGCAGAAAAATGCAGCTTTATAGGTGCCTGGAAGCTGAACTGAGATGTGAACTAATGATTCCCACCAAAGGTCACATTTAACTAGAAAGATCTATAAACAGCTTGCTAGGAAAGTTCAATTTGAAACAATAAATTTGTAACAATGATTGTTGTTAGTTGCCATTGAGTCGATGTGCTGCATGAGTTTTTCAGAAGTAAACTGTCAGGCCTGTCTCCCAAGGCACCCTTATGTGCTTGAACTGTCAGCTTTCTGACTAGTGATCAAATCGTTAATTGTTTGTGTCACCCAGGGACTCTACTCATATTTAATGGTGTGTGGCATTATTCTTGGTGATTTGTTAACAACATACAGCAGCCTAGGAGCAAAGATTGATAGTGTCAGAATATGGCTGAAGAATTTGGGGAGAAGGGTCAAAGACGATGATGAACAAGGGGATATTGAGGTTGTAATCAAAGACTGTGATTTCAAATTTTAGGAATATCGCTTCATAATAAAAAATAGCCACAAAAAAGAGCTTTTAAAATTTATTTTCAATCTATCATCCATACCATTTTTGTGGAGATTATTTTCTACGTTGCAGACCTTGAATATAATTGAACATTAAATTATTTTGTTTTCATCAAATAGTATAATATCAGAAGGAAACACTTACATTAAGGAAATAACTTTCTTTTCCTATGTTAACATGTCTCGCCTGTTTTAAAAGTCTGATAAAAGTCTGTAACCAAATATTGCAGGAAACGGTAAAAGGTTGGCCAGCAATCACAGCAGAAGTCAGTGAAGTTTGAACAATAACTGCAGATGCAGTACTTTCTACAAAGTTACCCTTACTTCCTGATGATAATAAAAACCCAAGACCTTAGAGATTTTGATGGTCAGGAGTGCATTAATATAAGAGTGTAGTTAGTGGTGGGTTTCATGTGTAAGGGCATGTGTGTTGATTATATAAACTTCAAGCACGATTTTATCATTGTATTTCATAAACTTCAAAACCTACTATAATTCTCTAAGCCAGTCTTTGCCTTGAGAGTCTTTGTTAATATTCACATGCTGTATCTATGTGTATATTTTCCTTCCCCAGTATAGTCAGGTGGGCAAATGATACAGGTATTTGTTTCTCAAACTAAAAATTCCCTTGCATGGCTTTCTTAAGTGTTTTATTTTTATGGGTTTTTTTTTTTCCCCCGCAAGGCACAATTAGTTCACTCGTTGTGAAATGTTAAAATTTTTTTGCTTGTCATTTATGTTTGCTTTATAAATTGGGGCCTCAGTAATGTTACTGACTCAGAGAATCACTTTCTATCAATAGCTAAAAAAGTTAAGGTACTTTGCAAACACTTTTGTTTTCACATTGGTTCACGTGTAAGTGTACATTAATATCAGTGTACATAAATCTATAATTATTTCCTTTGTAATTGTTGCCTTTTTTTTCCATTAGTAGAGGTATATACACTTAACTGCCTATATCATTTTTGGTTCCTCTTTGGGAGAGAATCTATATACTGCTTGAAGCATTTTTTCTGGGAATGTTATTAAAATTCCACAGTGTCAGTTGTATTATTTTGGCTCCTCTTTTTGAATTGATCTCTAATAGAGGAAATTTCAAATGTCTTATGTTGCATTCGAGATAGAAGACCTACTATGTTCAAAAGCACGTGTCAGAAAAAAGTAACACACATTCCAATAATATAGGTAGTTCAGGATGTGTAATACTAAAGTGTGAAAACTGTGAGATGATGGGATAGAAAGAAGCCAAATCATGATAAACCTTTATGCCATTTTTATATCCTGCAGGAAACAAAGAGACACCAAAGAACTTTTAACAAGGAGAATGACATACTCCAGTTTGCATTTTAGGAGAGTCTAGTGACAGTATAAGGAGCTCTGGTAGCGTAGTGGTTACGAATCAGGCTGCAAACCGCAAGGTCAGCAGTTCAAAACTACCAGCTGCTCCTCAGGAGAAAGAAGAGGCTTTCTGCTCCCGTGAAGATTTATAGCCTCGGAACCGACTCGACGTCACTTAACAACAACAAAGGTGGCAGTATAGAAGGTGAATTTGGAACTCAATGAAAAAACTAAACCACGACCATTGGATCAATTCCAATTCCTAGGTACTCTCTATAGGGTTTCCAGGACTATATATCTGTATGGAAGCAGACATCTTTTTTGCAGCTAGCAGTCCAACACCTAGTCCACAGTGCCACCAGTAAACAGTGAGGGAAAAATTGTTGTTAAGTGCTGTCGAGTTGATTACGACTCATAGCGACCCTGTACAGGGTTTCCGAGGCTGTAAATCTTTACGGGAGCAGAAAGCCTCATCTTTTCTCCTGCAGAATAGCTGGTAGTTTCAGACTGCTGACCTTGAGATTAGCAGCCCAATTTGTAACCATTACGCTACCAGCTATTAATAGTTGTTGTTGTTGAGTGCCAGACCCATAGCGACCCTGTACAGAGTTTCTGAGGCTGTAAATCTTTACAGGAGCAAAAAGCCTCATATTTCTCCTGCGGAGCGGCTGGTAGTTTCGAACTGCTAACCTTAAGGTTCGCAGCCCGATTCGTAACCACTACGCTACCAGAGCTATTAATAGTACTCTGCAAGAAAAAGGTGAGGCTTTCTGCTCCCGTAAAGATTTATAGCCTTAGAAACCCTCTGCAGGGTCGCTATGAGTTGGAATCAACTCTACAGCACACAACCACCACCAACATCATTGTAGTACCTGGAGTCCTGGTGTGGCGCTGTAGGAGAATCACAAACTCACCAACCACTTCTCAGAAACGGGTCGCTGTGAGTCAGATCCGACTCCATGATATTTAACAACAATTGTAATACTAGGAAATAAAAGATGAGGCTATGAACTAAGGCAGTGCCAGTGTTGGGAAAGGAGAGATGAAACATTGCATATCAATTTGCTTTTGTAACAGACAAACTTTTTGAGAGGATCTTCAAATGTTTGTGGGAAAATTCGTTATTATCTTTTCATTTTATTTTCTCATGAATGTACAGAATGAGGAAAGGGGAGGAAGCTGGGAATACCCTGCTTGAAATTTATATAAGTAGACGCACTATTTACCAAAATAGGTAATATAGGAAAAAGGAACAGTTGCATGTGCCAAGGTACGAAGTGGATGGTGCAAATGGTTAAGCACTTGTTTGCTACCTGAAAGATTGTATTTGAGCCCACCCAGAGGAGCCTCAAAGGTCTGAAAGGTCAAAGCCTAGGAAACCCTATGGAATACTCTTGTTCTGCACACATAGGGTCAAATTGATGGTGATGAACAATAACAATCATCCAGGTAAATACAGTAGATTCATTAGGCAGATAGGAACATTAAATAACCTGCAAAATGCAGATGATATAACTTTGTTTGCTAAAAGTGAAGAGGACTTAAAATACTTACTGATGAAGATCAAAGACCACAGCCTGCTAGTATGGATTGCAACTCAATGTAAAGAAAACAAAAATCTTCACCACTGGAGCATTAAATAACATCATAACAAAGGGAGAGAAAATTGCCATTGTCGAGAACTTCATTTTACATGACTCCACAATCAACAATCATGGAAGCAGTAGTCAAGAAATTAAACAGTATATTGCGTTAGGCAAATCTGCTGCAAAGATATCAGTTGAGGACTAAGGTGCACCTGACCCAAGCCATGGCGTTTTTAGTAGCATTGTTTTATGTAGAAGATAAAGAATAATGTATAGAAGTAGAGAAAGATGTGAAGTCAAAAATAGAATAGAATGATGCTGAGGGAGTAAGATCCCTAATTGTAGAATGAGAATGAAACAAAGAAAGTTGAGAGACTTTAAGCAAAAGGGGTGGGAGTTTTTCTGTAAAAGAAAAGAGGAAGTTAAATGTCGATGTTAATCAGTACACATTTGTGTCTTGTGGGACCATTATAGTAATTACTACCTAATGGATTCTCCTTTCTTTGTGACCTGGTTGATAAAGTTACCTACTAAGATACATATTTGGTGGTGGTAGTGGTGGTGGTGTGCCATTCAGTTCTGACTCATAGCGATGCTGCACAGGGTTTCTGGGGCTGTAAATCTTTACAGGAGCAGAAAGCCTCATCTTTCTCCTGCAGAACGACTGGTAGTTTCGAACTACTGACCTTGAGATTAGCAGCTTGATTCGTAATCACTAGGCTACACAAAGGAATTGTGGTCTTTCAAGCACTTTTACCATTTGCTTTAGGTGTTTACAATATGTTTTAATATTTGCTGATCTTATAAGTCAGGATTAATTCAAGCTGCGAATCATGACTTGGAAATGACAGGAGTGAAAAATGCTAGTCAGTAGTCCAAAAGTCTATTCATTCCTTTAATTTCTTATTATTTTAAAAAGTATGTATTTCCACTTTCTAGTGTAAAATACACCGTCTGTCCGTTTGCTGTACTATAGTGGTTTGCATGTTGCTGTGATGTTGGAAGCTATGCTACTTGTATTTTAAATACCATCAGAGTCACCCATAGTGGGCAAGCATCAGCTGAGCTTCCAGATTAAGACAGACAGGTAAGAAAGGTAGACTACTTCTGAATGTTTAACCACTGAAAACCTTACGAATTAGCAGTTGAAACATAGTTATAGTGTTGGAAGGTGAAAGCATTATAAACAGTACCAGAATATTGTCAGATAAAGGAGCTCTGGTAGCGTAGTGGTTACGAATCAGGCTGTGAGCCTCAAGGTCAGCAGTTCGAAACTACCAGCGGTTCCACGGGAGAAAGATGAGGCGGTCTGCTCCCGTAAAGATTTACAGCCTCGGAAACCCTGTGTAGGGTCTCTATGAGACGGAACTGACTCCACGGCACATAACAACAACAACATAGAGCCAGAAGATAAACCCCTCAGGTTTGAAGGCATGCAAAATATTACTTAGGAAGAACTGCCTCTTCAAAGTAGATTTGATCATGATGATGTAAATGGAGTAGCTTTAGGGACCTTCGTTTACTGATGGAGCACAACTCAAAATGAGGAGAAACAGCTGTAAACATCCGTTAATAATCAGAACATGAAATGTTCAAAATATGAATCTAGGAAAATTGGAAGTTGTTAAAAATGAAATGGAGCACACAAAAATAAGTACCCTAGTCATTAGCTGAAATGGACTGCTACTGGCCATTTTTAATTTGATAATCATAAGGTTTACTGTGCCAGAAATGACAGTCTGAAGAGGAATGGCATCACATTCATTATCAAAAAGAACATTACAAGATCTATCTTGAATTGAAGTACAATGCTGTCTGTGACGGATCACACGCCTACAAGGAAAACCAGTTAATATTGTTATTCAAATTTATGAACCAACCATGAGAGTCAGTGATGATGAAACTAAAGAATTCTATCAACTTCTTTAGTCTGAAATTGAATTAAACATGTGATCAAGATAATTACTGGTGGTTGGAAACACAGAGAAGGATCAGTTATTAGAAAATATGGTAGTGGTGATAGAAATGATGCTGAAGATCGCATGATAGAATTTCATAAGACCAATGACTTCGTTGTTGCAAATACCTTTTTTAAAAAACATAAAAGACACATGGACCTACTCCAATGGAGTACACAGGAATCATATTGACTACATCTGTGGAAAGAAATGGTGGAAAAGCTCAATATTGTCAGCCAAAACAAGGTAGTCTGTGGACCAGACCATCAGTTGCTCATATACAAGTTCAATTTGAAGCTGAAGAAAATTAAAACAAGTCCACAAGAACCAAAATATGATCTTGATCCACACCTGAATTTAGAGACTATCTCAAGAACAGATTCGATTCACTTGACATTAATGGCTGAAGATCAGAGGGGTTGTAGGACGACATCAAGAACATCATATAGAAAAAGCAAAAGGTCATTAAGACAAAGGAAAAGACCAAAATAGATGTCAAAAGAGACTGTGAAATGTGCTCTCTAGAGTAGAAATGCAACAGCAAAAAGAAGAAATGAAGATGTGAAAGAACTGAACAAAAAATGTCAAAGGGCATCTTGAGAAGACTAATGAAATGGACAAAGAACTGGAGTTAGAAAACCGAAAAGGAAGAACATACTTAGCATTTCTCAAGCTGAAAGAACTGGAGAAAAAAAAAGCAAGCCTTGAATTGCACTGCTGAAGGTTTCTATGAACTAAATGGATGGCTGATGTGGCACCATAGGATAAGTACACAATCACTAGGTTGGAAGTTCAAACTCACCAGCTCCTCCTCAGAAATCCTAGACAGGGTGTGACTATGAGTTGGAACTGACTGGACAGCACTTAACAACAACATGAGTCAAATATTGAATGATGCAGGAAACATCAAAAGATGGAAGGAAAACACAAAGAGTCGCTGTATAAGAAAGAAATGGTTGGTAGTCTGCCATTTCAAGAGGTTACATATGATCAATAGCCAGTGGTACTAAAGGAAGAAATCCAAGCTTCACTGAATGCCGTGTCCAGCCTTGACTATTCTCCGCGTCAGGCCATGGCTATTCTCCGTGTCCAGTGCAGAGAGATTAAACCTGAGTAGAGGGTACAGGAGATTGGAAAGAAAAGAAAGACATAAGACACAAATGAATTAAGTAAAAGTTGGGACCAGGTGGGATACAGCACTCTGATGGAGATACTGCGAACCAGACCAAGTGCAGCCAGTTTATTTTATACACATATCAAGGGGAGGTGCTTATTAGAGGATTAGGAGTGCAGGAACATCTTGAGCTGTTTGTGTAAGCAGTAAGCGGAACTTACCAGAAAAATGTAACTTGTCGTAGCTAGCTGGAACACTGATTAAAACGGCAGTGCTAACAGAAATACAGGATTCCTAGCTGAGCAAACTGAGCTAAAGGTCATCTCCATCTAGAGACTTCCGCCTGTTGGCTGGCCTCATTCCCCTGGTCCAACTGTTGCTGGAAAACAGGGTGATTGAGGTCCCCCGGCTCAGCCGCTTCCAACAACTGAAGGCATTGGCAAAGAACATGGATCTTGGAATTGATGGAATAAAAATTTAAAATATTCAGCAAACTAATGCAGCACTGGAAGCACTCATCTATTCCTAGTAATTTGGAAGACAGGTGCCATATGATTGAAAAATATCCATATTTGTGCCCATTCCGAAGAAGTAGCCCAACGGAGTGCAGAAATCATCAAACAATATCGTTAATATCATATGCAGGTAAAATTTTGCTGAAAATAATTTTAAAAAACCTGCAACAGTAAATCAACAGGGAACTACCAGAGGTTCAAGCAGGATTCAGAAGAGGATATGGAGCAAGGTCCATGTGTATCTGTAGAGGGATATCAGTTTGCTGTCAAGTGGATCTTGGTTGAAAGCAGAGAATATCTGCTATGCAAAGGCTTTTGATTGTGTGTATGGATAACATTGCAAAGAATAGGTATTTTAGAACATTTCATTGTACTTATGAGGAACTTGTGCATAGACTGAGAGGGAGCCGTTCGAACAGAACAAGGATACACAATGGTTTAAAATCAGGATCCACACCTATCCTAATTCTTTTAACACACTTATTCCATCAGTATGCTGAGCAAATAATCCAAGAAGCTGAATTGTAGGAAGAAAAACAAGGTGTCAGGATTGGAAGAAGACTCAGTAACAGCATCCAATATGCAGATGATACAACCTTGCTTGCTGAAAGTGGAGAGGACTTATAATACTGATGAAGATCAAAGACCACAGTCTACAGTATGGGTTGTACCTCAATGTAAAGAAAACAAAAGTCCTTACTACTGGATCAGTAAATAACATAATGATAAATGGAGAACAGATTGAAGTTGTCCAAGACTTCATTTTCTTAGATCCACTATCAACACTCATGAAAGTAGCAGTCAAAAAAGAAACAATATATTAGATTAGGTACATCTGCTACACATGACTTATTTAAAGTGTTCAAGATCAAAGATGTTAGTTTGAGGACTAACCTGACGCAAGCCATGTTATTTTCAGCCACCTCACATGCATGTGGAAATTGAGCAGTGAATAAGGAAGACCATAAGAAATCGATGCATTTGAATTATTGTGCTGGAAAAGCATATTAAAATACCATGGCCTGCCAGAAAAACAAACAAATCTGTATTGAAAGAAGTACACCCAGAATGCTTCTTAGAAGCCAGGAAGGTGAGACTTCATCTCTTGGTGCTTCAGGCATGTTATAAGTAGGGTCCGGTCCCTGGAGAAGGACATCACACTTGCTAAAGTAGAAAGTGAGCAGAAAAGAGGAAGACCCCCTCCCCCCCACACAACAAGGTGAATTGGCACAGTGGCAGCAGAGGTGGACACAAGTGTAAGAATGATTGTGAGGTTGTTGCAGCATCGGACAGTATTTGTTCTTTTGTTCATAGCTGTGCTGTGAGTTGGAAGAGACTCAATGCACCTAAGAAAGAGCAACAACAATGTTGTTAAGGGGAGTACTGATGTGAGGCTGTAGAATAAACATTGATCTGCTAACGACAAAGTTGGTGGTTCTGACCCACCAGCTGCTCCTTGGAAACTCTGTATGGAGTTAGTGTAAGAACAGACTCAATGGCTCTTAACAACAATGGTAAGGAGTCTTTGGGTGTTGCAAACAGTTAAAGCGGCAAAAAGTTGAAAGTACCTATCTACCCAGAGGTGTTTTGATATAAA
>NW_006408806.1:810044-812539 GCF_000296735.1 Chrysochloris asiatica | reverse complement strand
TTTTTTTTTTTGTAAGCCTGGGTTATGTTTATTTAAAATAAATACCTCAGAAAGTATATCTAAAGGAAAAGGATACTTTTGACATTTGTTTTTATTTCTCTGCACATTAAATTTATTTTCCTGAGTTTCATAAACTAGTGAGAGGCAATGTATTAACATGTAATTTTTTCACATCCCAATCATTGCTGTCAAATTGATTTTGACTCATAGCGAATCCTGTATGACAGAGTAGAACTGCTCCATAGAGCTGCTTAGACTAATCTTTATGGGAGCAGAGAACCTCATCTTTCTCCCTCAGAGCACCTGGTAAGTTTGAACTGCCATCCCTGTGATTAGCAACCCAACTCCTAACTAACACACAGTACCACATTGCACTACCAAATGGTTACCCATGATTTTTTTTTTTTAAGCTAAACTTCTAATATTGAAATTCCATTTGAAGCAAAATAGCAGCAACACTTGCCTTTAAAAAATTTTTTTTTGGGTATCATCTCAGAGTTTGTTGTTGTTGTTGTTAAGACCATCTAATCAGTTCTGGCTTATAGCAACCCTGTATACGGTTTCCAAGGAGTGGCTGGTGAGCTTGAACCACCGACCTTGAGGTTCAAGCCGACATTGCAGTCCAGCGCATTAACCTGCAGTGCCACATCAGGAATCCAAAAGCCCATAGCACTGAGTATGCCCACGCGGTATCCCACCCAAGTGTTAACCAGGCCTGACCCTGCTTAGCTTTAGAGATCAGACGAGACCGGGCCCATTCAGGGTGGTATGATCAGAGACTCTCAGAGTTTAGGTATCATGTAATACAGATTATTATAAAAGTGCTCTCTACTCCTTTTCATAGATGTATGGTTAATGTACACAGAAATATTTACACACTTAGAGTTTTATAATTTTATAAACTATTCATATTTAAATGTGTTTTTATTGTAATAATAGATCATTGATTTGATTATTGCTCTTTTAAAGTTTAGGCGTTTTGGTTGTATATAACCATTACATTCTAAAGTATCACTATATAACCAGTGTGAAAAATTATACTTTCAGTTTGGTTTTCCTGCTATATAAATCTGTTTTAAACCTGGGCTATCATTTTATATAAAACATATTTTGATGTCTTAAATAATCACTTTGGAGTTTGTTGGATACAGTATCAAAATCAGCAGTGTTAGCTAAAACTTGTTACCATGATGTTAAAATTTCTTCTGTGCCAAGTGTTAAAAATGGACTATCTTAGATTTACAAAGAACCTGGAGCCAAAATTCCCAGTAAAGACACATAGATGTCTGTGTCAGCAGAAGAGAAAAATAACACATCTATTTTTAAGCTAGTTGGCATTCTGAAGTCAAATCACTTAGTTGAATGCCTGCTATGGTAGCATTATAAAAGTTCCATAAAACCTCTGCTGCCTACTACTGTGTGGATTCTTTAATAATAGTAAAGAATTATTTTAATACAAACCAAGCTTTTTTCCTTGTGTTCATGAATATTAAAATTGAAATTATTGATAACCAAAAAGTAAATATTTTGAAAAATCAATGGTTTAAAATCATATAACCTTAATTCTTAAATTTTCAAGCTTTAAACATTAAAAGATTTATTGGAATTCTTTTTCACATATTTTTTAGCTGTCAGAGAAAATAGCATAATCTTTGTGCCTCGGACAATGTGTTTAATTTACCAGAAACTATTTTCTTAAGCAAAATAATAATGTTACTTTTAAAGAGATAAATTATACCGTGAAAGCTGGAACTTGTTTTTTGGGGTCTCATAGTCTTACCACTTTTCCATCGCTCGTGTTAGTTAAAATAATTGATTTTTCCCATTTCTGATGGGTTTTCTGACACAGGTTCTGGTTTTTGTGGGTTTTACCCTACTACCTTTTATCTTTTTAAGCTTTATTAACACAACCCTTCATAGATTTGAGATAAATTGGGAAATGTAAAAAATGTTCTTCTCAATATCTGTTGCCTTGTCTTTGTTCATTGAAATGGGTTTGAGATTATTTAAAAGAAGCAAAAGAATGTGTTTGTCATGCAATTATTTAACTTCTTCTTCAGACTGATATTGAAAACCCTGAGTGCTCTAGATTACTTTGTTAGTCTCTTAAAATAACAAAATAGGCATATATGAGACAAATAATCTAGTGGAAGTAAAAGTTTTAAATCTCAAACTAACTCATTTTCACACTTCTAGCTCCCTTTACTGGAGTTCTAGTATGGCACTGTAGAATAAGCACTGGGCTGCTAACCACACGGTTGGCAGTTCAAACTAACCAGCCACTCCTTGGAAACCTTACACACAGGGTTGCTATGAGTTGAAGCCAACTCGATGGCACTTAACAAGAAGTTCCTTTTACTGTCTTAAGTATTTATTGTTATTGTTGTGTGCCATGGAGTCAGTTCCGACTCATAGCAACCCTGTACAGGGTTTCCGAGGCTGTAAATCTTTACGGAAGCAGAAAGCCTCATCTTTCTCCTGCGGAACAGCTGGTA
>NW_006408806.1:805760-809242 GCF_000296735.1 Chrysochloris asiatica | reverse complement strand
GGTTCGAAACTACCAGCCGCTCCGTGGGAGAAAGATGAGGGTTTCTACTCCCATAAAGATTTACACCCTCGGAAACCCTGTACAGGGTCGCTATGGGTCGGAACCGACTCGAAGGCACTTAACAACAACAACAACAACTTATTATATAAGGGGACTTCAAAAAGTTTGTGGAAAAATTCCATTATCTTTTAATTCCATTTTTCCAGGAACTTTTTTGACATCCCTTCTTACATGTGTATATGTTATTTATTTGGGTGTACTATTTACAGAAAAATTCGGTAATTTTGGCTCTGAATACTGTCACCAGATAGATATCTTAGGTTAGATACCTGATTTTCCTGATCTTCAGTTTTCTTGGATGTAATAAAAGAATTGTTTCTTAAAATAGTTATGAGGTGAAATTTAAATTAGATAATTATTTTGAATCAACTAGAACTTTTTACCTTATGATTTTTACCTCCGGATATCTGTATACACTTAAAATTATTAAAGGCCTCAAACTTTTGTTTTGTAGGCTGTATCTATCAGTATTTTTATATTTGAAATTAAAACTGGAAAAGCTTAAGTACTTATTTACAGTAAGTCTATTGCATGTTCATATAAGTAGTGTATATTATGAAAAATAACATTTAGTGAGATGATGAATGATATATTCTTTTATATTTTCCAGATCTCTTTAAAGCCAGAGTTAAGATAGCTAGATTCCCCTGTTCCTAAATTCTGTTTCTACACTCAGACTGTTGTAAAACATTTTGATGTATGAAGAAACTCTAGGCTCTTATAGATATATAATTGGAAAAGGAAGGCATATTTTTATAACCTTTTCAGGCAGTTTTCTCTATTTTTCCTTGCTACTGCCCAAGTACTCAACAACTGGTAGTTTCTTAATGATCGTGCATTTTGAAATCTGAAATCATGTCAGCTAATTTTTCATAGTGTTACATTTCATTCATTGGTCTGTCTTATGTAATGAATGGATCTTTTACCCATGCTTGATTTAAAAAAAGCTTTATTATGCATTAAGTGATGGTTTGCAGAACAGATTATCAGTTTTACATTGAACAATCCATACAGTTTGTTGCAACTCACTGATTTCAATCCCCTCAGTATACATCATTTATCTCACTTCCTCCCTGTGTTTCCATTCCTCCTTTCCTAACTCTGCTGAACTTTGACCTTAGGTAAATGCTAGCCTTTTGATCTCAAATGCTTGATTATCCTAAGGTATAGAGCATACATCCCTAGCGTTACTGTTCCCCTTACTGCCTATTCAGGTGTGGAATCTACCTGAAGAGTGACTAAGAGCCATAGTCTCTGGGGTTCCACCACTCTTTATGTGACCAATAAGCCTGGTCTTTTCTATAATTTGAGTTTTGGTCCACATTTTCTCCCACTCCATCTTTGTTGTTGTTAAGTGTCATTGAGTAGGTTCTGACTCATAAAAACCCTGTACAGAGTTTTAGCGGAGTGGCGGTAAGCTTGAACCGCTGACCTTGAAGTTCGAACCTACTTTGCAGTCCAGCGCATTAACCCATATCATCACACCAGGACTCCCCACTCTATCCAGGACCTTCTAATGTGATCCCTTTCAGAGCAGTTGATAGCCAGACACTATCTAGTTCTGGTCTCAGGGTTGTGAAAACTGATATCCTTCCATGTAGTCCATGAGTCCATTGGACTAATTGTTTCCATGTATCTTTGATTTTCAGTACTCTTCTTTCTTCTGAACAAGGAGAGACCAACAGTTGCATCTTAGATAGCTACTTAAGACATCACCAAAGTAGGATATGGAGCGTTGTCTTTGTGGATTATGTTATGCCTGTTGACTTTGGTGTCCCCTGAAAACTATGATCCTGAACCCCCAGGCCCAGTGACTCATTCCTTCAAAGTGCTTGCTTATGTCTAAGGTTTCATAACATTGCCCCTTGTATGTTTCACCACATTCAAGGGTATATTTGCAGCAAAGGTAAATTGTTGTTAAGTGCTGTCAAGTCGGTTCCAACCCATTGCAACCCTCTAGAGGGTTTCCAAGGAGTGACTGGTGAGCTTGAACCACCAACCTTGCAGTTTAAACTGACTTTGCAATCTAGTGCATTAACCCACAGCACCATACGCATGTATAAATATCATCTGTCAAACATATATATAGTGGGTATACTCCTACTGCAAGAGAAATCAACTTCTTAAAACTTAATCAATCAATAAATGGTAGCTGAATAGAGAAATAATATTTTGAATGTCATTCCTTTAACCCATTTTTAATTCAGTTGATTTAATATTTTTGTAAGGTAGGTAAAAAAAATACCTTTGTTGTATAAGTAAGAAAACTGAGATTATGAGGGGTTAAGAGATAGTTGTGTTGCTCTTAAGTGCCAGTGAGTCAGTTTTGACTCATAGCAACCCTAAATAGGATTTCCAAGGAGTGGCTGGTAGATTTGAACTGCTGACCTTAAGTCATGAATCCAGACTTTAACCCAACACATTTATCTAGCAACAAGCAGGATTTGTCCAACACACTACTTTATCAGTAAAGATTGTGTCTCATGCAGCTGGTAAAACACACACAGACCCCTATAACCCAGTGGGTTAGCTCTGTCTTGGCAGTGCTGGCATAAACAAGTGATATATTGAGGGAAGAACTGTTGATTATGCAAAAGCATTCAGAAGGAGAAGTGATTTGAAGTAAGTCTTGAGGAATTTATTATTTGGGTGTTTTTGGGTTTTTTTTACAAAGTGAGTTTTCTCTTTATGGAAAATATTATATAAATGAGAATTATAAATGTTGGAAATTCCGAGAGTTAATTTAAATATTTTATTTGTTTGTTTTCCACCCAGGTTTGAGAAAAGAACTTAAGAATGTGGAAGTAGGCTTTACCTCTCATGAGTTCCTCACAGAAGCACATCTGCAAATAAATCCTTTAATAAAAAGGTAATCGTAGATATTTACTATTAGAAATTTTAAAACTCTTTCCCCCCCCCCCAAATGCATATATTACAGAAACTCCTTTTACTTAACAGAAAGGCATAAATACATATCCTGTGGTCCTATAGAATAAGCAGTGCAAGATCAGGGGTTCCAACCCAATAACCGCTCATTGGAAACCCAATATAGGGCCACTATGAGATGGAACCAATTCATCAGCACTTAACAACAGCCACAGTAACTCTGGAAGCCCCTACTCATCTGTCCATTTGGTGGCGTGCATACCAGTAGGGTCGCCATGGTGGACAGGTTTTAGCAGTGCTTCTAGATTGACAGACTAGGAAGAAGGAATAGGCAATCCACTTCTGAAGGATTGATCACTGAAAATGTCATGAAAAGTAGCCAAATAATAATAATAGTTCCAGAAAAAGTCCTTCGGGTTGGAAGGCACTCAAAATACGCCTGGGGAAGAGCTGTCTCTCCTCAAAATAGTGTCTACCTTGATGTGGATGGGGCAAAGCTTTTGGCACCTTCATTTGTTAACGTGGTATTATCAAAA
>NW_006408806.1:788805-805660 GCF_000296735.1 Chrysochloris asiatica | reverse complement strand
TATCCAGGACCTTCTAATGTGATCCCTTTCAGAGCAGTTGATAGCCAGACACTATCTAGTTCTGGTCTCAGGGTTGTGAAAACTGATATCCTTCCATGTAGTCCATGAGTCCATTGGACTAATTGTTTCCATGTATCTTTGATTTTCAGTACTCTTCTTTCTTCTGAACAAGGAGAGACCAACAGTTGCATCTTAGATAGCTACTTAAGACATCACCAAAGTAGGATATGGAGCGTTGTCTTTGTGGATTATGTTATGCCTGTTGACTTTGGTGTCCCCTGAAAACTATGATCCTGAACCCCCAGGCCCAGTGACTCATTCCTTCAAAGTGCTTGCTTATGTCTAAGGTTTCATAACATTGCCCCTTGTATGTTTCACCACATTCAAGGGTATATTTGCAGCAAAGGTAAATTGTTGTTAAGTGCTGTCAAGTCGGTTCCAACCCATTGCAACCCTCTAGAGGGTTTCCAAGGAGTGACTGGTGAGCTTGAACCACCAACCTTGCAGTTTAAACTGACTTTGCAATCTAGTGCATTAACCCACAGCACCATACGCATGTATAAATATCATCTGTCAAACATATATATAGTGGGTATACTCCTACTGCAAGAGAAATCAACTTCTTAAAACTTAATCAATCAATAAATGGTAGCTGAATAGAGAAATAATATTTTGAATGTCATTCCTTTAACCCATTTTTAATTCAGTTGATTTAATATTTTTGTAAGGTAGGTAAAAAAAATACCTTTGTTGTATAAGTAAGAAAACTGAGATTATGAGGGGTTAAGAGATAGTTGTGTTGCTCTTAAGTGCCAGTGAGTCAGTTTTGACTCATAGCAACCCTAAATAGGATTTCCAAGGAGTGGCTGGTAGATTTGAACTGCTGACCTTAAGTCATGAATCCAGACTTTAACCCAACACATTTATCTAGCAACAAGCAGGATTTGTCCAACACACTACTTTATCAGTAAAGATTGTGTCTCATGCAGCTGGTAAAACACACACAGACCCCTATAACCCAGTGGGTTAGCTCTGTCTTGGCAGTGCTGGCATAAACAAGTGATATATTGAGGGAAGAACTGTTGATTATGCAAAAGCATTCAGAAGGAGAAGTGATTTGAAGTAAGTCTTGAGGAATTTATTATTTGGGTGTTTTTGGGTTTTTTTTACAAAGTGAGTTTTCTCTTTATGGAAAATATTATATAAATGAGAATTATAAATGTTGGAAATTCCGAGAGTTAATTTAAATATTTTATTTGTTTGTTTTCCACCCAGGTTTGAGAAAAGAACTTAAGAATGTGGAAGTAGGCTTTACCTCTCATGAGTTCCTCACAGAAGCACATCTGCAAATAAATCCTTTAATAAAAAGGTAATCGTAGATATTTACTATTAGAAATTTTAAAACTCTTTCCCCCCCCCCCAAATGCATATATTACAGAAACTCCTTTTACTTAACAGAAAGGCATAAATACATATCCTGTGGTCCTATAGAATAAGCAGTGCAAGATCAGGGGTTCCAACCCAATAACCGCTCATTGGAAACCCAATATAGGGCCACTATGAGATGGAACCAATTCATCAGCACTTAACAACAGCCACAGTAACTCTGGAAGCCCCTACTCATCTGTCCATTTGGTGGCGTGCATACCAGTAGGGTCGCCATGGTGGACAGGTTTTAGCAGTGCTTCTAGATTGACAGACTAGGAAGAAGGAATAGGCAATCCACTTCTGAAGGATTGATCACTGAAAATGTCATGAAAAGTAGCCAAATAATAATAATAGTTCCAGAAAAAGTCCTTCGGGTTGGAAGGCACTCAAAATACGCCTGGGGAAGAGCTGTCTCTCCTCAAAATAGTGTCTACCTTGATGTGGATGGGGCAAAGCTTTTGGCACCTTCATTTGTTAACGTGGTATTATCAAAATGAGAAGAGCTAGCTGCAAACATCCATTAACAATCAGAATGCACAATGTACAAAGTATGAATCTAGAAAAATTGGAAGTCATCCAAGATGAAATGGATTGGAAGACAACTACCTGACCAACTGACTGGAAGAGATCTGTATTTGTGCCCATTCCAAAGAGAGGTAACCCAACAGACTGTGGAAATCTTCAGACAATATCACTGATATCCCATGCAAGTAAAGTTTTACTAAAGATATTGCAAAAATGGCTACAACCATACATTGACAGAGAACTTCCAGAGGTTCAAGCCAGATTCAAAACAGGACATGGAAAGGAGTATCATTGCTGACGTCAGGTGGATCATGACAAACTATGGACGGCATTGCAAAGTATGAGTATTCTGGAACAATTGTGTTCATGAGGAACCTGTACATAGACCAAGAGGCAGTTGCTTGAACAGAATAAGGGAACACTGAATGGTTTAAAATTGGGAAAGGTGTGGCCAGCATAGTATTCTTTTACCATACATAGTCAATCTGTATGCTGAGGACATACCTGAGAAGCTGAATTATATGAAGAAAAATGTGACATCAGGGTTAGAGGAAAACTCATTAACCTATATGCAGATGATGCAACCTTGGTTACTGAAAGCTAAGAGGACTTAAAATACTTACTGATGAAGATCAAAGACCACACCCTTCCGTATAGGTTGCATCTCAATGTAAAGAAAACAAAAATCTTCACCACTTGACCAATAAATAACAAGAAGATAAATGTAGAAAAGATTAAAGTTGTCAAGACTCCATTTTCCTTGGATCAGCCAACACTCATGGAAGCAGTAGTCAAGAAATCAAACAATGTATTGCATTGGGCAAATATGCTGCACAAGACCTCTTTAAAGTGTTCAAAAGCAAAGATGTTAGATTGAGGATTAAAGTGCTCCTGATCCAATCCCTAGTATTTTCAGTAACCTCATATGCATGTGAAAGTTGAATAGTGAGTAAGGAAGACCCTAGAAGAATTGATGCATTTGAGTTATGGTGTTGGAGGAGAAAATTGAAAATACCATGGATTACCTAAAGAGCAAACAGATCTGTGTTGGAAGTATAGCTAGAGTTCTTCTTTTCATCCCTCAGACTTTGGACATATTGTCAAGAGGGACTAGTCACTGGTGAAAGGATATGTTTGGTAAAGTGGAGGGTCGGAGAAAAAGACAAAGACCCCCAAGCAAGATGAATTGGCACAGAGACAGCAGCAATGGGCTCAGGTATAGCAATGATTGTGAGGTTGGCCCAGGACCAGGCAGTATTTTGTCCTGTTGTGCAGAGGGTCGCTATGAGTCCATAGAGATTCGATGTCACCTACCACCACCACCAACCACTTAACCACAACAATCATACCAGATGAGGGGCCCTGGTGGTGCAGTTGTTTAAGCTACCAACAAGGTCAGCTTTTCAAATCCACCAATAGCTCTGTGGGAAATCAGAGTCTGCTCCCATAAAGATTTACAGTCTTGAAAACCCCAAGGAGCAATTCTACTCTGTCCTAACGGGTCTCTGTGAGTGGGAACCAACTCGACAGCACATAACAGCAACAGTGCTCCATTTCTGATGAAAAGTGATGCTTGTGTAGATGACGGTGCACAGTGGGGTCTCTTCCCAAGCACAGGTCCACATTACCACAGAGAGCACAATATGATCTAAAGCACTCACACTGGTTTTGATGAGAATGGTTCTTTCAGTCTATGACAGTACATTTAGTTTTATGACAATAGTTGAAGAATTCAATATGAGTCTGAAGCTCATAGGCCGTTGAACAAAACTGGATAATTTTTAAAAAATTCTATTAAAATAAAAAAATGGAAAGGAATGAATCAGGATTAATATATTAGGCATTCACGAGCTAAAATGGATTGGTATTTCCCTTTTGAATCAGGATTAAAGGAAGACTCATTAACAACCAGTGATATACAGATGACACAACCTTGCTTTCTGAAAGTGAAAAGTTCTTGAAGCATTTATTGATGAAGATCAAAGACCACAGCTTTCAATATGGATTGTACCTCAACATAAAATAAAAGTAATTACAATGGACCAATAAGCAAAATCATGATAAAGGAAGAAAAGATTGAAGTTAAGGAGTTCATTTTACTTGGATCCACAATCAGTTCTACAGATACAGCAAGTCTGAAAATTAAAGGATGTATTGTGCCTTGGACATATCTGCTGCTGCTGCAAAAAAAATCTTTATACAGTGTTAAAAAGCAAAGATGTCACTTTTAAGACTAAGGTCTGCCTTATCCAAGCCATACCTCACACACATGTGAAAGCTGGACAATGAATAAAGACCAAAAAAAGATAGGTGCATTTGAATTATGGGGTTGTCAAAGAATATTGAAAATCAAATGTTTTTGGATGAAGTACAGCCAGAATGCTCTTGGAAGCAAGGATGGCGTGACTTTGTCTCATGTATGTTAGACATGTTATCAACAGGGCCCAGTCTCTGGAGAAGGACATCATGCTTAGTAAAGTAGAGGGTCAATTAAAAAGAGGAAGCCCCTCAACAAGATGAATTGACACAGTGGCTGCAACCATAGGGTCAAACAGGAACAGGTGTGTGGATGGTGCAGGACCGGACGGTGATTTCTTCTAATGCTGTGAGTTGAAACCAAATTGACAGTACCAAGCAACAACATATTATCCTTATTAAACTGCATTTCAAAATCCTTGAAGTGTTCAACTGCTTGCTTGTAACTTACTACCTTAAAATTCTGTGCTAAATTTTGTCACAAATGTAATTTCAATATTTTTAAGTTGAAATGAGTTGGGTTTTGTTTTGTCTTTTAAGTTAAAAGTATTTCTAATTATTAGATATCTGACTTTGGTAATTATGGATATTTCTGGTAAGCATTCATGTATTCTAGCACAAGTATTTTGGGTTCAGGAACAATATGAAATGTTAATGGTTACAATTATCTTTTTCTGTTGTAATCCTACAAAAATAAGCTATGTGAGTTGGAACTGATTTAACACCACCATGTTGGTAAGACTTTTGTATGGATTACAACTCAATATAAAGAAAACAAAATTTCTCACAATTGGACCAGTAAGCAGCATCATGGTAAATAGAGAAAGGATTGAAATTATCAAGAAAATCATTTTGCTTGGATCCACAATCAACACACATAAAAGCAGCAGTCAGAACCAGGTTTAGAAGTGAGTACATACATGAATAATGAAATCAGACAACATACTGCATTGGGCAAATCTGTAGTAACAGATCTTTTTAAAGTGGTATGAAGTCAAGATGCCACTTTGAGAACTAACATGCCCCTAATTCAAGCGAGGGTATTTTCAGTCACCTCATATGCATGCAAAAGCTAGACTTAATGATTTGAATGCATTTGAATTATGGTTTTGGTGAACAATATTGAATATTGGACTGCTAGGAGGAGGAGCTGGTAGCGTAGTGGTTACGAATTGGGTTGCAAACCTCAGGGTCAGCAGTTCGAAACTATCAGCTGCTCTGTGGGAGAAAGATGAGGCTTTCTGCTCCCGTAAAGATTTACAGTCTTGGAAAACCCTGTACAGGGTTGCTATGAGTTGGAACCGACTCCACAGCACATAACAACAACAACAACAAGGAGGAGAGCAAATCTGATTTGGAAAAAGTACAGCCAATATGTACCTTAGAAGCATGGGTGATATGTGTCCATCTCACATACTTTGGACACGTTCTCAGGAGGACATTATGCTGGTAAAATAGAGGGTTATCTAAAAGGAGCAAGACCTCCAACAAGACGGATTTACACAGTGGCTTCAACAGTGGACTCAAAGACAGGAATGATTGTAAAGATGGTGCGGATTGGACAGTGTCTCCTTCTGTTATACATAGGGTGCTGTGAGTTGAAATTGACACTATATTGCACCTAACTAACACTGACATATTGAAACATCAGACTACAGGACAAATGTTTGATATTTCCTGTTTCGTATCTTTGCATATGGAATTTTAGTTTTGTTTTTTTATCTAGTAAACAAATTCTCATGTTTCATATTGTTTTCACATTTCAGGTCACATACACATGAAAACAGTGGAAAGTTAATCCCTGCATCCAGTCCACATATACGCAAGGACCACTTAGCAAGAGAGCATATCCATCAGTCAAGTGAACAGAAGCATGAAAAATCAAATGAATATAAATTTTCTGAGTGGCTTAATATGGAAACTTCTGAGAGAACAGGTTTGCCTTTTCATGTTGGTGACAATTCTGCCTCTGGAAAGAAAATGAACAATAATGAAATTATTTCATCTCCATTGCAGTCGTCAAACATGAGAGCTGTTGGGTTAAAGCCAGAAGCTGCTTCCACCAGCCAACAGCAAAATATGATGGAACAATGTTACTCTGAGAACTCATTATCCAGGGAGCATATAATTCAGTCAGTCTGCAGATCTGATAGTTGTCAGTTGCCAAAACTTGTTTGCCAGAATATACCACCCCCTTTGCCGCCAAAGAAATACACTGTATCTAGTGTGCCACAGTCAGATAAAACGGAATCCATACCTGATGTCAAACTTACAGAGATGTTTAAAGCTAACTCTCTGAGTCTTCCAAAAAACAGTGTAAATACAGCTTCAGAACAAGGTTTAGAAGTGAGTACATACATGAATAATGAAAGACTTAAGGAAGCATTTCAAGTGAAAGAGTGTGTTGGCAACACACCAGACTGCCTGTCCAACTCTCCAACTAATGATTTTCAGGCAGTCTCAGATGCAGTTGGTGATGCATTTTGCCAACCAGAACTAGAGTCTAGTTCTATGTGTCCAAGTGAGAAAATTTCATTAACTACCTATTTTTCAGTTGATAGTTGTATGACTGATACATATAGACTGAAATACCATCAGAGACCCAAGCTCTGTTTTCCATAGAGCAGTAACTTTTTAAATGATAATTCACAATTTCAGACTGAAAGAGGCCTGGGACCTGTTACATAATAGTATTGGCTCAAGTTGTCCTGAGCAAAGATTGCAGTGTGTACATTGTTGCTAAATGATGAAACTAGCAAGCATCTGCTGCTCTGAGGCCATTAAAATATGAGCAGTAGGAACCCACTGGCCATAACTATGTGTGTATATATAAATTACATATACACCAACTCCTTACTTACCAACATGGTTCGATTCCAAAGATTAGGCCATTATGTGAAAATGGAGAATGAGTAGTAAGTACATCATTACATAACTGCCAGATTTCATCATAAGTGCCAAGCCACTGAGAATCATGGCCCAGCAGAGTTGGCACCTAACCTTAACCATCACAGCCAGCATTACTCTCACCCTGCACTGCAGGTTACTGCCAAGATGTACATCGTAATGCGCAAAATAGTTGGATAGTAGATTGTTTACTATTATCATATATATGAAGTGTTGGGTAACAAGATAGTTAATGACTATATTTTTTTGTATGATGATCAATTTATTGAATACTTTAGAAGCTCCCTTCAGTAGATTTGCATGCATTGACAAATAGAAAATCAGGGTACTCAAGTCATTTACCATAGGCTGCCGCCGAATGAAAATTAGTTTCTCTATTATGTGGCTAATACTGATAAGTAATAAACTAATCTATTACCATGTAACTATGCTAACTGAAAACTAGCAGGTTAATTAATACATTGTCTAATCAAAAGATTATTTGCTTTATGAAGAAGCACTTTCTAATGGGTAACCAAGAAGGCTTCACCCATTTGTTTTTGACTTCTGTGATAGTCTACTACATATGATCCCTTTAAGTGTCTTAAAAATAAATAGCCCATGAACTATGTAGCATTTATGGGGTTAGGGGAGAGAAATGCCTTCATGATTAGCAGTTTTTAAATTCTCAAGGTCAGAACAGAAGAAACTTAATTTTACTCATTGAACGTTTTTTCTCCAGAATGCCAGCTAACATACATTGGTTAGTGTATGTATTCATAAAAATTACTTCAGTCATGTAAGCTAAAAATGATTAAAATATTATAGTATGTTATTTATCATGTTATATTGTTTCTAATTTTATATGAATGTGAAAGGTTTTTATTTTGGTTTGGTTTACTTTGGGCTGCTAATTACCAGTGTCAGTAATTAATGTCACTGAGACTCCCTGTAATTTCCTTGTTAGTCTTACTTGATTGTATAGCTTGTCAACCCAATTTATTGATTTTCATATTCTTGAATCTACAAATCTGAGTTTCCATATTAAATTTCTATCATTCACCTAGAGGGTTTAATTTTAAGGAGTTGTCTTAGTGTTTCTCCCTTTTTTCGACTCTAAAGAACCAGTTAATTTTAGTACAATTACTTTTGTCATCATTTGCCATTTTCTTCTATACTAAGCTGGTTTACAAGTTTTAGATTTCCACTCTAGAGAAATAAGTATTTTCGTGGCATTCAGGTATGGATAAACTTCAGATATAATTGAATAATACTATAAACTAATTAGTAAACTTTATATTTTGATTATTTCTGTTAATGATTAAAAACGAATACTTTTTGTTAAATAGCAAATATTGGCTTGTAGAAATTTGACATCACCCAGTTACCAAACTCTTGGCTAAATTTTGCCTTCCACTGGTAGAGAATTTAAAAATTTTTAATGAGCTTTTCTAGTAATAGGGGATTATACTTTGTATTCCATTAATCTAGAAATACTTAAATACTAAATATTTATTTTATCCTTTAAGAAAGCATATTTTTAACATAACTTTTAGTATGGAAGGTTGTAAATATTGTAATATTTGTAAAGTTATATTTGAATATTTAATTCTTGCTTTTATAAAATTGTAAAAAATTACATAAGTATTTTAATAGCTTGCAGAAATGTTGCATAAATTTCTATTTGTTCAATGTGTAGTTGAATATATTATTTGAAACATTCAAATTGATATTTTAACAGTAATCTCACAGATTCATCTTTTCAATTCAAAATTGAAATTATGAACATCTAAAAGTAATCTCCATTATGGGCTCATTTAAAGTACTGTCTAGATGATACCTATTAATTATGTAATAGTACTAAACTAGAAATTGACCATTTGTTTTTATGTTGATTCAATACTCCAAATATAGATTGAATACATATTTACTACTAATCATTCACATGTACAGTTCTGACTTCTAAGGTGCCTATTTTTATAAACGTTTCCATCTAGTTATAACCTTGTCATGAGAACTTTTGAAATTATGTACCAACAATTGCTCAGAATATATTTTCATGTAAAATCAATTTCTTCTGTTTCAAAAAAACTAAGATAAACATTTTTAAGTTAATATTGTTGTACTTTTCTTTGAGCTCATATAATGTGTCCTCTAAGCGTTTCAACAAGGATTATTTATGTACTCTAATGGGAAAAAAGTCCATGGAAATTTAAGGGCACATGTGTAATTTCACTTATTATAAATTAGCATAGGAGGCTCCTACTAGTTAAAACTCCAGTAAAGTCTAATCTAATCTAGAGCAACTTTTTCTGTAAAGGAATGGATGTAGTACTTTAGGCTTTTGGGGCCATAAGGTCTCTGAAACAAGTACTCAAATCTGCCTCTGAAATGTGACAGTAACCGTAATGCATAAATGCATTCATTTATAGTTTGTGTTCCAATAAAGCTAATTTATGGATAGATGTTTGAATTTTATATAACTTCCATGTGCCATAAAATATTTTCTTTTCCAATCATTTTTAAAATGTAAAGCCATCCTTACCTTGCAGGCTATACAAAAATAGGGCACTGAGCCAGATCTGGCCTGGTGGGCCATAGCACTTGACTCTTGTTGTAGAGTATACTGTGAAGTACTCACTGACCTTTAATACCCTAGTCCCATGCCACTTGCAGCTAGTTTTTAATTAACTGGTCTAGTTATATTGTGTTTTTCATCCTAAAAGTTTCAAAGTACCAGGCCCTTAAAAATCTCATCACTGTTAATATGAAGCCAGTTCATCTCTATTTCATATACATGAAATTAAGTATATCACATAAAATCACATTTTTTAAAAAATTGTATTTGTTGTAACACATTTCCTAACTTTTTTTGGTGTCCCATTTATTTACTTCTAAAAACCTTCAAGTGTGGGCACTAAACAGGCACTATGGAGTCCTGGTGTAGAGCTGTAGGATAAGCGCTGGACTGCTAACCATAAGGTTGGCAATTCAAACCTTCCAGCTGCTCTTTAGAAACCGTCTAACAGGGTCTCTGTGAGTTGGAACTGACTTCATGGCACTTAACATTCTTGAAATGGCATAGTACTTTAGGAAGTATAATTTCTTAGCTGTATTCATTATCTGCAGGAAATATGCAAATCCCTTATTTCCAGTCATGACCATATTTTTACACTATAGTAGAAATTTTGCACAATATTTGAGAGTTATGGCATTAGGATGATTTTAGGTTCTGAAAGTTGTAGGAAGTCTTTGTGTGGCCTGGCACTGAGTTATATGAGAATTGTTATGAACTGGCCTAAGTTCGTTTGGTCATGCATAACTGTTCAGTTCTTTAAGGTAATAGTAGCTGATAACAGTTGTAGGTAGGCAGGTGATCCCATTGTCATCAGTTCCAACTCTGAGGGACCCATAGTAATATGGGTCTAATTCTTCACTACCAGGTACTTTTTTATAATAAAAATATGTCAGATCAAATGCAACCACACAGGTAAATACTCATTAACATTTTCAGCAAGCAGAACAAAAATGGCTGCACAACCTTACTTGGTGGTTGTTGGTTGCCATCCATTAGTTCCAATACAACAGCAACAGACTGTATAACAGAACAAAACACCACCTAGTCCTGTGCTGTCCTCAGTCATTGCTGTGTTTGAGCCCATTGTTGTAACTACTGTGTCAGTCCATCTCCCTGAAGGTCTTCCTCTTTTCTGTCGATCCCCTACCAAGCATGGTAGCATTCTCCATAGATGAGTCCCTCTGATAACATGCCCAAAATACATGAGACGAAGTCTTTCTTTCCATCCTCACTACTAAGTAACATTCTTGCTGTACTTCTTCGAAGACATACTGTTCATTCATTCTAGCATTCCATGGTTAACTTAATATTCTACACCCACACCACAATGCAAAGGCATAAAATCAGGCTTTGGTCATAAACATCTTTAATGCAACCATAATAATAAAAAAGTTCTCAATGGTTTAAAAGGAAAGCGGCAGCTTTTGGGTAAGAGAGCACACATGTGCTTTCTCTAAATCTGTATCCATTAACCATAACAGTCTTGCTTAATCTAGAGAATAAACTTGCAGCCAATTCATTGTGGACTTACGTTTTCTCTAAAGCTTTTTTTTATTTATAGCCAGCCTCTTAATGTAATTTTTAAATACGTTGGTAACCTTCTCTCAAACTCCTTTCCTTTTCAGTAATTTACTTTTGATTTTATAAATAACTTATTTATTTCACCAAGATATTTGCATACTGCACAGTTGTTACTTATCGGGCTGCTAACCTCAAGGTCGGCAGTTTGAAACTACCAGCGGTTCCACGGGAGAAAGATGAGGCGGTCTGCTCCCATAAAGATTTTCAGCCTCAGAAGTCTTATGTGGGGTCACTATGAGTTGGAACCCACTCCACGGTACTTAACAACAACATTTGTAAATGGAGTCCTGGTGTGGCACTGTGGGTTAATGCTCTGGACTGTGGGTTAATGCAAAGTCGGTGTGAACCGCAAGGTCAGTTACTAGAATTCACCAGTCACTCCTCGGAAACCCTATGCAGGGTTGCTATGGGTCAGAACCAACTCGACAGCACTTAACAATTTTTAAATAGTTACATCATGCTGGTACCCTAGTCAACCTTTAAAATATTACACAAAGTACACTGACTATATTTATTAGTAAATACACCAAAAATCCTTAAATACAAATACTTTTATATTCAACCCCTATAAAGCCATCTGGTATTTGCAAAGTTTTCAAGCATGAACAAAAAAGTCTAGAATTTAGTTATAATGGGTGAGATCACTCCCCACTTAACTTAGTCCCTAAATGGATAGCAGAATATATAACAGGAAATGAAGATCCCTTAGGGGTTTGAAAGTCTCCTGCTGCACATTCCTATCTTCTTTCTTCAAGATCTCTGATGTCATTTTCAGAAGCCAATCCAGAAGTCAACTTCGTGATTTAGATGCCAAGCAGGCCAATCTGTAAAACCCAAATATTTGTCAGCAATGTTTCCTTTTCCTTCCCTTGACTTTAAGTCAGTTTTTGAAATCTTGGTTGTTTGAGTCACTTGCCTATTACCAAATGACTTACATATTGATAAAAGAAACGCCTACACGATTACTCATAAGGTGTCCATTTTCTACCCCAAATTAAAAAGTAAGGTCCTTTATTTATACATACTAGAGGTAGCAGTCACTACCAAAAAAAAAAAAAAGGGGGCTCCCCAAGGGAGAAATTGAAACTTTCCCTTTCAAATGGCTTCCCTCAGAATTTTATAAAAATGCCCACCCTTCCCATTCAACCCTCTGCTTTCTGCTTTGTAACCTGCCACATCAATCAAGATCACAGAGAAGAAAACCTGAAATACAATAAGCTTACGCCTAAACATTTGCCAAAATTGGGGGAGGGAAAATAAGAAGGTAGTCATAGCCTATCAAGAAGTGCACAATTCAGCAGTCAAAACTCCAAAATACATGGAGACATGGTACTCAGAAACATAAGTGATAGTGACCAACTCTAGCTGTTTAATGTCAAAACGGGTTTCATTGCTTTCCTCCTGCTTTATTTTACGGCTTAGCTTCCTCAACTGTACATTTTCCCTTATTACCTCAGTTGTGTTTCCCTCGTTTCATGTTCCCTTCCTTTGTGTCCTATAGTTGCCGTTTCAGAATGGTAATAAAAATGGATTTAAGGCATATTTTCCAGTGGAATTTACAGAATTTCGTGGCTTGTTGGTGTTTGGGGATGTATAGGGTGAAAGGGTCAAGTCAGAATCTCAGAGCACTGACAGGAGTACCTAGGTAGATAAAGTTGTCATTTAGCGATATGGAGCACTGAAAGTACATTTGGTAAGAAGTTGTGTTTGGGACAGATTCAGTTTTAGAGACCTTCCTGGCCTGCTCACGGTCAAACAGTTAGCTTTCGTTTAGCAGGTACTGCTAAAGATGTCCGCATGCAAATCACTTTGATCACTGGAGTCCTTTTTTCATCACACCCCCTGGACCTGGTTTCAGTCTCAATAGTAGATGAGGAAACGAAACTTTCCCAGTTCCCTAGCTCAGGAATTCAAAATGAGAAAAACGAAGTCACGTATCCTCACAACCCTTTAAGGATCCCCACTGAAGTGCCGGGAGAGGACAACTCAGTCTAGTCTTCATCTCAGCTCTCCCACCACGTCACTGTGCGACCTTCGATATCGTATACAAACTCTGGAATTAAGTTCCCACCCCACCGCCAAAAATGATGTAGATGGTTTCCATGTCCCTTTCTACCTCAGTAAGCTATACACTCCATTCAGAATACTCACCAGGGCATAAAATACACAACTAAAAACAACACCAGGTCGAGGGCGATGAAGAACCAGAGGTCTAACCAGTAGGAGTGTTTTGGAATCATGGGCTGAGACCGTTCATCTGGGTTTTGCTCCTGCCTCCCAGCCTCCTTCAAGTCTCGCCGCTCCCGAAGCCTGTCCCGACCACCTACAGCATCCGCACCCCTGTCCATCTCTACCCAGCCGGCACACCGAAATGAAATTAACTAGAACCACTATCCGTACTTCCGCGTGGGCCGCGCCGGAAGCTCGAAGGTGTCCGCCTGCCTGCGCAGTGGGCTGCTCCTCTCGTTCCCGGAACTAGGCTCTGTGCACGCCCATCCCAGAGCACTGGCCACGCCCACAGACCTCTGCCTGCGTGACAGCCAGCAGGTGGGATCACTTCCACCTGGAGGAACTACTGGCGAGTACACCCACTGCAGTGCAGCGCCGCTCCGCATACATCCTGCTGGTTTTTCCGGTCGCACAGGATCACTGTCTTCTCGTGGGTCACAAATCATCATGCCCCATTCTTGTCAGGATGTACTTCACCTTTGTTAATGCTGTTACAGTTTGGTGCCATCCAGTCCAGTTCTGTCAGCTTCAACTCATAGCCACGCGATGTACAACAGAAGGAAACACTGCCCGGCCTGTTCCAACCTCACAATGGCCGTTTCGTTGAAGCTCATTTTTGCAGCCACTGTGTCTATCCATGACGTTGGGGGTTGGGGTGAAGCAGTCATCCATCTTTTTCTGTGACTCTCTGGTAGCGTAGTGGTTACGAATCCGGCTGCAAACCTCAGGGTCAGCAGTTTAAAACTACCAGCTGTTCCGCGGGAGAAAGATGAGGCTTTCTGATCCTGTAGATTTACAGCCTCGGAAACCCTGTACAGGGTCACTATCAGTCAGAATCGACTCCATAGCACGTAACAACTACTTGACAAAGCATGATGCACTTTTTCATGCTGATCACATGTCCAAAATACGCGAGCCATGTCTTTCCATCTTCTAGGAGCATTCTGACTATTTTTTCCAAGACCAGTTTGTTTTTCTGACAGCCATTGATAATCTTAATATTCTTCACCAACACCATAATTCATTTTTTTTTCTGTCTTCCTTATTCAAGGTCCAGCTTTCATGTGCTTATGAGGCAATGGAAAATACTCTGGTTTGGGTCACGCACACCTTAGTCCTCAAATTGACACCTTCAACACTTTAAACAGATCTTTTGCAGCAGATTTGTCCAATGTAATATTTCCTTTATTTCTTGACTGCTGTTTCCATGATCGTTGATTGTGGAATCCAAATAAAATGAAATTCTTGACAAATTCTGTATATTCTTTGTTTATCATGATGTTGTTTATTGGCCCAGTTGTAAGACTGTTCTCTTTACATTAAGTTACAATCCATACTAAAAAGGCTGTATTCTTATATCTTCATCCAAAAAAAAAGTGTTTTAAGTCCTCTTTGCTTTCAGACAGCACTGCTCTATTATTTGCATATCACAGGTTGTTAATGAGCCCTCCTCCAATCCTGATTCTGAATTCAGCTTCTTACACTGTTTACTCAGCATGCGTTGAATAAATGTGACCAGGAATAAAACCTTGATAAAAACCTTTCCTGATTTTAAACTATAAGTATCCTCTTATTCTGCTCTATATACAGGTTCCTCATGAGCACAAGTAACCGTTCTAGAATTCCCATTCTTTACCCAGAGTTTGTTATGATCCACACAGTCTTTGCATAGTCAGTAAAACATAAATAAACATCTTTCTTGTCTCATCTTTCCACCACTATCCTTCTGACATCAACAGTGATGCTCCTCTTTTGAATCCACCTTGAATTTCTGGCAACTCCCTATTATTGTACTACTGTAACCATTTTTAAATTAGCTTCAGTGAAATTTTACTTGCATGTGATATTAATTACACAATGGAAAATATTTAGATCACCTTTCTTCAAAATGGGCCCAAATATGAATGTCTCCAATCAGTCTTCTAGATTTCTTAGCATAGACTAGTGAGCGCTTCCAACACTGCATCAGTTTGTTGAAACATTTTAGTGGCATTTCATCAATTCCCAGAGCCATGTTTTTCACCAATGCCTTCAGTGAAATTTGGACTTCTTCCTTCAATACCATTGGCTTCTGATCATATGCTACCCCTTGAAATGGTTGAATGTTGATCAGCTCTTTTTGGTACAGTGACTGTACCTTTCTTTCATCTTTTTTTGTCATTGTGAATTGGGGGAAGGTTTACAGAGCAGGTCATCAGTTTCACAATCAACAATTCTTACACAATTGTTTCATGTCATTGATTGCAATCTCCTTAATGTAACATCACCTATCTCAGTTCTTCCTATGTTTCCTTTCCATTCCTCCTTCTTTCCTAACCCTTCTGAACTTTGTCCTTGGGTAAATGGTTTGTCCTTTTGATCCCAAATGGTTGATTATTCTAAGGTGTGCATAAGTCACTAGTGTTATTGTTCCCCTTATTGACCTATTGTTTAGCTGGAAATTGAGTCATGAGGGTGAGTGCTGTTCCAGATCTGAAGCATGACCAAGGGCCATAGTCTTGCAGTTCCACCAGTCTCTACCTGACCAGTAAGCCCAGTCTTAAAATTTTCAGTTTTGTTCTACATTTTCCTCTCACACTATCCAGGATCTTATGTGATCCCTTTCAGAGCAGTTGGTAGTGATAACTGGGCATCATCTAGTTCTTCTGATTATAGGCTCATGGAGACTGATGTTTGAATGTCCATTAGTCATTTGGCTAATTGTTTCCATGTGTCTTCTATTTTCATCACTATTCTTCACTTTAGTTAAGGAGAGACCAATAATTGCACCTTAGGTGGCTTCTCTTGCATTTTTAAGACCCCAGTTGATATTCAACCAAAGTAGAATTTAGAACACTGTCTTTGTGGACTATGTTATGCCAATTGACCTTGGTGTCCCCTGAGACTATGGTCCTGGGTCCCTAGGGCCAGTGACTCATTCTTTCAAAGCATTTGCTTATTCTAAGAAGTTTTCATAACTTTGCCCCCTGTATGCTTTTTCACATTCATGGATATATTAGCAGCAAAGGTACAAACACTTTTTATCAAATCTTTACTTATTTGTCTTCCATATTCTTTTGATGCTTCCTGTAATGTTCAATATTTTGCCAAAATAATTTAATTGCAACTTGAGGTTTGAAATTTTTGTTCTGTCTTTCAGCTTGAGAAACGCTGAGGGTGTTCTTTGAGTTTTCTAATTCCAGGTCTTTGCACATTTCCTTATAATATTTTGCTTTTACTTCTCGAGCTGACCTTTGAATTTTTCTGTTCAGTTCTTTTGCTTCGTAAGTTTTTACACTTGCTTTAATTATTTTATGTTGAAGAGGTGCAAGAGCTGAACAGAAAATTTCAAAGATCAGCTCGAGAAGATAAAGCCAAATACTATAATAAAAT
>NW_006408806.1:784073-786171 GCF_000296735.1 Chrysochloris asiatica | reverse complement strand
GAAACCGACTCGACGGCACTTAACAACAACAATATATATATATATATAGTTATTGAAAATACTAAGATACAACTGTTGTTGCAGGGAGGGGATTGTAATCGATGGAATGAAACAAAGCATATAATTTATTGAATGTAAAGCTGATTTTGTCTGTAAACCTTCATTCAATTCACAATTAAAAGTTAAAAGAAAGAAAATACTAAGGTGCACTGTGGTCCTCAAATGGATATCTTTGCTTTTGAAAACTTTGAAGAGGTCTTCTACAGCAGATTCACCTAATACAATACTCTACAAAGACTTAAAATAAAAAGGCCTAGCTCCTCTTTCAGCAAAGTTGAGGCTGAAGGTAGACTTACAAACTCTCTGTAACCATAATTTCCAATATTCATTTCCATCACACATGTATGTCTATTTTACAATATACTATATTGGATAAATCAATATCATAGTCTTATCACATAAACACATAATCTTAAAATAACTCATTTTAAAATACACAAGTTCAATCTTTTCTTCTCATAGGCAATACTCATGAGTGAACAGGGTACAACTCAGAATCAGAAACAGCTCAGGATACAGCAGTTCTCCAGTCAGGAACACCTCTTCTGCGTCATTCTGTAGGAAAACCTTACTCTTTTCTTTGGCCTCTCAGTCAAGTGGCCCCTTGGTCTCTGCTCTGCTTGTTCAAGCGTTAAAAAGCTCCTTTAGCCAGTCTGTAAGTGCCTAAATGGCAAATTCTGCAGACTGGCCTCCTGTCCATAGGCGCTCAGCTTTATTCGGTCCATTGGCCTGGACACCCACAGATGCTATAACTCTGCATGTCACAAATCTTGCTGCCTGCCACAGCTTTCTCAGGTAAAGATATCACCCTCCGTTCATGGTGCTACCGGGAGTGCTAATTGCACCTCTGCCTTACAAGAGAGGGTTCTTTCTACGATTAAGAATTGTCAGATGAGGCAGAGTTTCCACATGAGCAAAAGTTTATTACAGGAAAGAGGTTTGCAAGCAGAGATGGGGAGGGCTTAATCCACTGCTAAACCCCCTTCTTCCCAAACAAAGCTTTGCTGGGGTTTAAAAAGTTTGGGATGGGGGAAAGGTATCATGTTTATTCATAGAGATAGACAGGGATTTCTGGGAAGTGGCCTGTTTAGGCGCGGTCTTGCTAATTGTGTGTGCAGCATTTCTTCAACATGGATTTCACTGCAAAGGTCTCTGGTTGGGGTTGTTGTTATGTGTCATCGAGTCGGTTCCAACTCACAGTGACCCTGTGTAGTATTTCCAAGGAGTAGCTGGTGGCTTTGAACTGCCAACCCTATTGCGTGCAGTCCAGTGCTGATCCTACAGTGCCACACCAAGAGTCCATCATCTAAGCTGAAGCAGAATTACACATGCACAACATCCCAGAATAAGCTTTGTCTACCCCTGTCAGGGGCACCCGAGCACTGTACCTCAGTGGGCCTGCCTCCACCACCACGATGTCCACTATCTTTCAGGATGTACTCAATGCAGAAGCAGCACCTCGGGAGGCCCAGGGACCATGGCGCAGTTCAGTCGACTCCCTACCAGCTGCCTACTGAGGCCTCACTACAGCAAATTCTGTGGACCAACTGGGCCTTCACACTCACCCACTTTAATGAGGAAGTCAGGCGTCCGTGGCTGCCCTGATCCTTCCCACACTTGGCCTCACCCAAGATGGCGGCTCTTGAAGCAGCTGAGTGTCTTGAATTAGAAAGCAATGGATTTCTTGCTTCTGCTACAAATTCCCCTAGCTGTAAGCCTTCCAGCCTTCTAAATATTCCTTTATATGTGGTTCAGAGTTCTGGGACCATCCCCTGAGCCTGCTTTGTCTTGTATTCTGTGTTGAAGAAATGGACTGAGTTCTACCACAGTCCATTGACTCCTGTTGACCTGGAGATGAGAGACAGTAGAGGAACGGCTGGTTGGTCTAAAGTGTGGTGAGACCTGGCGACACTTGAGACTATGGACAAGGACATAGTCACAGAGGACTAGAGCTAAGAATGAGGCATCCCGCTGATATGAAGTGAGGTGAGATGCACAAGAACACCCACACTTGCAGATAGTACCCATTTGACCTAGC
>NW_006408806.1:758729-782954 GCF_000296735.1 Chrysochloris asiatica | reverse complement strand
AAAAAAAAAAAAAAAAAGAACAGCCTCGGAAACCCTATGCAGGGTCGCTATGAGTCGGAACCGACTCCAAGGCACACCACCACCACCATACTCTATACGCCGGTGTGAGGCTGTGATTTAATATGCTGGATTACAAAATCAGTTTGAACTGCAAGGTCTGAGGCTTCAAGCTCCCCAGCCGCTCTGGGTTGGAACCGACTCGACAGCACTTAACAACAACTACAATAACATACTCTACACAGGCGTCCTGGTGTGGCATTTTGGAATAAAGCACTGGACTTCAAGGTCATCGCTTCAAACCCACAAGTCGCTCCTCGGAAACTCTATACAGGGTTGCTATGAATTGGAACAGACTTGATGACACTTACTCTATACACAAATACAGGATAAGCACTGGACCAAGGGTCGTTTGAATCTCAAGGTCGCCAGTTCAACTCACCAGTCGCTCCTTGGAAACCCTATACAGGGTTGTTATGAGTCCGAAAGACTCACGTACATATATGGAGTCCTGGTGTGGTGCTGTAGGATAAGCTAACCGCAAACCCACCCTTCTGTCCTTGGAAACCGTATACTGGGTCGCCAGGAATCAGAACAGACTCAATGGCGTTAAAAGACTTGTTTTTCAATCTACAGAATGCAGAATGCCAAACCTCTGGAAAGCCTTTGAAAGAGTCTGTACATACTAGTCACCAGTAGATGGCGCGCTACACTATAGTTTGGAGAAAGCAAGTGGTGGTTGAGGTTTAAGGAAGTATTTCAGAATTGATTGAAGTGTCTAGCCCTCTTTTCTCTTCTCTCCACCCCATGCCTTTGGCCCACTTCAATTCCCCTCACTCACCCACCTCTCTTTTACGAGCCCAAGGAGCCATGCTACCTATTTCTTTATTGCTTCTCAGAACATATATTACTGTGATTCAAAGTTGGCTCTTAGAAAGAAGACTGACCACAGAATTTGTGGGACCCAGTATGAAATGAGTCCTGGTGTGGCGCTGGACGACAAAGGCGGTTTGAACCCACGGTCGGCGGTTCAAGCTCACCAGCCGCTTTTGGAAACCCTATATAGATAGGGTCGTTATGGGTCAGCATCGATCGACTCGATGACACTAAACAACAACAGTGTGAAATGAAAAGAAACCAACAAGTAAGTAAATATTGTACTTCTCCTGGTGTGGCATTATAGGATTAGCACTGGACTACAAACCACAAGGTTGGCAGTTCAAATCCAACAGCTGCTCTTCGGAAACCCTATAGAGGGTCACTATGAGTCGGAATCTATTTGACTGCACTTAACAACAACCACAAGGTCGGTTGCTTTGTGGGGGAAAGAGGCTGTGTGCTCCCATAAAGATTTACAGTCTTGGAAACCCTATGGAACATTTCTACTCTGCCCTACAGGGTTGCTGTTGTTGTTAAGTGTTGTAGAGTCGGTTTCCACTCATGGTGACCCCATCTAGGTTTCTGAGGAGCAGCTGGTGGGTTTGAACGGGGACCTTGAGGTTCAAACCACCCTTGCAGTCCAGTGCATTATCCTGCAGCACCACACCAGGGTCTCTAGGAGTCGGAATCTGCTTTTGGCAGTGGGAAATGGCAGTGGTGGTGGAGACCTTGAAATGAAAACGAAGCTATCCTGATATAGAAAGAGAGAGAGATAGGACTTTTGAGACAGCAACAGCAGAGCATTAAACCAAGCACAAGGCTCTTCTGAGTGTGTGGTCCCATGAGACTGTATAGGTTATGAAACCAGCTTTGCTTAAGAACTTAAATGCTATCTCTTCCGGCCACTGAACTGTCTCAGCCCAACTCCTTATGGAACACACTTGAAGAGGCTGCTTAACCAGGAAAAAAAAGACTCACTGACTGTTTTTCAAATATCACAGAATCTTAGTAAGGCATTTTAGAGATCATCTAGTCCCTACTCCTCATTTTAAAAACGATTGAACTCGGTTCTAAAGACACAGTGATTTGTTAAAAGGTTCACTAAGCTCTGCTGCAGTCTTAACTGGGACTAATAGTTCTCATCTACCAGATCAACACACTCTCTCTACTACACCGGTTCTGTCTGGAATAGCTTGAGAAAAGAGTATTCTCATTTACTCAGTGCATACTTTGCTCCATATTCTCTACTAGAGCAAGTTTACCATGTTCTATTCATTGATTACCTGCTATACAGGAGGCAGCATGCTAGATATTTCATCAGCAACAATCTCAGAAAATTGTTACTGTTTTCTCCATTTCTCAAGAGAGAAAAGTTGAGGCTTAGATGTTGAATTTTAGTTCGTAAGGGGAAAGATAAGAATTTAGATGAGTATTTGTGATCAAATGGAGTAAGGTGGTTTTGTAGGATAAACACTGGACTGTAAGCCACAAGGTGAGTGGTTCAAGTCCACCAGCCATTCTGCAGGAGAAAGATGAGAATTTCTGCTCTGGCAAACACATGTTGTTTTTGTTGTTAAGTGCTGTCCAGTTGGTTCTGACCCATAGCGACCTTTAACAGGGTTTCTGAGGCTGTAAGTCTTACGGGAGCAGAAAGCCTCATCTTTCTCCCATGGAGCAGCTGGTAGTTTCGAACTGCTGACCTTGCGGTTCGCAGTCCGATTCATAACAAGTACGCTATATATACTGCCTCATAAATCCTAATTAGGATCACTATGGGTCGGAAGAGACTCAATGGTATTTATCAACAACAACAAATGTGAGCAGAAGCATAACAAAAGTTGGAAGATGACACAAGAACAGGCAGTTTTTTGTTTTATTGTGCTTAGGGTTGCTATGATTCAGCCAACTCAATGCCACCTAGCAAGCAACAACATACAAACGAATATGTCACTTTGAGGACTAAGGTGTCTGTGACCCAAGCCATGGTATTTTCAGTCACCTCATATACATGTGAAAGCTGAAAATAGATAAGGAAGACTGGAGAAGAACTGATGCCTTTGAATTGTGGTGTTGGCAAAGAATATTGAAAGTACCATGGACTGACTGCCCAAAGATACAAGGAATCTATTTTGGAAGAAATACAGCCAGATTGCTCCTTGGAATCAAGGATGAGGAGATTTTGTCTCCTGTACTTTGCACATATTCTTAGGAAGGACCAATTCCTGGAGAAGACATCATGATTGATGTAAAGCAGAGGGTCAGTGAAAAAGAGGAGCACCCCCAACAAGGTGTTTGACACAATGGCTGTAACAATGGATTCAAACATAACAATTGTGAGTATGGCACAGGACTGGGTGGCATTTCATTCTCTTGAACATAGAGACATTATGAGTCAGAAGTGACTCAATAGCACCTAACAACAAGAACATATAATTCTAAAACCCATTCTCTCCTCACTACTTAATTCCTGGGTTCTAGTAATGCTGAGTTAGACCTCATTTCCTAAACACTGGCCTTGCTTTTGGTCAGGTCTGAATGGTCTTGGGAACTCTTCCAAGAACATCCATGTTTTTCAAATTCACCAGCTTTGTGTCTGTCTTAGGGTTTTACTCCAGGATGTTTCTCCCACTTAGAATACCCTCCCTCCTGATATTCCATAAAAAACAAGAGAGCAGATAGGATAGACTGAAACAAGCACAGACAAAACCAGGGAGAAAAGTGAAGAAAACTCACATTCCCTCTAAGTGCACACATGAAGTTGTCGGGCATCAGACACTTTTCAGTAGTTGCAACAATTGTCAACTTGTGAGCAGTCTTGCTTCATCTATCCGGTTTTCCGCTTCCTCCTCAAACCTGGATTGATTTGAAGCAAATACCAGATGCTGTATTTCATGTGGAAATATTTCAGCTGCTTCTACTCCCGTTACTTCTAACTGTTTTGTTATGGGCCCTATGGTTTCTACTTGCACATTGTTTCTTGTACTCATCACTTCTACTCACTACCTGCTCTTTATCTTCTCAAACCCTTTTTCCTTCATGTTGTTGTTGTTTTTAAGTGCTGTCGAATCGATTCTGACCCATAGTGACCCTGTATAGGGTTTCTGAGGAACAGCTGGTGAGCTTGAACCACTGACCTTGCAGTTCAAATGTCTTTGGTGAAGTCTGGCTCATTAACCCACAGCACCACACTAGGACTCTTTTCCTTCATACTGACTCTCAAAAAACAAAACAAACTCACTGGCATCAGATCAATTCAAACTCATAGTGACATGGATGTAAATCTTTACAGGAGCAGAAAGCCTCATCTTTATGTAGCTGCTGGTGGGTTTGAACTGCTGACTTTGCAGTTAGCAATCCCGTGCTTATCCTACAGTGCCACTAGGGTTCCTTATTCAACCTCCCTAAAAAGAGTCTTTTAGCTACAGTTAGTTGCTATGCGTCTTTTGCTCATAAACAGTGTACATACACTGGCAGTGTGCAATGGGTTGGCTATTCTTGGTCAGGCATCCTCTCTTGGTCAATCAGAATGATGTCATGATAAGGCCAAAGCCAAAACAAGCCCACTGTAAGTATTTATGGGAGCATCTTTCTCCCTTAGAGGGACTGGTGAGTTTTGAACAGCCAACCTTGAGGTTTGCAGCCAACACCTAACCCACAGCATCACCAGGGCTCCTTATGACAAAGTTAATTTTCAAAAAAATAAAGCAAAAAAACCCAAGTTGTAGAAATGGTAGTCACTTAGCAAATAATAGACCTTGCTCCAATACAATCCTCCACTCCTCTGTCAGTCTCCAGCAGAATAAATAGTGGAAACGTAACTCTAGATAAGTTATAAATTGTGAATTGAATATGAGCCTGCAACAACTTCAATCTTTTCTCCATTTATCATGATGTTATTTATTGTTCCAGCAATAAAGCTAGAAATAGATAAATGCCTAACTACTTAATTGTTTTACAGTCTGACCTGACTTTTGCTATTCTTAGGTGACACTAAAGAACTAAAAGGACTTTTTCCCTAAGATTTTTTTTTTGATTTTAAGAAGCTGAGTAGTAGCATAGATCATAATGTACTAGACTGAAAGTTAAGACCTACATATAATCCCTGCATTCATTATGAACTCTGTACAACACTAGAAAACTAATAAAGTTTTTTGTGCCTTAGTTTCTCATCTTTCAAATGAGATTATTGATGATTGCTTTTTCCTATTTCAGAGAGATATATGGGCAAGTAAGATAGAGAAGAGAAAGCACTTTGAACCTCTATTTTAAAAGCATGTGGAAAATTACTGTTTCCTATATGAAGTTTTTTTGAGGTTATATAATAAATAATATATTTGTTTGGTTTTAGTTTTGCAAAATGTTATTTCTTCTGTAGTCTATTCATTTTCATCACGTACTCAAACATTTTTCCTCCCACATTGTAATAGGTGCTATCATTTGGAACACTGCTTGGCATATAAGAACTGTACAAACGTTAGCTGTAATCTATATGAAAAAGAATATGCCAGATAAAAGTCCAGGAATTTACAAATGCTGAAAGAATTGGCCTACCTCTTACCCCTTACTATTTACCAGTTGCTGTCGAATTGATTTTGATTCATGGTGAACCTATGTATATCTCAGAGTAGTTTTCAGTGGCTGTTTTTTGTTTTTTGTTTTTTTTAGATTGCCAGGAGTTTCTTCTGAGGCTCCTCTGTGTACACTAAAATCCCCAACCTTCAATTCATTAAATTAATCATTTGAACCATATAAGGACTGCCCTCATTTATGGTTACTGTTATTAAGTGCTGTTGAGTCAGTTCCAACTCATAGTGACCCCGTATAGGGTTTCTGACATTGCAGTTCAAACAGACTTTGTTGTCCAGTGCTTATCCTACTAGCACCATACCAGGACTGTGCCCTCTAATATACACACTTATTAAACTCAATTGCTTGAAGAACATTAAATAGTATATCATGTGACAATGACATTTTGAACCCTGGCAAGTAGTAGTGGATGTGTTTATGTGTTTGAAAAAACATGAAAAGTGACATTTTTGGTGTCTGATGGTCCAGATATTCCCAAAGACTGGTTAGAGGATTGTTGTTGTTGTTATTAAATGCTGTCGAGTCAGTTCTGACCCATAGCAACCCTATATAGGGGTTTCCAAGGAGTGGCTAGTGAGTTTGAACTACTGACGTTTTGGTTCATACAGACCTTGTAGCCCAGTACTGTATCTCACAGTATCTGGTAGTTTTCTAAAATCCCTGACCCTAGTTTCAGAGTTTCTGATTTAGTAGAGGTATAAATACAAAACTTTTTAAAGTTCCTCAGGTGATTCTAATTTTCTATCAGGTCTGGAAATTACTGACAGTGTGAGGAAATAGAATGTTGTTGTTGTTGTATGCCCTGGAGTCAGTTGCCACTCATAGCGACCCTGTACAGGATTTCCGAGGCTGTAAATCTTTACGGGAGCAGAAAAGATTCATCTTTCTCCCGCGGAACAGCTGGTGGTTTTGAGTTGCTGACCCTGAGGTTAGCAGCCCGATTTGTGACCACTACGCTACCAGAGCTCCTTGAGGGAATAGAATACAGCTGTTTAATTTAGTATATCACTTGTTTCCTATCAGATTATTCAAGGTGATATAAATGTGAAAATACACCTTCTACACCTAGAAAAGAGGACTGCTACTGCTGTGGGCCATTGAGTTGGTTCTGGCTCCTAGCAAACCTGTAGAGGGTTTCTGAAGCTATAAATCTTTACGAAGACGAAAGCGTCATCTTTCTCCCATGAAGCAGCTGGTGGATTTGAACAGCTGACCTTTCAGTTACCAGCCCAATGTGTAACCACTACACTACCAGAAGAGGATTGTTGTTGTTGTTGTTGTTGTTGTTGTTAAGAGCCGTTGAGTCGGTTCTGACTCATAGCAACTCTGTATGGGTTTCCAAGGAGTGACTGGTGAGCTTGAACCATCGACCTTGAGGTCCAAACCAACTTTGCAGTCCAGTACATTAACCTGCATCATTACAGCAGAGGACTAAGAGGATATTTATTACAACCAGAATGGTGATTATCTCTGGATTGTAGGTTTATGGGAATATGCATCTTGTATTTGCATTTCTATGTTTCTAAGCTTTTTGGCTGAGACTATATTGCATTTATAACAATAGATATTACCAAGGGGCATATTCATTGACAGTGTAAGATTTTGAAGATTGCCCCATGCAGCTTACCAAATGTGAAAAAAGGCTACTTGTAAAGCAATTTGGGGGCAACATATTTTATTTTTTAGAAAATCACAATTTTTTTTGAACATCAATAACTGTACAGTTTATGGAATGCCAAAAAAAAAAATCCTAATATTTTACTTTTATTTTGGAAAATGGAAATGCAAATCATTAGCCAATGTTTATAAAGAACTAATCAGTCTGTAACCATGAACTTGATGGGGTGAGAAAAAAAGTTCTGGCACAATATACTTTTTTCATTCAATACATCTTGATGCATGTTGTAGGTTCAGCTTCAAGAACAATGCTCATTCCTTTTTAAAGATCCTCTTGGCTTCTACTCCTTCATATAAATAAGTCTGGAAGTATAAACAAACATTGTTGAATTTACCATGAAGATTTAAGGCAAAATTAAGAAAAATATTAGCTTTACTAGATCTTTCAAATTAGTTCACATTATATTTTTCTTGTACTTGGAAGTAGCATTTTATGTACGTATGTTGTCATTAAGTGCCATCAAGTTGGTTCTGGTTCTAACTCACAGCAACCCTTTATAGGGTTTCTGAGAAGCAGCTAGAGGTTTGAAGCATTGGTCTTGTAGTTAGTAGTCCGCGGCTTATCCTATAGCACCACACCAAGACTCATATATATATATTTGTTGTTGTTAAGTGCCAGCGAGTTAATTCTGACCCATAGTGATACTGTATAGGGTTTCCAAGGAGTAACTGGTGAGCTTGAACCGCTAAACTTGCAATTCAAACGACTTTGCAGTCTGGCACATTAACCCACAGCGCCACACCAGAAAACACACACACATATATGACACACCAATTTAGAAAGCATTTTGGCTTGTAGTCAATGACACTTTGTTAAAATAGACATTGGTATCTTGTATATATCTAAGCTCCCTTTAAAAGGCATCAGAAAATACACTTTTTAAATCAGTAAGATTTAGATAAAAGTTGTAACTGTGTATGTATTGAAGATATAATCTAGCAACCATAAAAAGAGAATTATTTTTGTTTGGGGAGAGTTATAATCTTTTTACAACTTACGTGGACCAGTTCACCACCAATGATTTCTCTGACAGTATTCAGCTCTTTCCCATTGTCTACTCGAGTGAATCTTCCAACCAGTTTGTTTCCCTCTATATTCCAGGTTCCCTGAACAAAAACAAGAGTCAACACAGGAGCCAAACACTGTTTGAGCTCTACAAATCCACTTCTTCATTTACTTTTCACAATAACCCTATGAAGGCAATTCTTATCTCCGTTTTGTAGGTGAGGAGACGGAGACACAGTTGTTTACTGTAGAGTCTGTGGTGGTAACTATTATGCTTACTTTCTTCGATAATTTCCATACACTGAATGAATGATAAGGCAGGGAAACACAGTCATCTCCTTTCTAATCCTTTTGTGTTAAGAACAATGCCCTGAATTTAGTCAAATTAGTTTCATGGAGAGGATAACAACTCTATGGTGGTTTTAATTCCTGTGGTTGTGGTGAAATGACCATCATTGATATAAAATATCCAGTAGTTATATTTTCATTGTAGATGTAGCATAAGTTAGCTAGAAATAAATTCTGAGGCTAAAGAAAACCAGTTGAAAACAATGGTTACCTAAAATTTTATATTTTAAACATTTAAAGATATATTCCCAATGGTCTGTAGTATAGCATTAGATCTTTCCATTTGGTTACTTATTAATCCACTATCTATTTATTCATTTCATTATTTTAATCTAACTATTAAATGCCTTGTTGTTGTTAAGTACCATAGAGTCAGTTCCAACTCATAGTGACCCTGCACAGGGTTTCCAAGGCTGCAAATCTTTATGGGAGCAGAAAGCCTCATCTTTCTCCTGCAGAACAGCTGGTAGTTTCGAACTGCTGACCTTGAGGTTAGCAGCCCAAACTATAACCACTACTAAATTCCTGATGCCTATCAAATACTATCACCTCTTACTCAATAATTTTAGATGTTAAGAAGAAAAGAAGTCAGATACTCTGAGTCTATCTAACAAGGAAAAAGTAAATAAAAACACATTTTAAAAATATCAAGATTATTTTCAGAGTACTGAAGTTTCCACTTGTTTGGGGAAGGTACAGTTAATTTAGGGATTGCAATCACATTGGAATAATTGTAAGTACAGGTTAAATACCTATTGGGTATGCATTTCTAAAGTAGATAACTGCCAAGAGATCATGGGAGATCAGTTTGTGAGAAGACCCTCATTTTTACTTGATAGATAAAGAGATAGATAGTATGTTGTTGTTGCTGTTGTTAGGAGCCATTGAATCAGTTCCAACTCTGACCCTATGGAGGGTTTCCAAGGTTATACATCTTTATGGGAGCAGAAAGCCTCATCTTTCTCTCGTGGAATAGCCAATGGATTTGAACTGCTGACCTTTCAGTTCACAGTCCAATGCTTATCCACCTGTCAGATACTAAGGTTGAAAGCACTGAGCTTTCATCATCATCCTAAGGATAGTTTTCTAATTCTTATAGACAATCCAAACTGTTCACAGGTATGCATGAAAAAGTCTAAATTTTCTTCTGATATGTGCAGTATGTAACATGAACAAACCCCACTGATTTCTTTATAAATGAAGATGAGCCATATTAATTAAACCATGCAATGTTATAAAACTGGAATTGCTGTAGTATTGTACAGTAAAAGGAAGAATATATTATGAAAAGTTTCTTACAGTGAGTTCAGTTCCATCTGCCATACAGTAATTAAAAGTGACACCAAGATCAAACACAATTTCAATGCTTCGAAAAGCACTTGTTTCTTTGATCGTGAATTTATTTCCTTCTTGTGTAATGATCACTTTCAAATTGTCATGTGCTGCAAGCTTCCTTTTCACAACATTAACACCTGCAAAGAGAAAGAGATGGAAGAAAATAAAGCTATAGAAAGTGTTTATTTTCCCAAGTTCAGTCCTTTTAAAATTTTTTTCTTCTGAGTATGGAGAGGAAAACTCAGTAGCATTCACATGGCTTCTGTAGAAAAAGTTAAAATTCAATTGCCTCAAGAGAATGGATTTAAGCTATTTTCCCTAAACTTAAAGGAGCCACAGAATTATAAAATCTTAAAGCTGGGTAATTTTATTAAAATAACTAGACATTGTATTTAGTGTTACACACTCAGTACCACCGAGTTGAATCTGACTTATAATGACACTATAGACCCAGTAGAAGTGCTCCTGGGTTTCTGAAGTTGTAAATCTTTACATAAGCAGATGGCCTCAGCTTTCTCTTGTCAAGTGACTGCTGGGTTCAAACAACAGACCTTTTGGTTAGCAACCAAAGGCTTAACCCACTGTGCCACCAATGTTATATTTCAGTGTTAAGTAAACCAAATTCCAGAAAGGTCAAATGAAGGATTAAAAAATACATTCATGTATTTATAAGGATAGATAACTTTAACCCTGAGTATACAGTATTCTATTTTAAATAACCCCTTTGCTTTCCATAATGGCTTTAAAATTTATGAACATTCGCACAAAGACTGAATAAAACAACCAAAAAAATATATATATTTTGCTTTTCAAGGGATAGCACTCAAAGAACAAACTATTTTTCCTAGTATAAGTGAGGATGTAGTTTTTTCTTTGAGCTATCACATCTTAGGATCTTACTGCCTCACCAGATGCCATTCTCCAAGTCCAGAGGTTTGGAGGGAATTAAAAAGAAAAATGTCCGTAATAAAGCAAAGAAGTAGTATCTAAAGAATGCAGTTCTTACCCAATTTTTCCATGAACTTGTCATAGTTTTCATTCCGGTCTACCTTCCAGGTACCATCAAATGCCATGATCTTCAGTTGAGTCAGCCTCTAGACAAGTAGAGATTCAGGACTGTGTTTAGCTGAGAATTTATTCTATTTCTTATCTTAGATCCAATTTCATACTGTGATGTGGAAGGTTAAAGTTCAAGAGATCACACTCTAATATCTAATTACTCTAGCTTCGCTTTTCACGAACTCCTTAGCTCCTCTCTTGAAATTCAACGGAGTTAAAACATAGTAAGTGCAGGGTGGAAGTGGGATAAGTGATATTAAACTGTGGGGGTTGCAATCAATGACATGAAACAAAATGAATTACTGAATGGAAAATTGATCTCACCCAAGTCATAATATTTTTAAATAAAAGGAAGTCCTTTACATTTAACAAAAAGTTAAAAAACAAAGAAAGAAGCAGATACCATAATAAGCATACCAACTAGGTCTTAAACTACAGTTTGCAAGCACATTTATTTCAAGAAATCATACGTAAGCTTTCTGAAGCTAGTTTTCTACTTACAAGTTCAAAGTGCACACTACATTGAAGGTAATGTAATTCAGAGCACATATCAAGTAACATCTGAAAAATTAAGTGTTTAATGGCTTACCCTTTCTTTTTTACAATAGCAATGACCTTGTAAAGTAAGACTTTATGACCAAACAGAGTTAAAAAGTTAAAGCTAATACGATTACAGAGACTGAAAGTTTATATTCTCACATGTCCTTTTATACCGTGTTTAGGGCTGTCCAGGGGTTGGAACAAATCTGATAGAAACTGGCACTGTGTCTGACACAGTAAGTACTCATTATTTTTTACTCTGATCTTGAATAGTGATAGATCACTGAGCAAACTGTCAAGAGGCAGAAATAAGGCTGGAAAACATGAAAGCTCCCATATGAGAAAGAATCCATTTTAAACATCTTCCATGTGCTGAGGAAGCAAAAGTCAGATGCCATTCCTTTGTTTTACTCTCACAGCCTTTCTACTTCAACCTTGAAAGTGTCAGAAGCCAACACTCAGTATGTATGTGGGCTGGGGTTATGGCTGCTGTTAAGTTGTGGTCTAGTCCACTCTGACTATGGTGACCCCAAGTGTTCAAAATAGAACTGCTCCTTAAGATTTTCAAAAGGAATTGGGTGGGTTCTGACAGCCAACTTTTGGACTAAAGTCAAATGCTTAACCATGTGCTCCATTTAAAAGAAATGGGAGTGGCTGAAAAGGTAAGAAGAGAAGACAACCATACCCTCCCCTTCCCCACTGTAAGCTTTCAGCCTGGAGCAGGCTGGAACTGGAAGAGGAAAAATGTTAACTGTGCATGAAGTGGAGAGTTTGACTATTATTTAGCTTCAACGTATTAAGTAAATTAAAAAGACTATTATTGTGACAGAACATGACAGAGAACTTCTTGTTAGTTAAGGGTCAGCAGAGAAGATATGAGAATCCTGGTGTGGCACTGGACTGTTGTTGTTGTTAAGTGCCGTTGAGTCGGTTCCGACCCATAGCGACCCTGTACAGGGTTTCCAAGGGTGTAAATCTTTACGGGAGTAGAAAGCCTCATCTTTCTCCCGCAGAGCAGCTGGTAGTTTCGAACCGCTGACCTTAAGGTTCGCAGCCCGATTCGTAACCACTACGCTACCAGAGCTCCCTCCAGTGGCACTGGACTACTAACCGAAAAATTGGCAGTTCAAGTCCACCAGCCACTCATTGGAAACACTATGCAGATGATACAATCTTGCTTGCTGAAAGTGAAGAGGACTTAAAACATTTACTGATGAAGCTCAAAGAGCACAGCCTTCAGTATGGATTACATCTCAATGTCAAGAAAACAAAAATGCTCACCACTGGACCAATAAACAACATTCTTATCAATGGAGAAAAGATTGAAGTTGTCAAGGACTTCATTCTTCTTGGATCAACTATCAACACTCGTGGAAGTAGCAGTCAAGAGATCAGACGACGTATTGCACTGGGCAAATCTGCTGCACAGGAACTTTTTAAAGTGTTGAAGAGCCGAGATGTCAGCTTGAGGACTAGGGTGCGCCTGACCCAGGCCATTGTGTTTTCAATAGCCTCATATGGATGCGAAAGCTGGACAGTGAATAAGGAGGATCATAGAAGAATTGATGCCTTTGAGTTGTGGTGTTGGAGGAGAATACTGAAAGTGCCATGGACTGCCAAAAGAACTAATAGATCTGTTTTGGAAGAAGTGCAGCCAGAGTGCTCCTTGGAGGCCAGGATGGCTAAGCTTCGTCTCTCCTACTTTGGACATATTGTCCGGAGGAAACAGTCGCTGGAGAAGGATGCCATGCTGGGTAGGGTGGAGGGTCAGAGAAGAAGAGGAAGACCCCCAATGAGATGGATCAGCCAGGTGGCATCATTGATGGACTCAAGTGTGGCAGTGGTAGTGAGGTTGGCCCAGGATGGAACATTGTTTCATTCTGCTGTGCATGGGGTCGCTATGAGTCGGTTCTGACTCGATGGCACCTGACAACAACAACAACAAATATTGTGAAGAATGGGCATTCCAGAACACTTAATTGTGCTCATGAGGAACATGTACATAGACCAAGAATAGAACAAGAGAACACTGAATGGTTTAAAATCAGGAGAGGTATGTGCCAAGGTTGCATCCTTTTGCCATACTTGTTCAATCTGTATGTTGAGCAAATAATCTGAGAAGCATATTATATGAAAAAAAAGCATGGCATCAGGATTGGAGAAACACCCATTAGTAACCTGCAATATGCAGATGACACAACTTTGCTCACTGAAAGCAAAGATGACTTGAAATACTTACTGATGAAGATCAAGGACTAGAGCCTTCACTATGGATTGCATCTCAATGAAAAGAAAATGAACATCTTCATAACTGGATCAGTAAATAACATCATGATCAATGGAGAAAATATTGAAGTTGTCAAAACTTCATTTTGTTTGGACCCACAATCACTGCTCATAGAATCAGCAGGCAAGAAAACAAATGTTGCATTGCATTTAGCAAATCTGCTATAAAAGACTTCTATTTTTTTTTTAAATTGTGAATTGAATGATAGTTTACATGGGAGAACATTGGTTTTACACTCATCATTTCATTGCAATGATTACAGTCCCCTCCATGCATCATCATTCGACAGTATTTGCTTCTATTACCTCTGTGGGTTTTGTTTTGTTTTGTTGTTTTGTTTTTTGGTGTGTGTGTGGGATGTACACACAAACACTCAGGAATGTATAATCATTTAAACAACCAAAGGGCACATTCTACAAGCCTGCCTCCTGGCTGCCGCACACAGCCTTTCTCTTTCCATGAATGTAGAGCCCTCAGTTGCTCAATCTCTCCATGTTCTCATCTCTGCCTCCATCTCAGGTGTTGCTACTTCTCTGGATAGGGCACCACATTCCGCTCATGTTCTTCTCCCTTGATGGCTCTAGGAGCCTCTGTTCCTCGAATGTAAGATTAACTACTCACCCCTTTTTGATATAAAACTTCTACCTTTACAGTTGTGACTGTCGCAATTATTCATGACAACAATTACTCACTATTGAATCATGAGAATCTTATCCCCATCTCCTTTCACCAGCCCCATCTAGACAAGATGAAAACTATTTAGTGGGGAGTCCACCTTCCTTCGCACACTCTGAAACTAAACTCCCTCTTGAAAACCTGTAAGTCAGTCACTTCATGTCTTTATTGCCCTTCCCTCATTTTAGGTTATTGTTGTTGTTGTGAAGTGCCATTGAGTTGATTCTGACCCATAGCGAATCTGTATAGGGTTTCCAAGGAGCAGCTGGTGAGCTTGAACTGCCGACCTTGCAGTTCAAATGGCTTTGCAGTCTGGTACATTAACCCACAGCACCACACCAGGACAGCCAGTGTCTAAGCTGCCCATCCTTATAAACTCTTGCCCTTGATACTTGATGTTAAGACTCCTTCCCTCTCAGTTGGTATTTTGAACTACTACATCTATAAGTATAGGTCAAGTTCATCAAATTGTTGCAATTTACACTTATTTCCTTTACCAAATTCCTTTTAATCTTCCTATATTCGAGTTCTGACCATCGCCATCAAGGCTAGGTCAAATGGCACTATTTGCGAGTTTGGGCGTTCTTGTGTGTCTCCCCTCACGTCTTAGCAGCTGCATGCTTTGGGCTCAGCTCTAGTTCTCCGTGGCAATGTCCCTGCCCATGGACTCAGGAGTCTCCAGGTCTCACCATACTTCAGACCAACTAGCCCTTCCTCTTCTCTCTCTCATCTCTATGTCAATGGGAGTCTATGGAATGTGGTCAAACTCAGCCCATATCTTCATTGCTGCTTTTCCCCCTCTTCCACTCACCAGCAAACCAACATTTGTCACCACCAAGCTTACATGCCTGCTTGTGTGTTCCCTTTGAGTTTCAGTTTTGTAGGAGGGTTTGTCCTGAAGGGACTTGATTGCTTGTCTTGATGGCTCCCCGGCAAACAACTTGCTTGATCTTGTAGTAGCCAATCAGACTTCCGTTTTTGTTTTTTATTTTTCCTGCTGGTCTTTCTTTCAGGAAGTATCTATCTGCTGTTCCTCTAGCTACTCCAGGCTGGTATGTTTGTCCTTTCAAGTGGGAATGTCCCACCTCAGAAGGTTCTGGATGGCACTCAGGATTCCTATACATTTCAAAAGCTATGCAAGAAGTCTATTTCACTGGGCAAGTTCTAGAACCCCTTTGAAGTATTCCAATCAGTTATAGACGGAAGATGGGCTTACAAGCTTTTTGTAATCATGTTTCCTGGCATTCCTTTCTATCCCACTCAAGTGTCTATTTTATAATAGTCGGCAAGGGGAACCAATATTCATGAGACAGTCAAGCACCCTAACATTATTTCCCCTCTTTTACCTATTCAGACTATGCATTGATCCTTGTATCATAAAGCCCTGTGGTTTCAAAGTTGAGCATACATTACTATTTACCCATTTAGCCCATGCAAACCTGCCTCAGTGTTCCCTTATCTACCTTGTTCTTCCATCTCTCTCCCCCTTCGTGTGTATTTCCCTCCCCAACATGCCAACGATGATGTGTCTATATCCAACCCTGTGCTTTATTGTCCCCTCCCTTCACCACTGGTAACCAAACAAGAATTTTTTTTTCTTTTTTCCTTTTAGTATGGGAATCTTTTCTTAAGCTTTTATAATAATGGTCATATTCAACATTTATCTTTTAGTGACTGACTAATTTCACTCAGCTTAATGCCCTCAACTTTCATCCATGTTATACGGTGGCTTGCAGCTTCCTTGTTATTATTCAAATTAGCATAATATTCCATTGTGTGTATGTACCACAGTTTGTTTATCCATTGTTCTGTTGATGAGCACTCAGAATGTCGCCATCTTTTTGCTATTGTAAACAGTGCTGTGATAAACATTGGTGTGCATATATCTATTCGTGTTCTGGTTCATATTTCTTGTGGCTATAAAAAGGAGCTCTGGTAGCGTAGTGGTTACGAATCGGGCTGCGAACCTTAAGGTCAGCAGTTCGAAACTACCAGCTGCTCTGCTGAAGAAAGATGAGGCTTTCTATTCCCGTAAAGATTTACACCCTCGGAAACCCTATACAGGGTCGCTATGGGTCGGAAACGACTCGATAGCACATAACAACAACAACATATACCAAGTAGAGGAATTGCTGGATCATAAGATATTTTTATTTCCAACTTTCTGAGGAATCACCATACTGTTTTCCAGAGTGGTTGGACTATTTAGCATTCTCACCAGCAATGTAGGAGGGTCCCAGTCTCTCCACATCCTCGCCAGCACTTATTGTCCTCTGCTTTTTTGAACTTCACTGTTGCATCTACAAAAGACTTCTTTAAAGTGTTAAAGAGCAAAGATATAACTTTGAGGAGTAAAATTTTCTTGATCCAAGTCAAGGCATTTTCAATTGCCTAATGGGCATGTGAAAGTTGGAAGAACAATTGATGCATTTGAATTAATGTGTTGGAGAGTATACTGATAGTATGGTGGACTACCAGAAGAACAAACAAATCTGTGTTGTTAGAAGTATAGCCAGAATGCTCCTTAGAAGCCAGGATGGCAAGATTTTGTCTCTTGTATTTCGGACATGTTATTAGGAGGGACCAGTCCCTGTAGAAAGACATCATGCTTAGTTAAGTGGAGTCTCAGCAAACAAGAGGGAATCCTCCAGTGAGACAGAGTGACATGGTGGTTGCAACAATGGTCTTAAACCTGACAACTATTATGAGGATCTTGTAGGTCCGGGCAGCGTTTTATTCTATTGTTCATCAGGTTATTATGAGTCAGAACCAACTGGATGGCATCTAACAACAAATTAGGATTCCAAGAGACTGAGTTTGTTGAAGCCTCAGAACCAGTACCCAGTCACTCTTACCTCCTACTATGGGAAAAAAACAAAACAAACAAACGAAAAAACAAATTCCAACACTATTCCAGATTCAAAACCGGATGCTGTGGTGTCATTTCTGACACATGGGTACTCATGTGCTTCAGTACTCTGCTTGTTGATGCTGCTAAGTGCCGTTGAGTCGGTTCCAACCCATAGCAAACCTGTATACGGTTTGAACCACCAGTCTAGCTTTTCAAATGACTTTGCAGTCCAGAGCATTAACCCACAGCACCACACCAGGATTCCTCAGTATCTTATAGTGGGGTTTTTTCCTTACAATATATTTTATTTTTCTTTGGTTGTTATTGTTCTTGAGACTATACATGCCAAAACCTACACAGTTTCTATGTGTTCAATTCAGTTACATTTATTACATTGTTTGGGTTGTACAACAGTTCTTACTCTCCTTTTCTGAGATGTTCCTCCCCATTCAATAGATAATAATCACCACCTGAAGTTCCTATCGTAATCTTTTGAGCTGTTGCCAGTTTAATCCCATGTAGATCTTTCTTAAAAGGGTATAATGCTCAAGGCTGAGAATTGATTCATGATGAACAGGGAAATCATAATTGTAGTCATGAAGTTCAGAGCAACCATTAAGAAGGTCAATAGGATGTTTCAAGTTCATCTCAAAGGAATAGCCTTCTAAAGACTACTGGAACCCTTCTTACCACTTTGTATGTTGCTATTATTGTTAAGTGCTGTCAAGTCTGTTCTGATTCATATAGACCAAGTATTCCCAAGGGTGTAAATCTTTGCTGGAACAGAAAGTCTCCTCTTTCTCCCAAGGAGTAGCTGGTGGGATCGAACAACTGACCTTGTGGTTTCCAATCCAAGTGCTTATCCTACAGAGCCACCATGCTCCCACTTTGCACAGCAAAAGGAAAAGATTTTCTGTTGTATTTTTAATGTTATTCATGGTAAAGAGCACTTTCAGATATTTTTAGTTACTTCAGAAGTTCTAGATCCTGCTAATTCAGATTCTAAGTTTTGTCATTTTTACATATCAGAGAAAAGTCTCTACCAGGGTCATGGGAGCCCCAGGGGATGCAGCAAAAACATTTAAGTAGGCAGCTACTAACAGAATGGTTGGTGATTTGAACCCATTTAGAAGGTCCTCAGAAGATAGGTCTGGCAATCAGCTTTCAAAAAGTCACAGTCATGAAAACCTTATGGAACACTTCTATTCTGCACAAATGGTGTCACCTTGAGACTCAGTGGCAACTGGCTTGGTCTTTTGGTATCAGGTCCATAAATAAGAAGGATGTGGGGCTGATGGAAGTAGCAACAGCAAAGTGTTAAGATGACTGTCAAATCTCAAGGGAGAATTCAAAAGTTTGCTTATTGAGTGTGCTTCATTTTGTTTTAATGACGAGCCTCTTGTGTTTAGAAATATTAAGCCTTGTTTCAATTTTGTATATGAGTTTGCTGGTTGATATTTTTACAAAAAATCTGATTTGATTGATTTTGTATGAAGATTTTATGACTTCCATCCCCTGCCTCATCTTTGTGATCTAGGTCTATCTCAAAAAAACAATGAATCCCTTCAAGCAATTTGGATTGGAGGCTACTCATCTCCCACACCTCACATGTCACAGACAGGAAAATGGAATATTGTCCATTATACTTCTGCCTTTTTCAAAGAAACCCTTTTTCTTTGAGACCATTTCCATTCAGCTGTACCATCTCCCATCCTGCTTCATCATTGTTATCTCTTATATCGTTGTTATCTACCAACTATCACTGAAAGCCAGGGCACCTGGCTCACCATCATCCTCTGTGTCCTGTCATCATCTTTGGTGACCTCAAAGTCCACATGGATAAATCACCTGTCACCTTGTCCTTAACCTCTTCATCTCTAAAACCCTACCTGTCTCTACACTTCCTTCCTCTAATACATTCTGCCTCTTCATCCAGGACTGTCTCTTGTGCTTTGTCATCACCAAAGTCGCTCTTGTTGTGAACTTTAACTTGCCACTCTCTGACCATAGCCCTCCATGTTGTCTGTTCATTCGTTTTGTCTTATAACAGCACTTCTTTGCTTCAGTCTGCTGTTGCCTCTGTTTTCTCCTAGTTGAAGCCCTCCTCGTGATTTACTTAACATCGCTAGCTAATTTAATTTAAATCCTTCTGTCAATATTAGCCCCCTTGCACTTTTCCTGTGTTTACCTCAGTGCTAGTACATATGCATGGTTTTTAGTCTCACCTGAGTTGCACATAATGCCTGGCAAGCTTTCTGTGGATCCCTAATCAGCTCCCGCCTCCTTCATGATAATGATTGTATCTCTAATCACGCTCCTCAAGCCTTGTTCCTTGCCCTCAGCAGATTACCTACAAATTACTCCACGGAGGAGATGCATTATCAAACAACTCCCTCAATTTTATGCTTTCTCAGTTATAAAATTATCTTTACTACTATTTATTAATATTTTCATCCAGTTATTCATCCAACATATGTGCAGTCTTCAAAATGTTTGTAAAAAGATGGAATTAAAAGATAATGGAATTTCCCATGAACTCTCTGAATCCCCCTCACATATTGGAATTCCAACTATGACCTAGGTACTATGCTAAATTGCATAGAGAGAAGAATGAACATAATTTCAGGCATGAGATGACAGAACTTTAAATTACACTATTGTGGCACATACAAAGATGGGGAAAAGTACAGTGTTCAATGTTCTATAGGTCTGTTTCTCTTGATAGAATTGTCATTGGTGGCAAAAAGCATTTGAAACAGAAATTTGTACACCAATCTTTACTACAGCACTGTTTACAATAAACAAAAGATGAGAAGAACTGAAATGTTCATTGACAGATGAATGGATTAATAAACGTAGTGCATACTACATTGGAATATTATTTGGTCATAAAGAGGAAGAAAGACATAAGAGAAATATCTACTACAGCATGGAAGAACTTTGAAAACATACAGAGTGAAATAAGTCAGTCTCAAAAGGACAAATATTACCTGATACCACTTATGTAAATATCTAAGATAGACAAATGTACAGAGACCAAAGTTTACTAGTGGCTACCAGAATTGGGAGGGATGGGAAAATGGGAATCCTTTCTTAGAGGATATTGTGCTTCTGTTAAAGATGATAGATAATTTTGAAATGGATAGCAAGATGAACTTAATTAATATAAAAATGTTGAAATGGGAACGTTGATATACATATATACATTTAAAGAGATATAAAAGCATGTTGTTGAATGACCTTGAGTCGGTTCTGACTCAGAGCGACCCTGTATAAGGTTTCCAAGGAAGAGTTGGTGGGTCTGAACTGCCATCCTTGTAGTTAGCAGTCCAATCGTTATCTTACAGTGCCACACCAGGACTCCATATCTAAACATATACATTGTATATATTTATCTACCTTTATATATACTTCTTGCCTATCAGTTTGCCAAACTGTGGTGGCTTGTGTGTTGCTGGAAGCTATGCCACCAGTATTACAAATACCAGCAGAGTCATCCATAGTGGATAGTTTTCAGTGGAGCTTCCAGACTAAGACAGACTAAAAAGAACATTATCTGATATCGTGCCAGAAGATGAGTCCCTCAGGTTAGAGGGCACTCACATTAAAACTGGGGAAGAGCGGCCTCCTCAGAGTAGAATCAACCTTAATGAATCAGAAGAGGATGTGGAGAACAACTGTTTGGAGTATAGCTCTCAGGAAAATTCAAAATTACTCAAAATAAGAAAAAAAATAGCTGTAAGCATCCATCAATAATTAGAATATGGAATGTACAAAGTATGAATATAAGAAAATGGAAAGTTGTCAAAAATTAAATGGAATGCTTGGAGATGGATATCTAAGTATTTGTGAGTTGAAATTTGTCATTTTGCATCAGACAATCACATGATCTCTATGCCGGAAGTGACAAATTGAAGATGAACAGCATTACATTCATTGTCAAAAAGAGCATTTTAAGATTTACTCTGAAGTACAATGCTGTGAGTGATAGAATAATATCCATATACCTACAAATAATACCAGTTAATATGACTATTACTCAGATTTACACACAAGCCACAAATTCCAAAAATGAAGAAATTGAAGGTTTTACCAACTTTTGCAGTTTGAAATTGATCAAACATGCAATCAAAATGTATTGATAATTATAAATGATTGGAATATGAAAGTTGGAAACAAAAAGAAAGGATCAGGAGGTAGAAAATTTGGCCTTGAAATAATTCTGGAAATCACATGATAGAATTTTGGAAAACCAATGAACAACTTATTCACTGCAAATACCTTTTAATAGTAGCATAAATGGCAATTATATGTCTGGACCTCACCAGATATAATCTATAGGAATCAAATTGACTATATCTGTGGAAAAAGACAATGGAGAAGCTCAATATCATAAGGTAAAACAATATGGGGGACTTACTGTGAAATAGACCATTAATTGTTCCTATGAAAGTTCAAGTTGAAGTGGAAGACGATTAAAACAAGTCCATGAGAGCCAAAGGACAACCTTGAGTATATCCCACCTGAACTTAAAGACCATCTCACAAATAGATTTGACACATTATAAAATGAAGACTAGACTTTATGGTATGACCTTATATAGGATATTTGAGAATGTAAATCTTTGTAAAAACAGACAGCCTCATCTTTCTCCAAAAATAGGCTGCTGGGTTTCAACCACCAACCTTGTTAGTAGCCTAACACATAGCTTACACTGCCACCAGGGCTCCAAATAGTCCTTAAAAAGACAGGAAATAAAGAAACGATCATAGTGGGTACCAGAAAGATATGGGAACTTGTTCTTGAAGGTAGATTAATAAAAGTGAATGGAAAAAATTATGAAGTAAAAGTTGAATAGAAGATTTCAAAGGGTGGCTCAAGAAGACAAAGTAATGACATATGCAAAGAAAGACCTGAAGTTAGAAAACTGAAAGGGAACAACACACTGAACACTTTTCAAGTTGAAAGTATTGAAGAAAAAATTCAAGCCTAATATTGAAAGATTTTATGGGCAAAATAAGGAGTTCTGGTACCGTAGTGGTTACGAGTCAGGCTGTTAATCTGAAGGTTGGCAATTTAAAATTACCAGCCGTCTATGAAAGAAAGATGAGGCTTTCTGTTCCCACAAAGATTTACAGCCTTGTAAACTCTATATAGGGTCGCTATGAGTCAGAACAATACCACCACAACCATGGGCAAAATATTGAATGATGCAGGATGCAAAAAAAGATGAAAGGGGTCTTTTTTTAAATGGGTCTGGATCCTGCATCTGACTCATCAACTGAACTTCAATTCCTTAGACTTGAGCCAGTGTCCCACTTTATTGCCTGCTAATCCTCAGAGTATTCAACATCCTGTCATCTTACCTGTCCGTTTGTCACACTGTGGTGGCTTGTGAGTTGTTGTGATGCTGGAGGCTATGCCACCAGTATTTTGAAAGTCGGCAGGGTCACCCATGGTGGGCAGATTACAGCTGAGCTTCCAGACTAAGACAGAGTCAGAAGAAGGAGAGGTAGACTACTTCCAAATTATTAGTTACTAAAAATCATATGACCAGCAGTGAAACATTGTCAGACAGTAACAGAGTATTGAATATTGAAACATGATGAATAGCACCAGATTATTGTCAGATTTAATGGCAGAAGATGAATCCCTCAGGTTGGAAGGCACTCCAACTATGACTGAGGAAAAGTTGCCTGCTCAAAGTAGAGTTGACTGTGATGACATTAATAGATTAAAGCCTTCTGGACCTTCATTTGCTGAAGGGGCACTACTCAACATGAGGAGAAAGAGCTATAAACATCCATTAATAATTAGAACATGGAATGTATGAAGTATGAATCTAGGAAATTGGAAGTTGTCAAAAATGCAATAGAAGAGAACAAACAAGATGGTGGATCATGTGGAAGTGCAGTGAGGAGCTCCATCAGCAATAACACAGTATACTAGACCAAGCAGGCTCAGGGGATGGTGCCAGAACTCTGAACCACACATAAAGGAATATTTAGAAGGTTGGAAGGCTTACAGCTAAGGGAATTTGTAGCAGAAGCAAGAAATCCATTGCTTTCTAATCCAAGGTGCTCAGCAGCTCCCAGAGCTGCCATCTTGGGCAAGACCAAGCAGGGGAAGGATCAGGGCAGCCACGAACGCCTGACAAAACTATGGAAATAAAGGTGTGTAAACTGTTTCTTTTTTTGTATCTGTTTGTTGGTCTCTTGCTGTCTACACACTTTCATTCAGGTGACTAGAGGGGGTGCCTGGGCAAGTGGGCACCCCACCCCACTCCTGGAGGGTTATACTATGTATGTGCACAGATCTCCTCAAAATTTAAAGTGACAGTTTCCACTTAAAACCAAACAGCAGTGCAAAATGGCCACAGTCAGCCTGAACTGTTTATCACTAGGCCTTCAAGGGGATTGTGGAGTGGGACAGGCCGACTAAAAATGAAATAGGCTGAAAATTAAATTCTGAATTATGTCACAACGACCAACAGTGGCATCTTGAAATTTCTCAGCAAGAAGGGTGAAAAGGGAAGCCCATCTCCTGATCACATCTACCTGGAGGCAATTAGAAAACATAAAAAATTACCAAAATACACAACCATCTAAGTATTAAGGCCACAGATAACTCCTGAATATGCCTAAAAAATAGAAACCGATGATCATCTCAGCACATGTCCAGAAATGAGATAAAGTGACTGAGGCAAATGAGCTGGAAGGAGACCTACATTCCATACTGGGAGATGGGCAGGCTTTGTAAATGCTTGAGAAGGAATTCAGAAAAATGATTATAAAATGCATGAAAACACTATACAATGGAGTTGAGAAAAATAAGGAAGAAATCAGGAAAGCGCTACAGGAACAATCAAATAACATAGATACAGCATTTGAAACAATTCAAAACCTACAGAAAGAGGTCCAAATGATTAATAATAGAATATCAGAAATGGACAATACACTGAAAGGGCAAAGGAATAGAATTGAA
>NW_006408806.1:740125-758539 GCF_000296735.1 Chrysochloris asiatica | reverse complement strand
AAAAGGTAAGAATTCAAGAAGCTCAATGAACCCCAGGAAGGATAGATACTAAAAGATAATCAATCACCAAGACATAAAATAATCAAGCTCTCCAAAATGAAAGATAAGGACAGAATCCTGAAAGCAGCTAGGGACAAGAGAAGTGAAACATACAAAGGCAAGCAAATCAGATTAAGTTCGGATCTCTCACCAGAAACCATGCAGGCAAGAAGGCAATGGGGAGACATATATAAAACATTGATAGAAAAACAAACAAACCCAAGAATCCTCTACCCAGCAAAACTGTCATTCAAATAGGACAGCGTAATCAAAACATTCCAGGATAAACAGAAGCTAAGGGATTTTGCCAAAGCCAACCCTGCTATGATAAACATCCTAAAGGAAATTCTGTGGACTGAGAACCAACAAGAACAGACAACAACCAGAGATTAATGTACATGGCAGCATCACCCTGAACTCAATCGACAAATGGAAGAGTCAAGAACAGAATAAAATTATAAGAACAGAGAATCTGAGAGGACAGTCTATGATCAAAACAATTACAGTGTGAAAGAAGATAAAGACAGAGGAACAGAGAACCAGCTGGTGGGAAGGTTAGGTAGATTACAGGATAAATAGACTGTCTTAAATAGAGGGAAGAATTAATGGAATATAAGATAAACACAACAGTGGGGTTTGGGTAGGGGGTTTAGTTCAGGTGTTGGGAAGGGCAAGACAAGAAGGGAAAGGAGGTGGAGAAACAAGATAGCTAGGGGAACACTGAGACAAGTTTGTATGGCCTAAGTGGGACAGAGGTAAACAGTGATGCATGTTCAAACTTAGAAAAACAGGGCTCTGTCATACAGGGATATACGCATAGTTTGAAGAGGGGAAATGCAATACTAAAATGCTTGACTGTCTTAAGAATATTAGTCTCCCTTGACTACTAATGTAAAATAGACAATTGAGTGGGTTAGGAAGGAATGTTGGGAAACATGATTACAGAAAACTTTTAAGTCTGTCTTCAGGCTATAACTGATTGGAATACCTCTAAGGGGTTCTACAACTTGCCCAGTGAAATAGGCCTCTTGCAAAGCCTTTGCAGAATATAGGACCTTAGGTGAAATCCTGAATCCCCTCCAGAACATTCTGAGGTGGGACATTCCCACTGGAAAGAACAAGCAGACCAGCCTGGAACAGCTAGAGCAACAGCAGATATATCTTCAAAGAAAGATCATCAGGAAAAACCCAAAACAAAAATGTCAGCATGACTGTCTACTACAAGAATAAGCAGGCTGTTAACCAGGAAGCCATCAAGGCAAATTCCTTCAGGACAAACTCCCCTCTAAGACTGAAACTCAAAGGGAACACATGAGCAGGCATGTAAGCTTGCTGGCGAGCCCATTGGTCTACTGGTGAGTGGAAGAGGGGCAAAGGCAGCAATGAAGAAATGGATTGAGTTCAACCACAGTCCATTGACTCCTGTTGACCTGGAGATGAGAGAGAGAAGAGGAAGTGCTGATTGGTCCAAAGTGTGGTGAGACCTGGGTCACCTGAGCCTATGGACAAGGACATAGCCACAGAGGGCTAGAGCTGAGAGTGAAGCATCCAATTGATATGAATTGAGGGGAGAAGTACAAGAACACCCAAACTTGCAGACAGTACCCATTTGACATAGCCTCGATTGTTTGACAATCAGAACTCGACTAGAGGAAGATTATAAAAAAAAAAAGAAAAAATTTGTATAAAGGAAACAAGGGTAAATTGCTACAATTTGATGAACCTGACCTATACTCATGGAGGTTGTTAAGTGCCATCGAGTCAATTCCGACCCATAGCGACCCTGTGTAGGGTTTCCAAAGAGAGCTGGTGAGCTTGAACCACCAACCTTGCAGTTTAAACGGCTTTGCAGTCTGGTGCATTAACCCACAGTGCCACACCAGGACTTCACTCATGGGGTTAGTAACTCTAAATACCAACAATGAGGGAAGGAGTCTTCATGTCAAGTACCAATGTTACCCCTTTTGTACACAGGGTAGATAGGGACAGGCCACTTAGACATTGGCTACCTAAAGTGAGAGGGCAATAAAGGCATGAAGTGACTGGCTTACAAGGCTTGAAGAGGGAGTTTAGGTTGAGTGTGGGGAGGAAGATAGAGTCCCCACTGAATAGTTTTCATCTTGTCTAGATGGGTCTGGTGAAAAGAGATGGGGATAAGATTCTTATTAGTTAATAGTGAATAATTGTTATCATTACTAATTGTGACTGTCATGATTGTAAAGATAGAAGTTTTGTAACAAAAATAGGGGAGTGGTTAATCTTACAGTCCAGAAAGAGAGGACCCTAGGACCATCAAGGGAGAAGCGTACAAGCAGAATGTGCCAGAGAAGCAGCAGTGCCAGAGATGGAGGCAGAGATGGGGGCATGGAGAGGGGGAATGACTGAGGACTCTAGATTCATGGGAAGAGAGGGACTAAGGGCTTGTGGCCAGGAGGCTGACTTATAGAATGTGCCCTTTGGAGGTGTAAATTATTATATATGCTTGAGTGTTTTGTTTTGTTTGTTTTATTAAAAAAAAAAAAAAAAAAAAGCCTAAGTGACTTGAGAGAAATACTGTTAACTGATGGTATATGAAGGGTATTATAATCATTGTAATGAAACAAGGTGTATGATTTGTTGAATGTAAAACTGATGAAAAAAATGAAATGGAACACATAAACATCAATATCCTAGGCATTAATGAGCTGAAATGGAATGCTATTTTGAATATGACATTTTGAATATGACAATCACATGGTTTACTATGCTGGGCATGAGACTTTGAAGAGGAATGGTGTCATATTTATAATTAATAAGAACATTTCTATATCTATTTTGAAGTACAATGCTATCTGTTATAGTATAATATCTATATGGCTACAAGGAAGAACAGTTAATTACACTATTATTCAAACTTATGCATCAACCACTAAAGTCAATGATGGTGAAATTGAAGAATTCTACTAACTTCTTTAGTCTGAAATTGATCAACCATGCTTTCAAGATCCATTGGTAATTACTGGCTATTGGAATACAAAGGTTGGAAACAAAGATGAAGGATTAGTAGTTAGAAAATATGACCTTGCTGATAGAAATCATACTGGAGATCACATGATAGAATTTTGCAAGACCAATGACTTCTTCATTGCAAATGCTTTTTAAAACAACACAATAGATGATATACATAAAACAACATAATACATGATATATATATGGTGGTGGTTATGTGCTGTGGAGTCAGTTCCAACTCATAGTGACCCTGTACAGGTTGTCTGAGTCTATAAATCTTACGGGAGCAGAAAGCCTCATCTTTCTCCCACAGAACAGCTGGTAGTTTCGAACTGCTGACCTTACAGTTTGCAGCCCGATTTGTAATCACTATGCAAGTGGAATATACAGAAATGAAATTGACTATATTTGTGGAAAGAGATGGTGGAAAAGTTCCATATTATCAGCAAAAGCAAGGCCTCATGCAGACTGTGGAACAGACCAATTGCTCATATGCAAGTTCAGGCTGAAGCTGAAGAAAATTAAAATGAAAGGAACACGGGAGCCAAAATATGACCTTAAACATCTCCCATCTGAATTTAAAGGTCATCTAAAGGAAAGATTTGATGCGTTAGATACTAATGATCGAAAACCAGAAGAGTTGTGAGATGACATTAAGAACATCAACAGAAAGAAAGCAAAAAGTTATTAAAAAGACAAGAAAGAAGGAAAAGACCAAAATGGATGTCAGAAGAGGCTCTGAACCTTGCTTTCCAGTGTAGAGATGCTAAAGCAAATGAGGAGATTAAAGTGCTCAACAGAAAATTTCAGAGGCCACTTGAGAAGACAAAGCTGAAAGAACTGAGGAAAATATTCAAGCCTCAACCTGCAATTCTGAAGGAATCTTTGGGCAATATATTGAATGAGGAAGAAAGCATCAAAAGAAAATGGAAAGGTTACACAGAGTCACTGTATCAAAAAGAAATGGTCGACCTACGACATGTGAGTATCCTTCCATGAGAAGGTAGAATCTCCCCTGAGTGGTTTTCAACCTGTCTAGATGGGGCTGTTGAGAGGAGATGGGGATAAGACTCTTGTGGTTCAATAGTGAATAACTTTTATCAGGACTGACTGTGATTATTGCAAATGTAAAGGTAGACATTTTGTAACAAAAGGAGGGGAGTGGTTTATCTTGCAGTCCAGGAGCGGAGGAGCCTGGGACCATCAAGGGAGAAAAGTGTAGTGTGGGACCCTATCCAGAGAAGCAGCGATGCCAGAGATGGAGGCAGAGACGATGACATTGAGAGACAGAGTGGTTGGAGACCCTAGACCCAAGGAGGGAGAGGGGCTGTGTGCTGGTGGCTGGGGGGTAGACTTGCAGGGTATGACCTTTGGTTGTTTGAGTGATTATATATTCTTGAGTGTTTTGGTGTACATCTAAAAGAAAAACAAAACAACAACCACAACAACAAAAAACAGAGGGAATAGAAGCAAATGTTATTGAAAGATGATGCATGGAGGGGATTGTAGTCATTGCAATGAAACAATATACGATTGGATGAGTGTAAAGCTGATATTCTCCCATGTAAACTATCACTCAATTCACACACACACACAAAAAGAAAGAAAAACGTCAATGGTACTGAAGGAAGAAATCCAAGGTGCACTGAAGGCACTGACAAAGAACAAGCCTCTGGGAACTGAAGAAATACAAATTGAAATCTTTCAGCAAATTGATGAAGCATTGGAGGCACTCACTCATTTACGCAAAAAGTTTAGGAGACAACTACCTGGCCAATTGACTGGAAGAGATCCTTATTTGTGGCCATTCCAAAGAGCAGTGATCCAAAGAAATGCAGAAATAATCAGACAATATTATTATTATCACATGCAAGTAAAATTTTGCTGAACTATTAAAAAATGGCTACAACAGTACATTGACAGGGAACTACCAGAGGTTCAAGCTAGATTCAGACAAAGATGTGGAATGAGGGATAGCAATGCTGATGTCAGATGGATCTTGACTGAAAGCAGACAATATATGAAAGCTGTTTACTTGTGCTTTATTGGTTATGCAAAGGCTTTTGATTGTGTGGATCATGACAAGCTATAGACAGCCTTGTGGAGGATGAGTATTATACAAAGAAGAACGTGGCATCAGGATTGGAGGAAGACTCATTAACAACCTATGATATTCCCATGATACAACCTTGCTTGCTGAATGCGAAGAAGACTTAAAATGCTTACTGATGAAGATCAAAGATCTTTGGTATGGGTTGCACCTCAGTGTAAAGAAAGCAAGAATTCTTACCCTTGGACCAATAAATAACAACATGATAAATGGAGAAATGATTGAAATTGCTTTATTTTATTTTATTTTTCTTGGTTCCAATATCTACATTCATGGAATCAGCATTAAGGCAAATTTGCTTCCCAAGACCTCTTTAAAATGTCGAACAAGTGCACCTGATCCAAGCCATCTTATTTCTATAGCCTCATATGCATGTGAAAGATGAACAATGAATAAGGAAGACTGTAGAAGAATTGATGAATTTGAGTTATGGTGTTAGAGAGGAATTTTAAAGATATCATGGGCTGTCAGAAGAACAAATCAATCTATATTGGAAAAAGCACAATGAGAATGCTCCTTAGAAGCCAAGATGACCAGACTTCATCTTTCATACTTCAGACATATTATTATGAGGGATCAGTCACTGGAGAAGGGCATCACACATAATAAAGTGGAGGGTCAGCGAAAAAGAGAGAACACCCCCCTCCCCAACGAGACGGATTGCCACAGTGGCAACAGTAATGGGCTCAAACATAGCAGTAATTGTGAGGATGGCGCTGGACCATGCTGTGTATCTTTCTGTAGCATATACGGTTGCTATGGGTTGGAAATGACTTGACAGCACCTAACAACAACAACAAAAAAATCCTAGGAGTCATCAACAGACTGCCACCTTACCTGCCTGACTTGTCTGCCTGACATCTGACCTACCGATCTAGGGTTCATCAACCCTGCAGCTATGTGAATCAGAAACATCCAGCTTGACATCTGACCCTCGGACTTGCCTACCTTTTCAATTGCCTGAGACATTTCCTTGATATAAACTTCTCTTTATATATACTAGAAAGAAAAAAAAAAAAAAAGATGATGGCAGGGATACACAGTCCCTGTATCAAAAACAATTGGTCAGTGTTCAACCATTTCAGGTGGTAGCATATGATCAAGAACTGATGGTATTGAAGGAAGAAATCCAAGTTGCACTGAAGGCATTGGGAAATGCAAGGCTCCAGGAATTGACAAAATGCCAACTCAAATGTTTCAAAAAATTGATATAACAAAACCATTCATCTATGCCCAGAAATTTGGAAGACAGCTACTTGGCAAACTGACTGAGAGAGATTCATATTTGTACCCATTCCAAAGAAAGGTGATCCAACAGAATGAGAAAATTATGAAACAAATATCATAAATATCACATGCAAGTAAAATTTTGCTGAGGGTAATTTAAAATATGGTTGCAGCAATGGACAGGGAGATGCCAAAAATTCAAGGTAGATTCAGAAGAGGACATGCAACAAGGGATATGACTGCTGATATCAGATGGATCTTGGCTGAAAGCACCAGAAAGATGTTTACCTGTGTTTTATTGACTGTACAAAGTCATTTGCCTGGGTGGATCAGAGCCCCTCCTGGACTCTGACCCCATATATGCCCGTGTAGCTCTCCATTCGGGGCTCAGAATCTGGAGAAATTTGCTCCTCTGAGTCAGCCAGATTAATAAAATCTGAAACTTTGCTTCACCTTTCTGAGTAGCCTCAGTTTCTTCGACCATGAATCTAAAACTTCTGTAACAACCATACTTATTCAACATGTATGTTAAACAAATAATCTGAGAAGCTGAACTATATGAAAAAGAATGTAGGACCAGGATCTTGTTAACCTGTGATACACAGAGGATACACAATCTTTCTTGTTGAAACTGAAGAAGATTTGAAGTACTTACAGTTGAAAATCAAAGAATATAGCCTTCAGTATGGATTACACCTAAACATAAAGAAAACATAAATCCTCATAGCTGGAACAATAAGCAACATTATAACAAATTGAGAAAAGATTGAAATTGTCAAGGATTTCATTTTACTTGGGTACAAAATCAATGTCCATGGAAGCAGCTGTCAAGAAACCAATCATTGCATTGCATTGGTAAAATCGGCTGCAAAAGACCCCTTTAAAGAGTTCAGTAGCAAAGAGTTCAATTTGAGAATTAAGGTGTGCTGAACCCAAGCAGAGGTTTTTTTCAATTTCCTCATATGCATGCAAAAGCTAGACAGCAAATAAAGAAGAATAAAAAAGAACTGATGTCTTTTATGAGAAATAGCTGTTGGGGTGGTCCATCTTCAGAGTCAAGGATATCTTGGGGATAGCAGGTTGGCATGACAAAAGGGAACTATGAGAAGAGGAAGAGACTAGTTTGACTTACTAGACTCTTTTAAAATAAGAATACACCCATCAAAGAAGTAGGGGAAGTTCATGGGGAGGGGATGAAACTAACTTTAAATGAGAATGCTCCCTGTAGGGGCTAGTAGGTGATAAAGATTGTAAACTCCAAAGTACCCAGTAAAGGGGAAATGGAGTAGGGGCTTTTTCTGAGTTAGGTTAATAAAACTCTTTGTCAAATGGCCACGTGGTGCAGGGCTAGGCACCGATTTTGCAAAATCGAATAAAGAAAACCTCAGTCTCGCTAAAATGAGTACAGATTGGATTACTTGAGCATTTGTCAGTATAGACAATGTTTTTCACATCTTTGTAGTATTCTTGCCAAGAAAAGGAACAAATCTATCTTCAAAGAAGTACAGTCAGAATGGAGTGACTCTGTCTCATGTTCTTTGTACAAGTGCTTAGGAGAGGGACCAGTCACTGGAAAAGGATATCATGCTTGGTGAAGTAGATGGTCAGTGAAAAAGAGGAAGATCCTTAATGAGATGGCTGTAACATGGAATCAAGCATTGCAAAGACTGGGAGAATGATATAGGACTATGCAGTGTTTCCTTTTGTGGTACATAGGGCCTATGTAGGTTGGAACCAATTTGATCGAAGGTCAGTTGTTCAAACTCACCAGCCATTATGAGTCAGAACTGACTTGATAGCACTTAGTAACAACAACAACAACCAACACAGCAACTATTGCAGATTTAAAAAAAAAAAATACTAATTGTAGGTAATTGACTCTAAAGTTGTCTGGTTGGTACAGAACATGAGACTTTGGCTCCTTAATGAAATGAAGTCAATTTTTGTGTCTCAGTAAATAAATGCTGTTGCCAAAGAACGTTACTTTTTAAGCATGGCAGAAGCAATCCTGCAGAAATCATGATTTTAGAAAAAAAAGCACCAGTTAGCTTTGCTACAGCTTTTGTTGCTTCCAAAAAATCTGCTTTTGAAAACCTTACAGAGTATAGTTATACTCTGAAACACATGAATTGTCATGAATTGGAATCAATGAAACTGGCAGACACCCTCCCACACTGGTATATTTATATGATCAGGTTTGTGTTTTTAAAGGTGTCATTTTGAGGCAGACAGGCCTGCAGAAGTGGGCACAGGACCCCTTGTCCCCCAAGCCCATACCTCATTCCGGAGAAAAGTTCACATTCCCAGAACTAAGTAACAGACCACCCCAGCCTCAGGTGACTGCTCAAGACAGTCTCCTGTTCCTGACCCACCTCCAGGAGGGAACAAAGCCTGGAACCAATGTATACTTGCTTCTTCTTCTGTAAAGGCTCACTTGAATGCTCACACACATCTTTCCCTGCCATGTGTTTGAATCAACCAATCCCAGGTAGCCCTGTGAAGCTGTTGGCCCCCGATAACCAGTCCCAAGTGGCCTCATGAATACACCCCTATTCTCTTTAAAATATCCTCACACAAGGAAGATGGAGCTCAGCCTCTGGATACAAATCTGCTGAGCCACGGGCTAGCACAATAAAACCCTTCCTTTGTTACAACCAGCGTGGTGTTGGCAACTCCTTCAGAGAGACTCCGGTAACAAAGTGGCTCCAAATATAGGTGCCAGTCTGGAAGAGAAGATAAATTAGAGATTGCTGTAATCTTGCTGATAAATGAGGACTGAAAGTGGAAGTAATACTGGAGAAAAGAGAACTTCATAATGGTGGGAACAGTGTAGGGGCTTTCAAAGACTTGATGACTTAACAAGACAGCAGATTCAGTCTATGACAGATATTTATAGCATACCCAAGATCATCAGAGACATTATTCCCTTTTAGCCAGTTCATCTATCTGGGAGGTCAACCTTTGAAATGCAGATAAATTCCTTATAAAATATCAGTCAATCAGACATTGAATTTTTTTTTTTTAAGTGTGTTATAAAATTTATTGGTGTAAACATTCAGACAGTTTTCAGCGGGAAGGGCGATAGGCGGATTCTACTACAAGGGTCAACAGAAGAGAATACTGAAAAGGATGGGGCATCGGGCGCAGGGTCGGCACTGACACAATTCAAAAACAAATGCTAAGCAAGAGTGCTTCTTCAGGGAGAGGCTTAATAATTTAAAGCTTTGTGAGGCAAGATATGTTCCAATTTAAAACCCTAATGGAAATAGTACCATCAATGAAAATAAGGAAATCAATTTCTAAGTGTACCAAAAGGGATATAGGGCAAATGAGGAAAATTTGCATTTGTGGAGGACCAAATAGGAGTTTTCCATATGAGGGGTATTAATTATTATCAATGGCAAACCCTGCAAATAACAAAATAAAACCCAAATCACTGGTCACATAATTCAAAATTTACATGTTTAATAAAGGCAAGGCAATAGACTGACGTTATGGCCTGGTCAAATATTTACTCCACGGACAGTATCTACAGAAGCACTTGGGCAGTTTGTACACAGTGATTCTCGATGCACGCCAAAAGAATTTCCGTAAAAATGACACTATATACAACACTACACCGGTCCACCAGAGTGATTCTCCATCTCCCGAGGCAGGAGGGGCGTTATCAACTCAAAGCAGTGTACCTGAGGTTTCATTTCTTCAGTTGCCTGATCATAATCCCAAATATACATTTCAGGGTTGGTTTCTGTTTTTAAAGACACTTTCCTTGAATATGTGCACTATGGTTAAAATTAAAAAAAAAAAACACAACAAAACAAAATGATGACTTGCAGGAGCCAGCCCTCTGCCCCATACGAGAGAGACTTCATCTTGCTGTGGCATGGCGAGGAATGTATGTATCCCCGGACCAGTGCCCGTGGCTTCAGGGCAACACCCCGCAATCGCGTGACTCTTCAGCAGGGTCGGTGAAGGGCTCTTACTGACTTTTTTTTTTTTTTTAAAAAAGGAGGATGAGGAAGAAAAAGAAAGGAGGAGGGCAGAAAAACCCAAAATGCCAAAGACGTTTCAGTGGGATGAGGATCCTCCGCCGCTGAGAGAGTATCTCTGGAGCGGCTGGACAAGCTGGGCCACCATGGTGTCGGAGATTCCGGGTCACGCCTCCTCGGCTAGGTAGATGGCCCCTCGCAGTTCCTCGATGGATCCCATGTAGCCGCCACACGCCTGGCTCTTCTCTTTCAACTCTGCAAACAAAGGAAAGATGATCGTAGATAAACACTGAGAGAAAGGCCTCTTTGGGACAGACATTGAAATTTGCTCCTAAGGAATGCTTCTGCTTTTTTTCAATAGGAATTGTGCCTTAAATCATATCTCTGTTAAGGAAACAGACTAATTTATTAAAAAGAACACCTCTCTTCAATAATTTAAATGAACACTTTATTGTTTAATTGCTTATCCATCCATCCATTCATCTATCATTCTGTCACAATAAATTGAACAAACACAATTTATGGAGTTAAATTGATATGAAGCTTTGCTTTTATCTTTGTTTTACTTTTCACTGGGGAAGTTTTTCTCCTGTGCTCTTAACAATCTAGGCAGTTCCACGATATTCTTGTGTTCAAGTAATAAAGTATTCTTTCAGGGCCTCTCTGCATAACTTCAAGGAGCACCTTTTGCATAATCATACTTGTAACAGGAGTTTCCTGGAGTTCTTTTAGACTAAAGTATGAATGTTGTGATTGTTGTTAAGTGCTGTCAAGTTGGTTCCAACCCATAGCAATCCTGTATAGGGTTTCCAAGGAGCAGCTAATGAGCTTGAACTGCCAACCTTGCAGTTCCAACGACTTTACAGTGCGGTGCATTAACCCACAGCGTTACACTGGGACTCCATGTATTTGGATGGTAGCCCCCTGAAGTCTTGCAATATGGTTCTTAGTCTTAACATTAATCTCAATATCATAGTCTTACTTTAGTAGTTAGTAATATCTTGCCCAATATAATAATGAATTCTTTACTCTTCATTCAAAGGTAATTTGTTCCTCCTTAGTCCACTCCCATTTCAGAGTTTGGTTGCATGCTGGTCGGCAATCTTCAGGGAAGAGTGTTGTTGTTAGGAGCCATTGAATGACCAACAGAACTAAACACTGTCTGGTCTCTACCACTCTCACAATTGTTGCTATATTTGAGCCCAATGTTGCAGCTTTTTCTCTGATGGTCTAATTTACCAGGCATGATGCTGTTCTTCAAGGACTGGTTCCTTCTGCTAACATGTTCAAAATACATGAGATGAATTCTATTCATACATACTTATAAGGAACATTCTGGTCATACTTCCAAAATAGCTGTGTTAATTCTTCTGGCAGTCCAATGTACCTTCAGTATTCTTCACCAACATCGTAATTCAAGTATATCAATTGTTCTTTGGTCTTCTTATTCATTGCCCAGCTTTTACATACATACGAAGTGACTGAAAGAATCATGACTTGGGGAAGGCACACCTTACTCCTGAAAATGACATATTTTTGCTTTTGAACACTTTAAAGAGTTTTTTTTTTTTTTAAACTTTTTATTGGGAATTGAGCGAAGGTTTAAAGAGCAGATCATCAGTTTTACATTCAACAAATCATACACTTCATTTCATTTCAATGATTGTAATCTCTTCCATTCCACCTCTTCCATGTAATTATTAGTTCTGCTCCACCCTCCTTCCCAACTCTTCTGAACTTTGTCCTTAGGTAAATGCTGCCCTTTTGGTCTTGAATGATTTACTATTCCATAGTGAACGTACCTTACTAGAGTTTTTATCTACTGCTTGGCTGGATATTGAGCCATGAGAATGAGTTCAATTACAGACCTAAAGGGTGACCGAGGACTGTAGTCTTGGGTTCCTCTAGTCTTTAAGAGATCTTTTTCAGTAGATTTGATCAAATGCAATATGTCATTTGATTTCTTGACAGCTGTTTCCATGAGTGTTGATTGTGGAACCAAGTAAAATGAAATTCTTGACAACTTTAATTTTTTTCTCCATTTTTTTTTTTTTGTGTGTGTGTATTGCTTATTGTTCATGTTGTGAAAATTTTTGTTTTCTTTATGTTGAAGTGAAACCCACATTGAAGGCTGTATTGTTTGATCTTCATCAATAAGTGCTTCAAGTCCTCTTCACTTTCAGGAAGCAAGGTTGTGTATGTATGGACTATATCGAAGACTATATAGAAGAAGAAGGTAACAATGGATTGAAGGAAGACTCATTAATTCATTACATTCTTCTATATAGTCTTGCATATAGTCCAGCCTCTTGGATTATTTGCATTCAGACTGAATAAGTATGGTAAAAGGATATAACACGGATGCACACCTTTTCCTTTTCAGAGAAAAGTATGCTACAAATATTCTTTAGGGTTAAAGGGCAGGCCCTTTGGTCTAGTTCGTCTAGCTATTTCAGTGTTTCATCTTCAGCTCTGCCTTGCGGCAGTATGTCCTACCATCTCTTACTTGTATGATGTACTCAACATTAGCAGGCCATCCTCTTAGTTACTGCTGGTTGCTGTCAAGTAAATCCCCACTCATAGCAATCCCATGTGACAGAGTAGAACTGCTCTCATAAGATGGAAGTCTAAGAATCTGAGGAAATTCCTTCATCTTTGGAGCGTCTTTTACTTCCTAGTTGAAATGTTACCTTGAATTGCAAATCATATACCAAATAAAGTTCAATCCATTTCTATTATTGGTTCTGTATGATTTTTATTCTAACAGAGACAAATGTAAAGGGATGCAAAACTACGTCCGTAAACAAGATAATTTTTGAGATATTAAAAATAATGTTATTGTGTTTTATGTAAAAGTTTACACAGCAAATTAGGTTCTCATTTAACAGTTTTTATACAAATTCTTCTATGATGTTGATTACATTTCTCACATTGTATCAGCATTCTCATTACTTCCATTCTGTTTCCATGGATCTGGCTTTTCTTCCTTTCTCATCTTAACTTATAGTAAATGTTAATTGTTTAGTCTCATTTGATTGTTTAAGAGAACATATTACTCATGGGTAATCCTGTCCCCATCACTATTCCTACATAGTACATTTGTCTTTGCAGTCAGTGAAGAAACAACAAACCCCATGTGGTACAGAGTAGAATTGTAATATAGAGTTTTCTTGGCTGTGGTCTTTACAGAAGCACACCATTAGGCTTTTCTTCTGCAGTGTAGCTGGAACTGTTGGTACACATGGAGGGGATTGCAATCATTGTAATAAAGCAAAGTATATGATTTGTTGATTTTAAAACTGATGGTGGACTAGGTAAACTGCTACTCAATTCACAATAAAATGTTTAAAAAGAGAACAGAAATGCTCAGATAACACCAAAAATTAGTGTAACAAAATGTATTTATTGGGAATACATATGATTCAAATCAAGCAGCTTCCCCCAAAACAAATCAGTAAGCCTTTGGAAGAGGGGACAGTGAAACCGGGTCATACAGGTTATTGTTATGTTAATTTCCAGAAACAGTTTGCTGAATGATGTCAATTTGTATTGCATCAGTTTCTGGAACCTTGTTTTTCTTCAATGCTTTCAGTGCAGCTTGAACTTCTTTTTAAGATACCATTGATTCTTGATCATATTCTACCTCTTGAAATGGCTAAACATTGACCATTTCTTTTTGGTACAGGGACTTTGTGTTTTCCTTCCATCTTCTTTTAATCCTTTCTGTGTTGTTAAGTGCTGTCAAGTTGGTTCCATTTCATTGAGGATGCTAGGAAGGGCTAATGAGTTTGAACCACTGACCTTGTGGTTCAAAGTCACCTTTTGATGCAGTGCTTTATCCCATAAAGCCACACCAGGACTCCATTTAGCCCACTGTTGTTATTGTTAAGTGCTGTCCTAGGTATGACTCATAGCGATTCTGTATAGCAGGGATGGTGAAAGTCCAGCCACTTGGAAGTATTGTTGTTGTTAAGTGCCGTTGAGTCGGTTCCGATCCATAGCGACCCTGTACAGGGTTTCCGACGGTGTAAGTCTTTACGGGAGTAGAAAGCCTCATCTTTCTCCTGCGGAGAGGCTGGTAGTTTTGAACTGCTGACCTTAAGGTTCGCAGCCCGATTCGTAACCACTACGCTACCGGAGCTCCTTGGAGGTATAAGGACTGCAAAATCGTTTTGTCTGGACCTGCCAGGGCAACTGCAGTTCCAGCCATCACATTGTCATTGTTGTCCAGTGCCTTTGAGTCGGTTCTGACACATAGTGACCCTGTATAGGGTTTCTAAGGAGTGGCTGGTGAATTTGAACTGCCAACCTTGTGGTTCAAACTTACTTTGCAGTCCAGTGCTTTATCTCATAGCGCCACACTAGGACTCTGGTTATCACATTGTTGTTTCCGTTAAGTGTCATCGAGTCAGTTCCGACCCACAGTGACTCTATATAGGGTTTCTGAGGAGTGGCTAGTGAGGTTGAACCACTGACCTTGCTGTTCAAAATGACCTTGCAGTCCAACGCATCAACCCACAGTGCCACACCAGGACTCCGGCCATCACATTAGGGATGAATTAATTAAATGCTTGACCAAAAATAGCAGGACCATTTTTAAGTTGATAATTTCCTATGGCACATGAATAATATTATAGATTTTGGTAGAGAAAGGTTCCCCACTCCTTCTATATATGGTTTCTGAGGAGCTGCTTTGGGGTTTGAACGGTTGGCAGTTCAGTGCTGATCCTACAGTGCCACACCAGGAGTCCCATTTATCCCATGTTGTTGTTGTTGCATGCCGCTGAGTTGGTTCAGACTCATAGATACCCTGTATAGGGTTTCCAAGGAGCGGCTTGTGAGTTTGAACAGCCAGCTTTGTGGTCCAGTGCATTATCTTGCAGAGCCACACCAGGACAACAAATTTAGCCCATTTGTTGTTGTTGTTAAGTACCATCAGGCTGGTTCTGACTCATAGCTACCCTGTACAGGGTTTCTGAGGAGCAGCTGGTAAATTTGAACCACTGACTCTGAGGCTCAAACTAACATTGTGGTCCAGTGCGTTATCCCACAGTGCCACCCCCATAGAACCCTTCAACATTGCAAGTCAAGGCTTGAATTTATTTTTGTTTTTTTGTAGTTCTTTCGGCTTGAGAAATGCTGAGCATATCCTTTTTGGTTTTCTAACTCCAGGTCTTTACACATTTCATTGTAATACTTGATCTTGTCTTCTCAAGCTGCCTTTTGAAATTTTCTGTCAATTTCTTTGACTTCCTCCTTTTTTCCAGTCACTTAAGCTTGTTTACATTCAAGAGCAAGTTTCAGAGTCTCTTCTGACATCCATTTTTTCTTTCTTTCTAGGCTTTTTAATGACCTTTTGCTTTCTTCCTGATGATGTTCTTGATGGCATCCCACAACTCCTCTTGTCTTTGGTCATTAGTGTCTAATGCGTAGAATCTGTTCTTGAGATGGTCTCTAAATTCAGGTGGGATATACACAAGGCCATATTTTGGTTTTTGTGTCTTGTCCTATGCAAGTTCAAGCTCTGTTTCATAGTTGGCCCTGGGCTTGTTTTTGTAGATGTTTCTTCCCACAGATGTATTAAATTTGATTCCTTTGTATTCCATCTGATGAGGTCCACATGTACAATTGCCTTTTATTTTGTTGAAAAGTATTTGCAATGAGTCAGTCATCGATCTTTCAAAATTCTATCATGGGATCTCCAGCATCATTTCTCTCTCCAAGGCCATATTTTCTACCTTTCTGTTTGTTTACAAATTTTGCATTCCAATCATCAGTAATCATTAGTAAATTTTGATTGCATGTTTGAACAATTTCAGCCTGAAGAAGTTGGTAGAATTCTTCAATTTCATTATCATTGTTTGCATTAGTGGTTGGTGCCGAAATTTGAATAATAGTGGGGTTCACTGGTCTTCCTTGTGGCGTATGGATATTATCCTATCACAGATAGCTTTGTAATTCAAGCCAGATCTTATAATGCTCTTTTTGACATTGAAGGCAGGCATAGCTAGCTTTTAATAGGGAGTGTGACGTTTCTGTAAGCCTGGAATTTTCAGATGGTTCTGGGGTCCCAAGATTTTTGAGTGAATAGACCTAAATGTTCCTATTCCAAGGTTCAGATCCTCACTCCTGCCTAACCAGGACCATGATCTTGGGGTAGGAAACATCTCAGGAATGACAGTTAAGTCCTTGTAATTAAGTTCTAGGCCTGAAATAGCTTCTTCTGTTCTTACAGAAGATGAAAACCAAAGAAGATCTCTTTATATACTGCCAAGGAGACTGTGTGGTGTTTACGCTGTTACTTGAATTGTTAATCAATCACGCTCAGCCTTTATTGTTTTGTTTTTCTTCAATATACTGATAGCATTCAGCAACAGACTTTGGATTCTTTTGTCCTTTTTATGACTATTTCCTTCATACTTTTCAAAAGGCAGAGATACTGACACATCCATTTATTTGCTTCTTTTAGTATCCCATCCCATTTCAACACTGGTGAGGATTTTAACAATTGTGCTCCACCTGTGATGGGTTTTCATTGTCAGCTGGCTGGTGATCCAGGTCTTACATTTTAGAGTCTGAAACAAAGTGATTTAGGTGACTGTCTGGTGTCGTGAATTAGGCTTAGTCTTTGTAACTCCCACCAAATGACCAAGTGATTTAGGTGGATGTCTGGTGTAGTGAATTTAGGCTTAGGCTTTGTAACTATCATCAAATGACTCTTCCTGATGGGTCTGGGTGAGAGAAGGTGGGAGACCACAATGATAGGATGACCTGGTTCAGCTATGGATGTTATCAGAGTTAATTGTAATTGAGAAAACTTGAACCTCTAACATGGGTATAAAATGAGCCATCTTGGTGATGTGAGTGGGCTGTGTGCTGCTCTGCTTGGTTAATCAAGCACACCTGCGTATGACCTCGGGTTCTTGAGCCAACAACAGCGTGACGTGACGTGCCAGCTACCACAGCCTTGTGAGTCAACAGCCCGAATCTGTGTAAGTGAGGAGAATCCTCCAGACTAATGTCTGAACTGCATATTTGGGATTTGCCAGCCTCCACCACCATGTAAACCCTTTTCTTAACAGCCTGTGACTTTCATGGTATGTTGTAGCAAATGATATCAGGAATCATGGATTGGGTTGGTGGTTTAAGCTCACAAACTGCTCCTCAGAAAGCCTACACAGGGTCACTATGAGTTGGAGCCGACTCGGTGGTATTTAACAACAATATCAAAAATAGCACCTCAAGAAAGTTGGTCATTTAGGATGTCTTTAATTTCCACCTCATAGGGACCAGTCTTATGCTGATCTTTCTAAAAGAAATTGTTGATGCAGTGTTCCTGTGAAACAGATCCTAAGATGCAGAGCTGTGTGCAGGAAGTTTATCCTTGAGTGCTCTAGACTTGGGGACAACTGTGGGTGAGCAAATGAAAGAGGACTAGGCAGAAGAAGAAATTACGTTATGATATATCAGCAACAAGGCCTCAGGAGTTTAGGAGTTGGGAGAAACCTTTAGGGTTGTCTTCTCCTCCTCAACCTGATGTCCGTGTAGGAGGGTAACTGCAGATGAAGCCAGACATCAGCAGCAACAGTGACAGTAGCTGGGGAAATTAATGCCTTGATGCTGAAGGGGTGTCTTTGGGGTGCACCACTATAATATGTTTGTCCTACCACATTCTCACAAAAATAGAATTATGTTGTGTAATGTCCCCCCTACTTCTGCCACTTAATTATTGTGAACATATTATGCAAATTAATGTATTGTAAATGGCAAATTTTGATGTTTTGGGCTTTTTTTATGTACCCTAAGAGAAGTCCCGGTGACACTGTAGGGTAAGCACTAGATTACTAACCACACGGTTGACAATTTACCAGCTTCTCTGTGGTAGAAAGATGACTTTCTGCTCTTATAAAGAATTGTAGGCTTGGAAACCCTATGGGGGGATGGGGGGGTCTATGATTTAAAGTCAACTCTATGGTTGTGGATTTGGTGTAACTCTAGCAAGATATGGAGTCCCTGAATTAATGGTTAACACACTGGGGTGCTGACTAAAAGGTTGGAGAT
>NW_006408806.1:731480-733168 GCF_000296735.1 Chrysochloris asiatica | reverse complement strand
TGGTTTTTGTTTAAGGTGTGAGGTGAAGGTCTTGTTTCAATATTTTGCATATCGTTTTCTAGTTCTGCCAGCACCATCTGTTGAAGAGACTATCACCTCCCCATGTGATATAGTTAGGTGTTTTGTCAAAAATCAGTTGGCTGTATGTAGATGTGTTAATTTCTGGAGTCTTGATTCTTTTCCATTGATCTATGTGTCTTTCATTGTACCAGTACCAAGCTGTTTTGACCACTGTAGCCATGTAGTAAATTTTGAAGTCAGGAAGTGACAGGTTTCCAACCTTCTTCTTCTTCTTAAGCAGTGCTTTGCTTATCCTGGGTCTCTTTCCTTTGCATATAAAGTTTGCAATAGTTTTTTCCATCTCTTTGAAGAATGTCATTGGAATCTGGATTGAGATTGCATTATATGTGTAAATTGCTTTGGGCAGTATTGATATTTTCACAATGTTAAGTCTTCCTATCCAGGAGCATAGTACATTCTTCCATTTTTGTACGTCTGTTTCAGAGCAGGCTAATTTTTAAGTTGATAATTTTGTATGGCTTGTGAATGAAGTTAAAAATTTTTGCAGAACAAAGGTTCCCCAGCCCTGATCTAGAGACTCTGAATAAGGTAACGTGTGTGAAGAATTGATTCCCCTTATAGCCACCATCATTCTATTATCTGAATTTCTTGAGAATCTGCTCCCATAGTCTATCTATGTTGTGACTTCTGATTTTGTTCCTTGTGAATTGTTTTCTCATATCATTTGCTATTGTAAATTATAAGTTTGTTTTTAGTGGTGTGATCTCTATGAAATTTTGTTGTATGTGTTTAAGGGTGTATTCTTCCAAAGGCATTTGCCTTTGCTGCTGCCAGATGTCCTGGGATTCCTTTGTGTGCTTACAATTTAAACTCTTAACGAGTTTGAATATTCTCCTCCACAAACATGTTGTTGTTAAGTGCCGTCAAGTCAAGTTGGTTCCAACCCATAGTGAACCTACACAGGGTTTCCAAGGAGTGGCTGGTGAGCTTGAACTGCAGTTCAAACTGATTTTATAGTCCAGCACCTTAGACCACACACAGCACCACATCAGGACTCCACAAGCTTGTTAGCCTCTAGCTTTTAGGAGAAGTTTCTGGTGGTACAAATGGTTAACACACTCAGCTGCTAACTAAAGGCTGGGTTTTCAAATCCATTGGAGATGCCATGAAAGAAAGCCTTGGCAAACTACTTTATATCAAATCAACCGTTTGAAAACCCTGTGGAGCACAGTTGTATTCCAATTGTGGAGTTGCCATGAATTAGCATCAAGTTGATGGCAACTAGGGTTTTTTTTAAAAAATTATTTATGAATTTTCTCTTGCTCCTAGCAATATAAGTAAAAATCCCTCAGAGATGAATTCCACAAATGGTTAGCAATCCACGAAAGCCTGGTCCTCGGTCAGTTTAAATCACAAGGTCGGTGGTTCAAACCCACCAACTGCTCCTTGGAAACCCTCTACTGGGATGCTATGTATGAGTAGGAACCCACTCAATGGCACTTAGCAACAACAAAACAAATTTTTTTTTTCTCAAACTTGCATTATAAGTTTATTCATCTTAAATTTCAGTCCAAGTCCAACTGAGTATTTTTTAAAATGCTGAATTGATTTTTCCATTGCCCTTCACTAGTGAGAATTACTTTTTCCTTTCCTTATACAAAACTCAA
>NW_006408806.1:723007-731380 GCF_000296735.1 Chrysochloris asiatica | reverse complement strand
GGTTCAGTCTTGCCAAGGTGTCTGCTCATGGAGCAGCTGAGAGGCTTGGATTAGAAAGCAATGGATTTCTTGCTTCTGTTACTAATTCCACTAGCTGTAAGCCTTCCAAGCTTCTAAATATTCCTTTATATGTGGTTCTAGTTCTGGCCCCATCCCCTGAGCCTGCTTGGTCTGGTATTCTGTGTTGTTGCTGAAGGAGCTCCTCACTGCACGTCTACACGATCTGTCATCTTATTTGTTCTTCCCATTTGGTTTTAAATGGAAACTGTCACTTTACATTTTAAGGCGATCTGTGTACATGCATAGTAGAAACCTCTGGGGTTGGGGTTGGGGGTGGGGGTGGGGTGTCCACACCCTCTGGAACCCCTCTAGTCACCAGAATGGAGATGCGCAGGCAGCAAGATACCAAGGAACAACAACAACAAAAAAAGTCCACATCTTTATCTCCACAGTTCTGTCAGACGTCCATGGCTGCTCTGATCCTTCCCCTGTTCAGTCTCTCCCAAGATGGATGCTCAGGAAGCAGCTGAGCACCCTGGATTAGAAAGTACTGGATTTCTTGCTTCTGCTACAAATTCCACTGGCTGTAAGCTTTCCAACTTTCTTAAATATTCCTTTATATGTGGTTCAGAGTTCTGGGACCATCCTCTGAGCCTGCTTGGTCTGGTATTCTGTGTTTTTGCTGACTGAGCTCCTCACTGCACTTCTACCCTCTCTGCCATCTTGTTTGTTCTTGACAATATATATCTTGATGTATCTAAGAACCTACAGGGTCTCTAAGGTGGCATCAAGGAAGGTTTCTTATACTCTCAGCTGTGCCCTAGACTGAAACTACAGCAACCTACATAAAAATCTGTCTTGCATAGCATTAGTAGTTGCATCCCTTCTACACATTCCCTCTGGCTTATCCTGTTGTACTTCAGACGAGGAATTATTTCTTAATTTCTTAAATTTAATACGTGCATTTGTTTTTAAGTGTTGTCGAGTTGGTTCCTACCCACAGTGATCCTGTATAGTGTTTCCAAGGAGCATCTGGTGAGCTTGAACTATTGACCTTGCAGTTCAAACAACTTTGCAGTTCAGTGCATTAACCCACAGCACCACACCAGGACTTCAATAAGTGCATATAATTTTATGCATTCTGGTTAATATCAGATTTATTTTAGACATCTGTTTCTTCCTACTTTAGATATACAGATAAATATGAACAGCTTTTGATAATGGATTGCACTTCAGTGTAAAGAAAACAAAAATCCTCACCCTTGGACCAATAAATAACATCAAGATAAATGTAGAAAAGATTGAAGTTGTCAAAGACTTCATTTTTCTCTCAACAACCATCAACACTTATGGAAGCAGCAGTCAGGAAGTCGAACATTTGCCTAATTGCATTAGGCAAATCTGCTGCACAAGACCTCTTCTAAGTGTTCAAGAGCAAATACGTGTTTGAGGACTAATATGCGCCTGACCCAAGCCATGGTTATTTTAATAACCTCACATACATGTGAAAGTTGGATAGTGAATAAGGAAAACTATAGAGGAACTGACGCATTTGAGTTATGGTGTTGTGTTGGAGGAGAATCTAAAACCTCCAGTACCATGTACTGCCAAAAGAACAAACAAATCTGTGTTAGAAGTACAGCCAGAATGCTACTTAGAAGCCATGATGGCCAGACTTCCTCTGTTATACTTTGTACATGTTGTCAGTAGGGACCAGTCCCTGGAGAAGGACATCGTGATTAGTAAAGTGGAGGGTCAGTGAAAAAGAGGAAGACCTCCAATGAGATAGAATGGTGCTGTAGCCGCGACAATGGACTCAAGCATAGCAATGATTGTGAGGTTGCTGCAGGACTGGGCAGCATTTTTTTTTGTTGTACATAAGATTGCTATGAGTTGGAACTGACTCAATGGCACCTAATAACAACAACAACGATTCAAAATGAGGTATTCAGTAATAGTTGTATTCCCAGTGAAGAATAATTGATAGAGAAACAGATTCATTGCTTCTTAGGATATATCATACTTTCATTTGGACACTTAGAACAAACTTCAAAGGAAGCTGTTCTGACTTGGGTCATCTTAAATGAAATGAATGATTAACTGGCAGAGCTATCATTGATGATTATGACTATTGTGTATCAAGCTGGCTCAGGGCAAATTGCACTCAGAGGATTCTGCTGAGACACACATTGCAGCAAGTGCAGTTAAATTACCTTTGCAATAAAATGCTCTCCTCAGCCCTTTTTTTCTTCTTTCTTAAAACAGATAACAAAAATGTTGATAGATTTTTAACTGAGATATATGGGGTAATATTGAGGAAGGAGATTTGGGTGGAGAAAGAGAAATGTTGTTAGCCACCCACTTATGGTGACCTCATGCTTCCCCCAAGCACAATGGAATGTGAATGTTGTATACCATATTGTATTTAGTAGCTGGTTTTCAAAGGTAGATCACCAGGCTTTTCTTGCTAGTTTGTTTTAATCTGGGAGCTCTACTGGGACCTGGTCAGCATCATACCAACATGCAAACCTCCAATGGCAAACAAATGGTCCAAACATTTGAGGTACATTGACCAGGATTGGACCCTGGGTCTCCTGTGTGGAAGGCAAGAATTCTACCACTGAACTCAAACTTTTACTACTGTCTTCAATAAAGACATAGAGTGCATGCCTAATTATCACCCATGGGAAGAACTATTCAGTCAGCTATCTTTGGCCTTCAATCTCTTCTTTGGAGGTAGAAGAAACATATATCAGTGTTCTTTCAGGGCAGCATGATCAAGATTGTCTGTTTGCAGGCCAAGAAAGATGGTTATGGATGATGTTGAGAGGATAATGGTAGTGTTGTCTCCATTTATCTGTGTGGAAAGTCCAAAGAGGAAGGGCTGAAGTGATCCCTTTTTCAGACAGGTGATTGGCCCAATAGGCCCCTTCAGCCTTTAAAATTCAGTTGTGAGGAGACATAAACTTTGCAGCCAGAATTGAGTTCATATTCTAGCTATGCAGCTCATCAGCTGTGTGACTTTGAATAAATAACCTAGCCTTCTACTCCTCCATTTCCTATGGGAGAGTGGGGATACAATTATATGCCTAACCAAAGTGCTGTGAGGCTAAAACTAATGAATGAATGTGTGGAAGCTGTTGTTAGTGGTCATAGAGTTCCATTCTGACTCGGGGTGATCCCATGAGTGCAGAGTAAAACTGCTCCCTAGCATTTTCAAGACTGTGATCTTTGGGAATCCGATTGCCAGGCCTGCTTTCCAGGTGTTTCTGTGTGGGTTTGAACTGTTAACCCCTTGGCTAATAGATGTCCATCTGTCCATTTTCACTACCCAGGGAAAGGGACTGATAAATAAATGTTTCTTTCCCTCTCTTCTGCTAGAAGGTCTTCTGTAATGTAGGGAATTGTTCTCTGGTAGCTCCTCACGGGAAGGCTTTTGGGTATGAAATCACCTACTGGGCCCAGAACACAGGCCTCACACTGCTCTCAGGGGCTAAGACACAAGGAGGACTCAGTACAGAAAGGTATGTAGCTGGACATGTGGCAAGAGTACTTTTCCCCTACTGAGTTGGGAGGACCTCTTCTCAGTGGGCATGTGCCCCAGGTTTGGGGGAAGAGAATTTAAACTAGAACAGCAAGGAAGGGTCAGGGCTGAGCTAGGGTTATTGTTAGTTTCCGACTCATAGTGACCCTATGCATAACAGAACGAAACACTGCCCAGTCTTGAGCCATCCTCATAATTATGTTTGAGCCCGTTGCTGAATTTCAGCCTCTGACCAAAGCGCCACTCACTTCACCTCCTCTTCTAAGCCTCCTTTGAAATGCTTCATTCTGCCATAGACTTGGAATATTCCTGCCATGGGGATGCTGTTTTGTTATAGACTTCCCTTGGCTCCCTGTCAAAACGGGGCAGATTCCTTGGTTCTGATAACGAAAGGCGACTGTTGATCGTCTGCGTGGAAGGTGTAGTCCTTCCAAATTGCTCCTGGATGTTGACCCAGCCCAAAAGGACGTATTTGGATGATACATCAGAGAGAGAACTTTGTTCTTTACTCTGAATTCTTGGGATAATTTGGCGATTTACCAGTGAGCAGTATCTTTAAATGATAATGTGTCACCTCTCCTTTTGCCCCTTTCAGCTTATCACATACCACATACAATTTGCCTTTGCTCTAACCTTAGGGGAGTTAATCTCATCATCTGGCCTTTTGCAGCAAAGTGTCCTCCATGAAGTGATCTATAAGGGCCTATCTACAGAAAATAATGTTGGTGGTAATTAGTTAAAGATTGCTGCATGATTTCTCACAGCTGGTGATGGAAATGGAGATGGCCAATAGAAAGTGCTCATCAGGCCCCTTCTCCCTTCAGGCGGTACCTATGCTAGATTCATCTCTGATGAAGAGATCTGACAATGCAGCTAATCTTTCAAGATCCTGCTGAAGCAACTATAGCTAATACAGGAGAAGAAACCTAACCAGAAATACACATGGTCATTTTATATCTGCATGCTTTGCCACTGTTGAAACTCAGTCTGAATCCACCAACCCCAAATTTGATCTCTCTGATGTCCTTTTCTTAAGATGAAAAATTAAGAACATTGGAACATTTTACAAGAATAGTGCTGCTGAGACATTTAGGGATCTCATTAGTAAAATAGTACTTTGGTTTAGAATCATTACATAACTGCTTTGTGTGGTTCTATTATCTCTCCCTTATCTCACTATTGTAAGCAGTTAGATCAGTGGTTCAGATTTGTGGCTCTCAATTTCAGTTGGAATCAGAATAACTCCACTCTCACCAGGTTGGGCAAAGGGACTGAGAATTTGCACTTTTAACCAGTGCTAGTACAAGTGACCATACTTTGTCTTATAAAATAAGAGCCTAATCTTAGAAGGTGGAACTATTTTGCAATGCAAAGTGTATCAAGTTTTATGTAGAAAGATGTGTTCACACTCTGAAAATCATGAGTAACAAAACAATGGAGCCCTTGAGAAACTCAGTTTCAGCTTCTGAAAATAATGAATGAAAAATATTTGTTGAAAATAAACCTTTATTGCATAATTGCTGTAAACATCAGAGAAGGTTATATAGGAGGGGGCTTCGAAAATTCCATTATCTTTTCATTCCATTTTTTCACAAACTTTTTGAAGCCCCCTCCTATGTGGAGGAGATTGGTAAATGGCAAAACACAATAGAAGTTTAATCTATTCTAGATGTGTTTTCAATAGCTAAGTTGTATCCGGTGAGGAACAAATGCTTTTATTTTAACCTCTGGGATAAAAACTTCCATCAATGTCATAGGAACAGCAACAAGTCATGATGGGTTAAGTCTACTACTGAAGTTTCTATACTGGGCATGTAACACATTTAATTGCAATTATCTCTCAAAAACCTCGTAACGTCTAATTTATCATGTGTGTTTTTTGATATCTAAAAGAAGTATGCTGGTATGCTTGACAGAATTAAAATTTTTCTTGAGGTATCAGGGCAGGGAAGGCCTTATGATGTCTATATTAAAAAAAAAAAAAAGATGAAAATGAGCCCATCTGAGGAATTGTCAGAAAACTGTGGTAGACAGAATAATGTCCCAAAGATGTTCATAACCCTAGTCCTTGGAACCTATAAATATGTTTCTTTACATGGCGAAAGCTACTTTCAGGAATAAGTAAGGATCCTGAGATGGAAAGATCTTGTTTTGGGCCTAATGGGAAACACAAGGGAGGCAGGAGTATCAGAGTCAGAGAACAAGTGACAAGGAAAGCAGATGGAGGAGGGAGAGAGGGATTTGAAGATGCTACATGGCCGATCTTAAAGGAGAATGTGATCAAGAACTATGGGCAACTTCTAAGCTGGATAAGACAAGAAAAGGAATTCTCCCCTAGCAGCTGCAGAAGAAAAGCATCCTCACCCACCCATTTTCAGACTTCTCACCTCCTGAACCATTAGATAATAATTTTGTGCTGTTATAAGCTGCTAAATTTGTATTACTTTGTTTACAGTAGCAATAAGAAACTAGTGCAGTGATTTATCAATGAAATGATAGAATTATGGGTAGTGAAGAGATAGTTTAGTTACTTTTTTAAAAATTGTCCAAACATATGTGACAATCAATTCATGATGATAGCGTACAGCTACCATCTCTTCTGCTCAGATCAGGGACAATCTGCTTGTGCTCTTTACTGTTAAATGTACTGTTGTGCCCTAATTGCCTATCTCTCATTGAGAGAAAAAAATCAGCAATGCTGTTATTACTCCCAATATGGTGACTCTTTGCAGCCTTGTTGTCTGTTGTTAAGTGTCATTGAGTCAGTTCCGGATCATAGTGACCCTGTATAGAGTTTCTGAGGAGCAGCTGGTGGGTTTGAACTTCTGACTTCATGGTGAGCAGTCCAGTACTTAGCCTACACTGCCACACCAAGACTTCAAGAGGCAAAGGTAGTCAATATGGTTGTGAGTGGGAGACAGTGCAAAACAAGTTTGACATATCCTGTTGTTGTTATGTGCTGTCGAGTCAGTTCCGACTCATAGCAACCAGGTTTCTTAGGAGTAGCTGGTGGGTTTAAACTGCCAACTTTGTGGTCTGATCTTACCGTGCCACACCAGGAGTCTTTAACACATCCCTGGTGTGGTGCTGTAGGATAAGCACTAGATCTCAAGGTCGGTTTGAACAGCCAGGTGGGCAGTTTGAACTCACCAGTTGCTCCTTGGAAACCCTCTAAAGGTCACTATGAGTTGGAACTGACTTAATGGCACTTAACAAGTTACATAAAAATAATATAGATTATCTTGCTGCTGCAATTTCCTGATACCATTCATTCATTTATTTAAAATATACAGTTCATTTTATTTTTGTTGTCATTGTTAAGACTATATAAGCAGCATTGATTATATAGCATTGTTTCATAGCATTGATTCATGCTCCTTATGTTCTCATTCCCGATGCTGCTCCATCTGTTGTGCTGTCTGTAAATGCTTACTTCCAGTGACTCCAAGTGTGTTGCTGCTTCATTCATGATGACCACAAATGCACATCTTACACAGACAAGGTGGAAGAAAAATGTGACAACTAATTTGTTTTCTGGCAGTGTTAAATTCACTATTCAGTTTCACAACCATGCATCTTCTTGAACTTTTTAGGCTGCGATCACTGTGTTCCCAGAATGTGACCTCTTTCAATGCCAACTGTACTCTGCATTTCACACACTGCCACCAACAAGAAAGAGAGGCAAGAATGTTCTCATTTGCATAAACAATGTCTGATCATCAAATAACACATGCCAAGAAATACCAGGAAAGCACAGTTACCACACTGATCAGAGAGGCAGGAGAGTCCATTGATTGGAAGAGCCCATTGATGCTGCAGAGCCAATGGTCTAGAATGCCCTCAGAGAAGACAGGCACAGCCACTCCCCAGAAGCCGTGATATTGGCTGGTGTGGACTCCAGCTTTGTGGAAAGGGTTGAGTGAGTAAGGGGTTTGAACATGTTTAGGTTGGAGAACATGTTATAGTCAAAGGGATTTGCTGTCACTCTCTGCCTCAACCTCCACCTTTTCCACAAGCTATACCTTTCAATTGTCAACAGACTTGGACACACTAGGATTTCCAGTTCACCCTGGACCAGGGTAGAAAGGTATGGAAACAAATGCCCAGCATTTATTGCTTTTTATTTACTTAAAAAAAAAAAAAAAAAAGTGGACCAATGGTTGTCACATCACTAGGTATCTGAGTTGAATAAAGGATAGAATAAGATTTACTTTAGGGATATACCTCTATGATGCATTCTTGTTAGCTGTTGTTAAGTCAGCTTCACTTATAGTGAGTGACCTTATATCTACCAGAAGGAAATGTTGTCTTGATACAACCTCACATTGTTGTTATGTTCCAGTCCATTGTTACTGCTGTTGGATCAATCCATTTCATTGAGGACATCCCTCTTTAACTCTCTACTATACCAATCAGGAGTTCTGGTAGTGTAGTGGTTACAAATCTGGCTGCAAACCGCAAGGTCAGCAGTTTGAAACTACCAGCTGTTCCACGGGAGAAAGATGAAGCTTTCTTCTCCCATAAAGATTTACAGACTCCGAAACCCTGTGCAGGGTCACTATGAGTTGGAACCGACTCCACGGCACATAACAACATACCAGTCATGATCTTTTCCTCCAGCAATTGGTTCCTCCTAATGATTAGTCCAAAGCAAGAGAGATGAAGTCTTGCCACCCTCAATTCTAAGCCACATTCTGGCTTACTTTCTGCCAGTCCATGGTATTTTCAATATTTTTTGATAGTACCACAATTTGAAAGTGTCAATTCTTTTTCAGTCTTCCCCCAAACCAGTTGTCCAGGAGTTGATTTGATTCGGGCTCATGGAACTC
>NW_006408806.1:706918-717357 GCF_000296735.1 Chrysochloris asiatica | reverse complement strand
ATTTACAGCCTCGGAAACCCTATGCAGGGTCGCTATGAGTCAGAACCGACTCCAGGGCACATAACAACAGCAACAACACTAGATAGTCCTGGCCTTCACCTCCTAAAGTGTCTATGAATTATGCTAATATCTCAGTGGAGCACCCTTGGTAGCTACTTTTAATGACTTTTCTGGAGAGAGCGGTTGTAGTTAGGGTTGAACTGTTGACCATATTTGGTCTAGGCACAGCAGTGAGAGCAGTGATTCTTGACTTTCAGTGAACTGGCTGATAAAGTGCGGGTTTATTTCTTATAAGAATATGCTGGACTGATGTACACAACAGAAAAACCAACCTTTTGCATATGTGGAAATAGTGCTATGAGGTGAAATGGGAAGATTTGGCTCTAAAAATAGTGTTGGGTATATTGATGTTCAAAGTTATTATGCCAGTCTACATTCATTGTTTTTCTCTTTATCTGTTCAAACTTGTGCTTTAGGATTCATACTTGTTAAGAGGAATTCTAAAGGGTACCATTGGTGTTGCTATCAGATGATCAGAAACATTAATTTGGCTTCTGTGGTTTTTTCTAAAATTCTTCTGATTCACTTTAAGCACATTTGTGTGCATGCCATGTGTGTGTATACATACACACACACATAAACACGCACACACACAAGTAAACCAAAGACTAAGAAAGAAAGCATACTTAACATTTAGATTTCTTTCAATTTCAGATTATGAGATTGATTCTATTCATAAATCTTCCAGATTTTTATTTTGAACAAATGGTGAATTGGAAAGTTTTGTTTTGTTTTTTTATGTTAAAGCTGAATATGTCAGAATCATAGAGAATACCTCTACAAGTTCAAAGTGAATTAATAAAATGTTATGTGGTTTAAAAATTGAAAATCATATGCTGACATTTGCAGTCATCACACAGATGTTGCCTGAGAAGGCAACACAGCTAATAGCAACCATGTGGATTGAAGGGAACTGTCAAACACTTCCCTTTTTCATAAGAAGGGTAGAAATCTCTGAGAATGTTGTTTCAGACAGACTTGAGACAATAAGTAGTGTTTGCTTTATTGGGGGAAATTTTGAGGAAATGACTACAGGACAAAGGGCAGCCAGCCTTAAGATGCAAATCATATATATAGCCTTTTAATTTTTGAACTGTTTGTTTTACCTAAAGTTCTGCATTGTCATTTTCCATTTATTTCTCTTGCGCTAAAGCCTTTTCAAAAGCAGTTTTATTTGTTGTTTATGCCTGGTAGAGGATTATTGCTTTAAAAACTGAAACTCTGGTGCTCTCTAGTGGACAGAAAATGAAGTTTCTTAAGCTTTTAAATGAATTTCTATTTTACTTTTTGTGTTAGCTTTGTAAACTAGGTATAACTTTGATATTCTGCCCACACGGCGAGGACTGGCTAGTGGCAAAACTAAATAATGGGATCATTTATACCTCCACGTCTGTGTTTAGTTAGCCCTCACATCTCTAGACTAGTAGCAGCGAGACATGGTGGCATCAGGATTCTATGATGGTATTAGTTAGTATTAGTAGTTAGTTAGTATTAGTACCAGATGAAGAGTCCCTGGGCTATGGAAATGGTTAGTTGGGCTACTAACCTAATTAAGTCCACTCAGTGGTGCCTGAGAAGAAAATCCTGGTGATTTACTTCCAGAAAACCAGTGATTTTTGAAACCCTGTGAAGCATAGTCCTACTCTGACACACATGGGGTCTCCAGGCATGCGAAGGGATTCAATAACAACTGCTTTAACTCTAAAAGGACCCAGAAAAAAAATCTATTGTGTGAGGGGAATATGATCTCTGATACTTCTACGGTGAAAATATGATTGCCAGTTTGATGCTGTAAGAATGGCTTTGGGACATTTTCAATTTAAAATTCCAAAAGAGACCTAAATTCAGTGGAATAAACAGTTGCTTTGAAGCTAAACAGTTCTGGGAGAAATCCAGCTCCTTATCTGCCCTTCTCAGGACTACCACAATTCACAGCCTAGTCATGGGCCTGAGGTGAGAAGGGGTATGCAGTCTGCCCCCAAACTGGTGCTAAAGGATATCACTGAAAAGGAGAGCATTACTGAGAGGTGTGTCTGCTAAGAAAAGGGTTAAAGAATGTTTTTCTTCAGTTCCCAGGATCACAGATTAGCTTGATTAAAGTCTCTGGTACTAGAGGGCCCATTCTCCTTGTCTAAAGACTGCAAATTATGCCCCATTCTTAGCATCCAAAGTCCCTTAATAATTACACAACAACCATACCTACTTGTTCAACCTTTTTATTTTTACAAAGCATGGCAAAATGAAGAGAATATTGACAGGTGAAGAGTTTGCACAATGGAAAACCACCCTAACCATCTCATGACTTTATTGGGATCATAGGTGGGTAAATGCTTCTTAAGTGTGATTTTTGTCACACAAGAGTCATCTGAAACAATTCTTGAGGTGTTGGGAGGTTGGGGTGAGGAGTAGAGGAAAGAAATCAGCACTCAAAAACAATGGTTGAAAATGACTTAAAAGCTAAACATAATATACATATAGTAACTCCTTATCCTAGTACAAAAATAGTGCCAGAAACTATGTATTTGTTCAAATATATTGAAAAGGTATAAGAATACAAATAGATATTAACAGTGACTGGTGATGATTCATAAGGTTTTCTTTTCTTAAATTGTAATAGAAATTTATATTTTAAACTATTTACAGTGCTTTTTTCAAGAACATTCATTAAGACATGTTTACACAGGCTTTTGGTAAGTCTGTGGGAGGGCTCATGAACTTTAATCCTTTCAACTTTGCCCTGTGGTAGAGCATAAAACCCAAAAAACAAAACAAAACAAAGCAAAAACAAACCCACTGCCATTGAGTTGATTCTGACTTACCCTGTACAGGGTTTCCGAGGCTGTAAATTTTGACAGGAGCAAAACCCCTCATCCTTCTCCAGGGAGCGACTGGTAGGTTTGAATACCTGACATTGTAGTTAGTGGTCCAATACTTATTCTACAATGTCACCAGGGCTCCTAAGGTAGAGCATTTGTTGTTGTTGTTATGTGCCGTGCATAAGAATTCCTAAATGGTATATAATCTTACAGTCTAAAAGAACTTTGAAAAATCTGGCTGGCCTATGGAAAAATAACCAGTATTTAGGATATATATGACTCCTGACATAGATAGACGTTCTTTTAGCTATCAATAGGTTAAGTGATTCATACAAGATGTTTATCGAGAGATGCTTCATATCTTTAGATAAAGAAGTTTTTTGGAAAACTGCCCATTACATGCTGTGGTTGGAAACAACTGCGATATAACATAGCCTACATTTTCACATTCAGTTAGCAGAGTCAGAAGTTGACAAGTCTTATCTGGCACATTCCACATAGACTATGAACTCTACCTCCAAGATTGAGCACAGAGCTCAACCTGTAGCTGGAACTCCATACAGGTGGATCAAGGAATGGCTAGTACTAGGCAATGGAATCGTGCCACCTTATTTGAACTACAATTGTTCACAGGATAGGATGGCAAAGACATCTTTTCCCTCTCAACTAAAATCAATCTTGGAACAAACAAAAACAAACAGCATTGCTTGGGATGGTCTGTGAAGTTTTAAGAATACAATCTGGTGGAAAGCACAGAAAAATTGAAAAACCAAAACTGAGCAGGTCTGGTATTTGTGCCTGCATTGAAAGTAACGGCATTTCTCTACCAGACAACACTATCTGTGAAAAAGTTTCCTCACAGAATCCAGTCTATTTTCTTACACTTTCTCATCTCTAATACTCCTATCGAAGAAAACTATTCATGAGGTGAGGTGCTCTCCTGCTCATTGTTGTTGTTGTTAAGTGCCATTGAGTCGGTTCCAACCCTGTACAGGGTTTCTGAGAGTGTAAATCTTTACAGGAGTAGAAAGCCTCATCTTTCTCCTGCGGAGCGGCTGGTAGTTTCGAACCACTGACCTTAAGGTTTGCAGTCCGATTCGTAACCACTATGCTACCAGAGCTCCTTCTCCTCCTGCTCATTAGTGACCCGGATATGAAGTTGAGTAAATCAGTGTATTGGTTTGTGTTCAAGGTCTTGGAAACTCAATACAATAAATGACATGTAGGATTTGAGATCACCATGCTCTGTAGCCAGGCCTCCCACTGTGAAGAGTGGTCTTTGGGCCTGGTTGTTACACAGTAGCTGCCATCTGTGACATCCTCCTTGAAGAAAAGGGTTTGTCCAACATTAGTCCTGTCTTAACACAACTTTTCCAGGCACACACAGGTTAAGTGATTTATACAAGTTCATACAGAGAAGCAAGGGCTGAGGCTTTGAAAAATATAAGGCCAGACAGCTTTAACCATTTAGTAAAAGAGTAGGGACAGTTTTTGGATGAAATTAAATGGTGTCATATTACTCAGCTATAACTACAGCAGACAAACAAAACTAAACTTTTTACCTAGAGCAAGAAAATGTCTTTACTAGTTACGGGTAACTTGGGATAGGATGAGGGAGGACTGAATATATATACCTATTTCCAACTTGAGAAGATACTAGAACAGGAAATATTCACAGAACAAAAATTTTCATTTGTGCCCATGTATTAATCCATGTATGGAATGGTTTTCCTAACAATTAAAAATTATTTGAACCAATTAACCTATTCTGAAGAAGTACTCTTCAATTTTTTAAATGTCAAAATAGTAAACTATTATCCAAAGGCAAACCAAACTATTGGTAATCTAAATATATCTTTCTTGTTTAAATGGTAAATATAAAAATCCTCCACACACAATCAACTATGTCTTTAAATGAATTATCAGTGACATATATGGAGGAGTGCTCTTGAGTTGGTTCCGGCTTACAGTGACTCTGTATAGCATTACCCAGACTGTCAATCTTTGTAGGAGGCTTGTATTTCTCTTGAGGAACGGTTGGTTGGTGGGCTTGAACTACCGACTGTGTGGTTACGAATTCAGTGCTTATCCTGAAGTGTCACCAAGCTCCCCAACATATAGTGTTGTAAGTGCTGTAGTTTCGGTTCTAACTCATAGTGGCCCTGTACAGGGTTTCTGAGGGTTTTTAAATCTTTGCAGGAACAGAAGGCCTCATTTTTCTCCCAAAGAGTGACTGGTGGCCTCTAACTGCTGAGTCATTACACTCCCTAAAAGAAACTACGTAAGTATATGACTATAGATTTTATCATGATTGCTAAATCACAATGTGTGTGATAAAAAGAGCTTATTAAAGACCACTATTCTTCATAGTTTTTTTATACTAAAAGAAGAAAATTATGTATGCATGCATAGGTGTATACCACCAGTATGTAAATACTATGATTTTAGTGACAATTTGTGTAAATTACACACTAGTGCCACCAAGTGGCAACCTGATAGATTTTATCTGTATGACATAAAAAATAACATCTTGAAAATACAAATATTATAATGATAACACATAAATGTTAAACAGTTGATAACATGCTAAACTAGACTTTACTATTGCAAAGTGATAACAATAGAATTTGTTTTGCTTTTTTTCCCTCTGAATGAGAATGAAGCCACATTATGTCAAGGTATATATACACACAGTATGAAACTCAGAATTGCAAAACTTAAAGAACACATTGAATCTTACTGCAACTTCAGGGAAGGTAAGATTTCAATGGAAAACAATGTGTCTTAGTGAAAGGTCTTTGAGAATGCTGCATTACCACATTCCTAAAATATTTTCTATCCAAATTAGTGATAAAAGGTACAATTTTTTTCTTTGGTAGGGTAACAAATCAAGCAATATCTTACTTCCCATTGTTCCCAGATCCAAATGTTTCTAGATATTTGAAACATACTTTCCTTCCTGAGTCAGTCACTCAATTCGTTAGTTACCTTTCCAATATTGAGTAAGGATGCATTTAGGGCAGACATGTATAATGGAAATCCACTTAAAGAGGCTCAAATTGCACAGATAATGTTAACTATGCTAAAAAGGATGGGAAAGAAACATCACCAACTATAAGTTAAGGGTCAGTGTTCAATGTCACTCCTAAACCTCTGTGATTCTAAGCTGACTTGTCCTGGAAACCAAGATAATGGCAGTTTCTTAATCACAAACCTCCATACTGCTACGTTTTATTCAGGCTCAAGTTTTCTCACCTTAGTGTTTATACGAGTTCATTTTGACCCTAGCATTGAAGATAGTTTCTGCTGTTTCTATGGTTAACACTTCTCTATACTTGACTTGACAGAAAAATAGATTTTATTTGGACTCATTTCCTATCTATAGCCAGATCTCAGTTTAGGTCAGTGCTCCAAATATAATTTTTTTTCCCCTCAATTTCCTCTGGAGATTCAAGCTGTTGACTTGAAAGCCATAAGGAGATGAGAAAGTTGTTTTAAAAAGGAAGTTCAGTATTCAAACACACACTAACTCTCAGAAGGGTCTTCCGACAACATGTTTCCCTTCCTGACAGAATTAAACTTGGGTCTGTTCCATTTCTGGATCATGTTCACCTTCAATAACGCCAGTGACTGAATCTTCTAGGGTTTCCTCTGCTTTACAACAGATAGGTTAAATTGAAGGGATTTTATGAATAGCTTTGAACAGATACACTGCAGAAAAATGACAAACATCTTCCCTTCTACTCTCTACCTAAAATAGCAAATTAATGAGCCTTTTCATGGTAATACTGACTCATGTTGTTAAGTGCTGTCGAGTTGGTCCCAACTCATAGAGGACTTGTATAGGTTTCCAAGTAGTGGCTGGTGAGTTTGAGCCACTTGTTAAGGTAGTACACATTGTTGACAAACATACCTTTTTCCCTCTTAGAACTCACCCAGTCTACATTTTTCTCTGTCCGGTAAAAAGGTTTCAGCTGTCATAGAATATATCCAATTTGGTCCTAGCCTATTTTTGAGAAAGAAAACATTCCAACCATTCTTGAAAGATTTGTAATTCAAAAACACAAAAACCAATTATTTAAAATCTCCAGGAAAATAACATCCTCAGTGCAAGAATGCCATTTGCACTTTGTAGTACACAAAATACCACAAACAGCACTCTTATCGTGTGCAAAAGAGTGAGTGTTGTTGATCATCTTGGTGTGTGGCAAAAACCAGATAAACAGAAAATATGTCCCCTGAAACATTTCATACTTTGCTCTCAAAAGTTGTGCAAAAATTATAAAATACAGCAGTGAGTGGCAGAGTCTACACCAAATTCTGTGCAGTGTATAACAAAACTAGGGCTTACTGCAGAATACACCATATCTCTGTAAACGTCCACTCTGTGTGAAAGGGACCACTCAGTTACGCTTAGCCTGGCTGCTTTCTCCATTAATCAGTGTCTTCTCCTGCTGTTCTGCAAGGGCCTGCCATTTCTGTCTGTTCTTTCTGCAGCCATCCAGCAAAGGGAAACAGTCTGTTGATACATGGGTCAGGGCCTGAAGAAAGAAAAAGAAAGCAAATGACTAGAAGGTAGCCAGGAAACACAGCTCTCTCCCACAGGCCTATCACAAAGGGCAACATGCCATACTCATTTCATGAAGAGGCCCACTGTTGGGGTTTTCACAAGGAGATCAAAGTTATATAGAGAAGGACTGCGTGCTAAGAGGGAGCACAAATGTACACATTCCACAGTAACCTTATTGAGCTATGGAAACAGATCCGTGTGTAATCCACAGAACAATACATTTTGTTTCTATGTGGTATAGTTGGCTCTCTCTAAGTGTGTGCATGCTTTCGGAACAGTTTAGTTTTTCTCTTGAACGGTTTTATATAATGCACATATGCAGATTTCCATCAAAGGGTGTAATAGAGATTAACTTATGATTCTGTGTAGTATTGCTATTTATCAACTCAAGTACCATTCATTTATTTAGCTACGAGAATGTCCATTCAAGTTTCTTTGTAACAGAAGAACAATGAATATTGTTCAAGTCTCCATTGAAAGACTTAGATATATCATGTTACTATTTTGCAGCCATTAAAGATGTAGTCAGATAAATCTATTTTCAGAGAGATGTACACAATGAATTATGGATTGCAAAAAGCAATTTTTTTTTTAATTAAAAAAAAAGTGAAAACCATGTGAATGTTATACACTAATATGCTAACCAAAGTTATCTTTGGGTAGTGGAGCATCAAGTGATTTTTATCTTCCTTTTTTGCTTTTCTAGTTTCTAATTTTTCTACAATGAAAATGTATTGGTTCTATAATGAATAATACTCCACATATCTGTCAGTTTGTTGCTGAGATGCTGGAAATGATGCCATGGGTTTTTCAAATACCAGCAGGCTCAGACTAGAAATACCAGCAGACTCAGACTAGAAAGGAGGAACAGGCAATTCACTTCTTAGGGGTTGGCCCTTAAAAACCTTTTGAATAGCAGTGAAACACAGTGTGACATAGTGGAAGAAGAGCCCCTCAGGCTGCACAGCACTCAAATACAACTGGGGAAGAACTGCTTCCTTAAAGCAGAGTTGACCTTAATTGAACAGCACAAAGCTCTTAAGACTTTCATTTGCTGATGTGGCACGCCTCAAAATGAGAAGAAACAGCTGTCAACAACCATTAATAATCAGAATTTGAAATATAAAAAGTAAGAATCTAGGAAAATTTGAAGTAATAAAAAATGAAATGGAACAGGTAAGATCAGCATGCTGAAATGAACACGTATTGGCCATTTTTAATCTGACAATCAATCATATGGTTTACTGTGGTTGGAATAACAAATTCAAGAGGAAAGCTGTTACATTCATCTTTAAAAAGAACATTAAAAAAAAAAAGAACATTTTTAGATCTACCTTGAAAAACAATGCTGGGTTAGGATAATAGCTACACACCTAAAAAGAACAGTAGTTAATATAACTGCGATTCAAATTTATGTACCAACCACCAAAACCAGTGATGAAGAAACTGAACTACCATCTTCTTCAGTGTGAAACTGATCAAACATGTAATCAAGATGACCGGTTACTGTAAAGTGAAAGTGTTGGAAAGTATGGCCTTTGTGATAGAAACGATGCTAGAGACTCATGATAGAATTCTGGAAGACAAACAGCTTATGAATTGCAAATGTCTTTTTTTCTTTTAGCACATAAACTATACATGTGAACCTTGCCAGATGGAATACACAGGAATCAAACTGACTACATCTGTGGGAAGAGAGGATGTGAGAAGCTCAATATCATTACATTAACTGATCATATGCAAGTTCAGGTTAAAGCTGAAGAAAATTAAAATAAGTCCACAAGAGTCAAAATAGGGCCTTGAATATATCCCACCTGGATATAGACATCTCAGGAACAAATTTGACTCAATGGATACTAATGACTTAAGAGCAAAACAGTTGTGGTACAACATCAAGAACATTACACATGAAGAAAACTAAAGGTCATGAAAAATCAACAACAACAGCAAAGAAAAACATGAAAGAAAAGACCAAAGTGGATGTCAAGAAAGAAAAGACTGAAACTTGCTGAATGTAGAGCAAGTAGCTAGGGCAAATGGAAGTAATAATGAAGTAGAACCAACAGAAAATATCAAAGAGTAGTTTGAGAAGATAAAATCAAGTACTATATTAATGAAATATGCAGGAAAATATCAAAGAGTAGTTTGAGAAGATAAAATCAAGTACTATATTAAATGAAATATGCAAAGACCTAGAGATAGAAGACAGAGGGTAAGACCACACTTAGCATTTCTCAGACTCAAAGAACTGAAGTAAAACTTCTAGTCTTACAGTATTGAAGGATTTTATAGGCAAAATGGCGGATCGGGTAGACCTGTAGTGAGGAACTCTGTCACCAACAACACAGAATACTGGGCCAAACAGGCTCAGGGGATGGTGCTAGAACTCTGAACCACATATAAAGGAATATTTAGAAGATTGGAAGGCTTACAGCTAGGGGATTTTGTAGCAGAATCAAGAAATCCATTGCTTTCTAATTCAAGATGCTCAGCTATTCCCAGAGTTGCCATCTTGGGAAGAGACTAAGCTTGGGAAGGATCAGAACAACCACAAACGCCTGACAGAACCATGGAGATACAGGTGTGGACATTCTTTCTTTGGTATCTGTTCATTGGTCTCTTGCTGTCTGTGCACCTCCATTCTGGTGACTAGAGAGGATGCCTGAGTGAATGGACAACCCACCCCCAAGCCTGGAGGACTCTACTACGCATGCACACAGATCTCCTCGAAATTTAAAGTTATAGTTTCCACTTAAAACCAAACGGCAACCACTCGTCTGTCAATTTGTTGTACTGTGGTGGCTTGTGAGTTGTTATGATTCTGAAAGCTATGACACTGGTATTTTAAATTCCAGCAGGGTCACCCATGGTGGACAGGTTTCAGACAAAGACAGATTCCAGACAAAGACAGATTAGGAAGAAAGAGTGACAAACTACTTCCGAATATTTAGTCACTGAAAACCTAATGAATAGCAGAGAAACACTGTCAGATA
>NW_006408806.1:663306-673462 GCF_000296735.1 Chrysochloris asiatica | reverse complement strand
GCTGACTCTTGGGTAATACAGGGAGAGAAAGAGTTCCCAAATGTTGAAGGGTGAGCATAAAACAGCAAAACACCACCAGCAAAAACAAACAAACAAAAAAACTAGACTGAATATTGCAGTCTATAATCACAGAATAGAGAGAGGAGGGAGAGAAGTGAAAAAAAAAAAAAAAATTCTGTAGCCTAATGCTAGTATGAGTTTAATGTCCTTTCTTCAGCTTCTTGCTTTCCAAGCTGCCTGAGAGATTCCAAGATGCTATTGTTGGTTGTTATGCTATACCTCAGGCTTTAATTTAACTTTAGGCCTGTTTTGTTTTTAAACTCTTTCCCTCTTCTACAGTCCTGTCCTGGCCTTTCCTGTGTTTAAAAAACAAAAACAAAAATGTTCAGGGCCAGCTTTTGGGCTGAGTGTATCTGTGCCCATGCATAGTAGAACTCACCAGTGGTGAGGGTGGGGGTGTCCACTTGTTCAGGCTCCCCTAGAATTCTAGTCACCAGAATGGAGGTGCCCATACAGTGGGGGACGTCAATGACCAGATACGAAAAAAAAAAAAAAAATCAGAACAAAGCAAAACCGACAAAGTGTATTGTTCACTTTTGCTCTGAGGTTCTTGCGGCATTTTTCCGTGGAGTGTCTGCTCTCCTGCTTGGTCTTGCCATTTGGTCTCACCCAAGATGTTGGCTCTGGGTCTCTGTGCCCAGCAGATTCAAAATTAAGCAACTACTTTCTTCAACTTCAAGTTCCAACAGCTATAAGCCTTCAAACTTTAGAAATATTCCCTTATCTGTGGTTCCTAGCTTTGGAGCTCTGCCCTGGATCTGATTTGCCTGGTATTCTGTGGTGTGGTTAACAGCAAACTTCACTGCACCTCCACCCTAGCTGCCATCAAGCCCTGCCTCAGCCACTTTCTAATTCTTCTACCTCTAATTGCTTTCATTTGTCTAATTATATTCACTAGTATTTTTAACGTGATGATTTTATATTTTGTAATTAGATATGTGTTTATTTTATTTTAAGGAGTATCCTTTAAAATAATATGAGTGGATATTACATTTTAACAAATGTCAGTAGTATATTTATGGACATGATCTATGAAATTTTTTCTCTCCTTAGTCTTACTAACAGACTGGAAACCACTGTTTGTAATCTCAGTACCGCATGCCATTCTGAAATTGTTGTTGTTAAGTGCTGTCAAGTTGGTGCTGACTCATAGTGACTGGTGTAGGGTTTCTGAGGAGCGGCTGGTGAGTTTGAACCACTGACCTTGCAGATTCTGTAATCAGATAGAATCACATGTATTAAGAAAGAATAAGGATCTAATGGGTAATTGGCTGCTGCTTGTGATGAGAAAGATCAGTCATTGTCCTTAGAACTTAATTATCATCATCACTGTAGTAGTAGAAGAAAGCATTTAAAAAGCATTTACTATTTGCTAGCGAGGAGCCTGGGATTCCTGGTGTGAGCTCTAGAATAAGCATGGAATTGTGAACTATAAGGCAGCAGTTCAAACCCACCAGCTGTTCCTCAAAAACCTTATATAGGGTTGCAATGAGTTGGCAACACTTGATGGCACTTAACAACAACAAGAAAGGAGCCCTGGTGTTGCAGTGGTTAAGTGCTCAACTGTTAACCAAAGGTTGGCAGTCCGAACCCACTAGCTGCTCTGTGGCAGAAAGATGGCAGTCTGCTTCTATAAAGACTGATCATCTTGGGAAACCCATGGGGCAGTTACACTCTGTCCTACATGGTTGCTATGAGTTGAAATCAATGCAATGGCAATAGGTTTGCTCTTGGTATTTCCCAGGTACCTAGTAAGGAGCCCTGCTGGCACAGTGGTTAAGTGCTTGCTTGTTAACTGAAAGGCTGGTGGCTCAAGCCTTCCAGTCATTCCAAGGGAGAAAGATGAGGGTGTCTGCTTCTGTAAAGATTACAGCCTTGGAAACCTCATAGGGACAATTCTACTCTGTTCTGTCGCGTTGCTAACGTGTCTGAATTGACTAAATGGCAACCTTTTTTTTTTTTTAAAGGTTTGTTATTGTTGTTGTTGAGTGCTGTTGAGTCGGTTAAGACCCATAGCGACACATAGCATTAAATAACATAAACCACGGCTATAAATCTTTATGAAAGCAGATTGCCACACCTTTATCCCAGGGAGTGGCTGTGAGTTTGAAAGGCGGTTTAATGTTTTACCACGGCACCGTCAGGGCCCCTTCTTATGAGGTATGGTCTTGCTGTTGTTAAGTGCCTTTGAGTGGGTAGCAACTTATAGCGACCCTGTATAGGATTTTCAAGGAATGGCTGGTGGGTTTGAACTGCTGACCCTGTAGTTAGCAGTTCAGTGCTTACCCTAACGTGCCACACTGTGAGTAGGTTTCCATTTTGTAGATGAAAAAATTAAGGTCCAAAGATGAAGTGACTTGCTCAAAGTTAATTAGTAAGTAGTAGCATGGGATTTGAACTTAAGTTGTTCATGTCCAAAGCCTGTTCTCTTGACCACTATGCAATACTCTTCTCTGTCGTTAAGTGCCGTCGAATTGGTTCCGACTCATAGCCACCCTGTATAGGGTTTCTGAGGCTGTCATCTTCACAGAAGCAGACTCCCTCATCTTTCTTGGAATGACTGGTAGGCTTGATTGATAGGTATGTTGCTGCTGTTGTTAGGTGCTATTGAGTAGATTCTGACTCATACCAACCCCGTGTATAGAGTAGAACTACCCCATACAATTTTGTAGGCTATCATATTTATAAGGCGCGCTGGTAGTGTAGTGGATTATGAGTTGGGCTCAGCAGTTTGAATTAACCAGGAGAAAGATGAGGCTTGCTGCTCTCATAAAGATGTACACGGGGTGGCTATGAGTTGCAACTGACTCCATGGCACACCACCAATCTTTACCAGAGCAGATTGTTAGGTTTGCTTTAACCAAGCTTCTGGGTGGGCTCAACCCACTAACCACAGGTTACCAGTGTGCCCTCAGGGTTCTTTCTATAGGCACACAGTCCTATTTATTATCAGGCAGGGAAGTATGTAAACACCTTTCCCATGTGCCTAGGAAACATCAGTGTTGGCCATGGAGAATGAGTTTCTGAACCTGCTTTCTCAGCACAAGTGTTTCATGGAGTTGAGCCTGCGGTTACTGGGCTCAAAGAGTATGTAGTTCGGGGCCTGATCTGCAACAAACTGTCAATAATCTTAGCGCATTAAGGATTTAAAATGCAATCTCAACAAAAACACAATATATACATCATTGCATATGTATCCATCGTTTTTGTGAGTCTTTATCAACTAAAACCAAACTGACTGCCATCAAGTTGATTGTACTCATAGCGACCCTATGTAGGGTTTCTGAAACTGCAAATCTTTACAGTAGCAAACAGCCTGGTCTTTCTCCTTGAAAGCTGTGGGTGGGTTTGAACCATTGACCTTGGGGTTAGCAGCCCAGTGCTTATTCAACAGTACCACCAGGACCTCTGCAAAATGTTATAACAGTCACAAATTTAGAGATAAGGATACATTAATAGACTCAGAGTAGCTTAATAGGTTTATGTCAAAGAAGAGACCTTTATTTCTTCTAATTTCAAGTTATTATAAGGATGTATGTTTAAAAAACACACCAAAAAACCCTGAGTGAGCTGTAGTATTACTGGAATGAAAACTTACCAACAGCTAAGTGTTTGCTATGCTACACTAATGTATCTTGCAGATACTGCCAAGTGTAAATGACTTTTCTACAAAGGAAAAACTGTTTATGTCCCATTGTTGTTGTTGTTAAATGCCATTGAGTCAGTTCCAAACCACAGTGAACCTGTATAGGGTTTCCGAAGAGCAGCTGGTGAGCTTGAACTGCTGACCTTGTGGTTCAAACCAACTCTACTTGTAATACTATTTAACAATTATTGTTAAGTGCCGTTGAGTTGATTCTGACCCACAATGACACTGTATAGGGCTTCTGCGGAGCAGCTGGTGAGGTTGAACTGCCAACCTTGCAGTTCAAATGGCTTCGCAGTCTGGTGCATTAACCCACAGCACCACGCCAGGACTCCAAGGGCAAAAAATTCCAGAAACACATAAATCACTACAGAAGCTGTCTTTAAGAGGGAACTAAATATAAGAAGTCGCTTTAAGAGGTAGTCAAAATAAGAGACACTGCTCTTCTTTTGACTTTTTAATTAATATTAATCATCACTAAGCAACATACCCGTTGTTGAATAGGCCAGGGCTTAGTTATTGCAGAAAGATCACAAGCTGTCATCAGCATCGCTCTGTTACAGAGAAAAAGAAACCCAATACTACTATTTACTTTCATGTGAATGTGTAACCTCAGTAAATAGTCACTAAGTTAAATTAAGGCCCTCTAAACAATGGCAGTGACAATTCATGAGGAGTAAAGAAATGAAAACAGAATTCATACAGAGGCCTGACCGATGCAGTGACAACAGGGTGACATTGTTCTGGTTACCCTGTGAACTCTTGGAATTTACCCTCAAATCACCTCACTTAGCTCCAGTCTGGCACAAAGAGAAATTATTAACCTCTGGGCAAAAACATGCCTGCTAGTGTGATTTTTTTTTTTTTAAAACGTGGTATCTCATTCCTAGTGACAATACAATGAAAGCTCGCTGATTACTAATAATTAACCATTCAAGATATCCTACTGAAAAAAAGTCCTATGTCAGAAAGGGTTATGGTGGGTTATTCGAATCCACTCAACACATAGTGATTTCCATGTGCAAAGCCTTTGAAAAACTAAATGACCTCCACCAGAGAAAAAGAAATGAGAGCAAGTATAATGCTCCTTAGTCCCTCTTTAAAGAAAAATGAAAACCATGGCGAGCTCTGGGGTCTGTGACAAAGCCCTCTAGAATACAACAACCATTGTATGGTTCTCTCTTTTGTTTAGTGTTTTTCTATGCCAGATCCAAATATCTACCATTGTTGTTGTTAAGTGCTGTCGAGTCAATTCTAACCCATAGCAACCCTGCATAGGGTTTCCAAGGAGCAGTTGGTGAGCTTGAACCACAGACCCTGTGCTGTGGTTCAAACGACTTTGCAGTCTGACCATATGCCTCCTTTAATATGTTTGAAGAAACAGGAAAGGTCATACTGTAATATAGAAACACTACAGGAAAAGGGCTATTATCATTGATTCTTCTAGGGAAATCCAACCTAAAAGCATAATCTCTCTAGCTATCAAGAAAATGGAATTGATTCTACTGTTATTCTATCTTCCACAATGTCTCTCAAAAAATACTTTTAATCATTGCTTGAACTCATTTTCATTGAGGATTTCAATAATACTTGCCATATCATACTGACTCGCCCAAAGATCATTACGTACTTGTATGAGCTTAACTTCTTGTTAGCTTCTGTAGAGCTGCCTCCAACTCATGGTAACCTCAAGTGAAATGGAACAAAATGCTGTTTGGATCTAGGTCATCCCATGGTCCATTGCAAATCAAGCCACTGTGATACATAGGGCTTTCACTGACTGCTTTTGGAAGTAAATTTCCAGTTTTTTTTTTCTAGTTCATCTTACTCTAGAAGCTCTGCTGAAACCTGTTCAGTATCATTTGTTGTTGTTGTTAGGTGTCATCAAGTCAGTACCGACTCATAGCGACCTTATGCACAGCAGAACAAAATACTGCCTGATCCTGGGCCAACCTCACTACTGTTGTCATGCTTGAGTCCATCGATGCTGCCACTTGGCTAGTCCATCTCGTTAGGGGTCACAGCAACATGAAAACTTCTACTGATGGATAGGTGGTGGTTATGTACTGGCCAGGAATTGAACCTGTGTCTCTGGAATGGAAGGGGAGAATTCTACAGGAACTACCACTTCCCAATGAGCTTAACTACAATGTAGAAAAGAAAGGGGGCAAGAGGGTATGTCTAGCACTAGATCTTCTGATGGTGAGCAGTTATAACTCAGGAGCGTGAAACAGGGAGTCTGTGGCATAGACTAGAATTAAGGTTCGATTTCATTTTGTTATTAAGAATGTCTGTTTACTAAACAGAGTAGATGTCTGTACATTTCTGAAGCACATGCTGAGACTATAGATTAAGTGGAGTATGACTGTAAGAACAGACAGCTGTGCATTGATGATTTCCTTTAGTCTGTATCTTTAGTCACATACTAAGTAATAAGAATCTATCTAAGGAAATGTTGATTCCAAAATTGTATAAACACTATCCTTATTTCTGCTCCTGACTTACTTTTCTTTATTGTTGTTAAGTGCCACTCAGTTGGTTCCAACTAATAGTAATCCCATATAGGGTTTCAAAGGAGCGACTGGTGAGTTTGAACTGCCCACCTTGTGGTTCAAGTTGACCTTGCAGTCCAGTGCTTTATCCCACAGGGTCACATCAGGACTCCACTTTTCTTTATACTGTCTCTTTATTCTTTTTCATTAATGAGTTCTTGCCATGGCAAAGGGAGTAACAGCAAAGGAATGGCATATATGAGGGGGCTTCAAAAAGTCCATGGAAAAATTCTATTATCTTTTAATTCTATTCTTCCATGATCTTTCTGAAGCACTCTCATACAGCTAGAAGACAGGAGGGATGAAGTACTCATGAGGACAAACAGAAAGCTTTTAGGGCTCCAGTTCTGACAGCATGGCTCTGCCACCTTTCAAGAAATGACCATATAGCCATTTCCATCCATATTCCCAATGTCTATTTCCAGCTCTTCCATTCTGAAGAATTGGAAAAATAACAAGGGAGTACTACAGCCCTGTACTGACATTCTATCATATTTTCTATGTCCTTTCAGAATAAAGGGGCAATTTAGTCACTTGAATTGACAAATAATTTTTTTTTCTCAAATTATTCATATATAGTTCTTGGTACAGCATTCTGGAGAATTCTGACAACAGCTGAAATACCATCTTGTAACAATAATGGCAATAAAATCTGATAGTGGGAAAAATTAATTGGATAGTAAAACTTTAGATTTAAGGAGAATAAACCTACTTACAAAAATAACTCCTTTTGATGAGGATCTTCCAGACTGAACTGCTTCTTTTTTATGAGTTCAAAAAATTCTCCTCGCCTCCTTGAAATTAAAAAAACATTTGGTAGTTATAATAATTATTTATGCTCTTATGACTTTGCTCTACAAAGATTCATGGAGTAAAATTTGAGGAAAACAATCTTTAGTGGTTTTATTCCTTTCTTAGAACCCAATACAAAAACCACTGTTGAAGAATCTTTAGTACTTCATTTTATCTTTTTCAATAATTTTCTTTGGATAAAACATTAAATGTCATATAATTTCTAAATTCCGATCTCAAATAATGGTAATTTTATTTCTTGAACATTATTTACTTTCAGAAAATAAAAGTTATAAATTTCCCAAGAATTATTTAAGTGCATGGCATAATAAGATCTATGTTGTTAAGTGCCGTCGAGTCAGTTCCGACACAGAGCAACCCTGAAGAGGGTTTCCGAGGAGAAGCTGGTGAGCTTGAACAGCTGACCTTATGGTTGAAACTGACTTTGCAGTCCAATGTATTAACCTGCAGCGCAACACCAGGACTCCCAAATATGGTTTATAAATGAGGTGGCTTCAAAAAAATGTGTGGAAAAATCCCATTATCTTTTTTTTTTAAAAGGTTTTTATTTTAGATTGAGTGAAAGTTTACAGGGAAGATTATCAGTTTTACATTTAACAAATTATACATCTTGTCTCATGACAATGATTATAATCCCCTCCATGTACCATCAGTTAATAGATTTCTCTCTATTCACTCTAGCTTTAAAACAAACAAACAAAAAAACCACTCAGGCATATATATTAATTTATACCTCCAAGGGGCACATTCTGCAAGTCAGCCTCCTGACGACCAGCACTTAGGCCCTCTCTTCCCATGAATCTAGAATCCTCAGCCACTCCCCCTCTCCATGACCCAATCAATCTCTGCCTCCGTCTCTGGTGTTGCTGCTTCTTGGGATAAGGTCCCGTATTCTGCTTGTGTTCTTTTCCCTTGATGGTCCTAGGGTTCTCTGTTTCTGGACTGTAAGATTAACCACTCCCATTTTTGTTACAAAACTTCTACCTTTACAATTCACTCCCATTTTTGTTACAAAACTTCTACCTTTACAATTGTGACAGTCGCAATTAGTCCTGATAACAATTACTCACTATTGAATCATACAAATCTTATCCCCATCTCTTTTCACCAGACCCATCTAGACAAGATGAAAACTATTCAGTGGGGATTCTGTTTCCCCCTCCTCCCCCCCCCCCCACAATAGTCTTAAACTAAATTCCCTTTTGAATCCTTGTAAGCTAGTTGCTTTGTGCCTTTATCGCCCCCTCATTTTAGGTAGCCAATGTCTAAATTGCCTAATCCTATCTACCCTGTGTACAAAGGGGGATAGCATTGATACTTGATGTGACGACTCCTTACCTGTTGGTATTTAGAGTTATTACCTCCATGAGTATAGGTCAAGTTCATCAAATTGTAGCAATTTACCCTTGTTTCCTTTATCAAAATTTTTTTTTTTTTGTAATCTTCCTCTAGTCAAATTCTGATTACCAAGCCATCGAGGTTAGATCAAATGGTTACTGTCTGTAAGTTTGGGTGTTCTCGTGCATCTCCTCTCATTTCATATCAGCTGGACACTTCACTCTCAGCTCTAGTGTTCTGAGGCTATGTCCTTGTCCATGGGCTCAATTGTCCCCAGGTCTCACCACACTTTGGACCAAACAGCCCTTCCTCTTCTCTCTGTCAGCTCCAGGTCAATGGGACTTAATGGACGGTGGTTGAACTCATCCCATTTCTTCATTGCTGCCTTTCTCCCTCTTCCACTCACCAGTAGATCAATGTGGTTGCCAGCAAGCTTACATACCTGTTTGTGTGTTCCCTTTGAGTTTCAGTCTTAGAGGGGAGTTAGTTTGTCCTGAATGAACTTGATTGCTTCCTGGCGAACACTTTGCTTATGCTTGTAGTAGCTACTCATGCTGACTTTTTTGTTTTGGGTTTTTCCTGATTACCTTTCTTTGAAGATGTATCTTCTGTCACTTTAGCTGTTCCAGGCTGGTCTGCTTGTCCTTGCTAGTGGGAATGTCCCACCTCAGAAAGCTCTGGATGGGACTCAGGATTCCACTTAAGGTCCTATACTCTGCAAAGGCTTTGCAAGAGGCCTATTTCACTGGGAAAGTACTAGAACCCCTTTTAGGTATTCCAATCAGTTATAGGCTGAAGATGGGCTTACAAGTTTTCTGTAATCATGTTGCCCAACATTCCTTTCTGTCCTACTGAAGTGTCTATTTTACATTAGTAGGCAAGGAAAACCAATATTCATAATTCAGTCAAGCATTTTAGTATTATTTCCCCTCTTCAAACTATGCATCGAACCATGTATCACAGAGCCCTGTAGTTCTTAGGTTGAGCATGCGTCACTATTTACCTCTGTCCCACTTAGGCCATGCAAACCTGTCTCAGTGTTCCCTATCTATCCTGTTCTTCCACCTTCTTGTATTGCCCTCCCCAACACCTGAACTAAACCCCCCACCCCAACCCCACTGTTGTGGTTACCTTTGTTGTTGTTGTTAGGTGCCGAGTCAGTACCGACTCATAGCGACCCTATTCACAGCAGAATGAAACACTGCCCGATCCTGGGCGAACCTCACTACTGTTCCCACGCTTGAATCCATCAATGCTGCCACTTGGCCAATCCATCTTGTTTTGGGGGTCTTCCTGTTTTTCTTTGACCCCTCCACCTTACCAAACATGATATCCTTCTCCAAAGTATGAGAGATGAAGTTTGGCCATCTTCATCTCCAAGGAGCACTCTGGCTGCACTTTTTCCAAAACAGATCTATTGCTTCTTTTGGCAGCCCATGGCACTTTAAATATTCTCCTCCAACACCATAACGCAAACGTATCAATTCTTCTACGGTCTTCCTAATTCACTGTCCAGCTTTCGTATGCATATGAGGTTGTTGAAAATAACATGGTTTGAGTCAGGTGTACCTTAGTCCTCAAGCTGACAATTTTGGTCTTCAGCACTTTAAAAAGTTCCTGTGCAGCAGATTTGCCTAATGCAATACGTCCTCTGATCTCTTGACTGCTGCTTCCGTGAGTGTTGATAGTTGATCCAAGAAGAATGAAGTCCTTGACAACTTCAATCTTTTTTCCGTTGATAAGAATG
>NW_006408806.1:646275-661836 GCF_000296735.1 Chrysochloris asiatica | reverse complement strand
TCTCCAGCATCATTTCTATCACCAAGGCCATATTTTCCAACTACTGGTCCCTCCTCTTTGCTCCCAACCTTTGCATTCCAAACATCAGTAATGAGCAATACATCTTGATTGCATGTTTGATCAATTTCAGATAGAAGAAGTTGGTAGAATTCTTCTGTTTCATCCTCATTGGCTTTATTGGTTGGTTCATAAGTTTGAATAATATTAGTATTAACTAGGCTTCCCTGTAGGCACAGGGATATTATCCTATCACATACAGCATTGTACCTCATGACTGATCTGGATATGTTCTTTTTGACGATGAATGAAACACCATTCCTTTACAATTTGTCATTCCTGGCACAGTAAGCCATGTGGTTGTCAGATTCAAAATGGCCAATACTAGTCCATTTCAGCTCACTAATGACTAAGATATCAATGTTTATGCATTCATTTCATTTTTGATAACTTCCAATTTTCCCACATTCATACTTCGTAAATTCCATGTTCCAATTTTCAATGTGGTTACCTTATATTCCATTAATTCTTCCCTCCATTTAAGACAGTCTATTTTATCCTGTAATCTACTTGACCTTCTCACCACCTGGATCTCTATTCCTCTGTGTTAACCTTATCTCATATTGTAATTGCTTTGATCATAGACTGACCTCCCAGATCCTCTGTTCTTATAAATTTATTCTGTTCTTGACTCTTCCATTTGTTGACTGAATTCAGGGTGATGCTGCCATGTACATCATTCTCTGGTTGTTTTCTGTTCTTGTTGGTTCTCAGTCCACAGAACTTACTTTAGGATATTTTTCATCACAGGATTGGCTTTGGCAAAAACCCCTTAGCTTTTGTTTATCCTGGAATGTATTGAAATTACACCATCCTATTTGATTTACAGCTTTGCTGGGTAGAGGATTCTTAGGTGGCAGTTTTTTTCTTCCAGGGTTTTATATATGTCTCCTCATTGCCTTCTTGCCTGCATGGTTTCTGTTGAGAGATCTGAGCTTAATCTGATTTGTTTGCCTTTGTATGTAACACTTCTCTTTTCCCTAGATGCTTTCAGGATTCTATCCTTATCTTTGATTTTGGAGAGTTTGATTATTATATGTCTTCATGGTTGTCTTTTAGGATCTATCCTTTCTGGGTTTTGTTGAGCTTTTGAATGCTTATCTTTTCGTTTTTCAGGATGTTAGGGAAATTTTCCTCCAGAAGCTCTTCAAGTATCTCTTCTGTGGACCGTGTGATTCTTCCTGTTCCGGGATGCTGATAATTCTTGTTATTCCTCTTCATGTTGTCCAACATGAATCTTAGGCTGATATGGTCATCTGCTTCTGTTTTTTGGCCATATTCAGGAGTTATCTGTGGCCTCAATACTTAGATGGTATTTTACATATTTTCTGATTGCCTCCAGGTAGATGTGATCAGGATGTGGGCTTCCCTCCTCTTTACTCTTCTTTCTGAGAAATTTCAAGATGTCACTGTTGGTTGTTGTGATGTAACTCAGGATTTAACTTTTGGCCTGTTTCCTTTTTAGTCTGCCTTTCCTGCTCCACAACTCCTGTTAAGGCCTTTTTTCCTAGTGATAAACAGTTCGAGGCTGGCTGTGGCCATTTTGCGCTGCCATTTGGTTTTAAGTGGAAGCTGTCACTTTAAATTTCAAGGAGCTCTGTGTGCATTCATACTAGAACCCTCCGGGGGTGGGGGTGGAGTGTCCACTTGCTCTACTCACCAGAATGGACGTGCACAGACAGTGAGAAACCAATGAACAGATACCAAAAAAAAAAAGAATGTCCACACCTTTATCTCTGCTGCTCTGATCCTTCCCCTGCTGGTCTTGACCAAGATTGCGGGTCCAGGAGCAGCAGCTAAGTGACTTGAATTAGAAAGCAATGGATTTCTTGCTTCTGCTACGAATTCTCCTAGCTGTAAGCCTTCCAACCTTCTAAATATTCCTTTATATGTGGTTTAGCATTCTGGCACCATACCCTAAGACTGTTTGGTTTGGTATTGTGTTGTTGCTGATGGAGCTCCTCACTATACTTCTACCCTCTCCACCATCTTGTTTGTTATTCCATTACCTTTTAATTCCATTGTTTGTGAGCTTTTTGAAGTCCCCTCATGTATTACGGTTTGTTGTTACTGGTAAGTGCTGTCAAGTCAGTTACTAATCATAACAACCCTGTAGAGTTTCCAAGGAGCAGCTGGTAAGCTTGAACCACTGACCATGTAGTTCAAATGGCTTTGCAGTCTGGCGCGTTAACCCACAGTGCCACACCAGGACTCCATATTATGGTACAGTGCAATGATCATTTATAATACCAACTGTTTAACAGTATAAAGTTGCCAAGTGCTCTGAGGCAGAGAACTAGTGAAGATTTAAAGAATATTCATTCAGTGTAGAGTGAATTGATCTAGGTGTTCAATATCTGTAAGTATCCTGGGAAATACTAAGATAGAATTGTTCTTTTCATAGATGTAAAATCTAGGTGAGAATATAAGGCAAACAGAAGAAAAATGTTCATTAACAAAATTGACAGCAAGTAATTAGGCATCAAAAATAAATTCTTATAAAGGTTTCACAAAGGTTGAGGGGAGAGGTCAGTGTGGACTGGGAAGATGGTAGAGGGGATGTGGTTTGAAATATTTTTCAAATTACTGAAATCCTTACTCTACTATCATGCTGAATAAACTGAAATCTAGTATATTTTCATATATTGTAATCTTTCATATATTGTAAGTGCTCTAAAATTCAATGAAACTGAGACAAGCAGTATACTTTTGGAGAACACTGTAGTGGATGTCTGATTTAGTTGAATGTATCATTTTATAAAAACCCGACTGGGTAAACAAGAGTTTCTGTGAGTTTGTTGTATTTAGTCTTACTTCTCCTTACAGTGACTAAAACCATGGGTGTGAATCCCTGTACACTGGGAGAGACCTGTGTGTGGGAGAATCCCGTGAGAATAGATAGCCCCTTGTTTTCCCTTACTCCCCACATGCACCAGAGATCGCCGAAGATAGAAACAAACACTTGCCCAGAAGTAAAATATTTTCTAGCTTTTAGAAAAGCAGATTAATTCTAAAAATGCATGGCGTAAGTGCCATTCCCCTGTTGTTCAAGTTGCTAAGTGCTGTTGAGTTGGTTCTGACACATAGCAACTCTGTTCACCCTCTGACTTGGTAGTTAGCTGTCCAGTGCTCATCTTACAGTGCCACACCAGGGCACCCACTCCAATTCAGACCCTCATTTTTGAATCAGAAACTTCAAAACTCTACATTATAACTCAAGAAATTCACAAAACAAAGAGTTACTTGTTTTACTTTCTGCTTACCTAACTTTGGATGATAGTGTAAAGGAATTGTGTGCAACAACTGTGCATAAAGTTGGTGAAGCAGGGACAAGAAGAAAAGCAAATGGCCTACACGATCTTTAGATTGGACAGCCTGGCTTGGAAAATTGGTGGAGCAAGGATAAGGAGGAAAAGCAATTGGCCTATACAAACTATAGGTTTGGAATGATCTCGAGATAGCTACTTGCTATGTACATAGTTCCAGGGACATATCAGTGGATAGACATCAGAAACAGCAAGAGAGCTTGTAAATTTTAGTATTAAGTAAGTCAAAGGAGTACGCATTTCTAGCGTTTGGGAAGAAACTGTTCCATAGTCTCTGACATAAGCAACTTTTACGTTTTGACTTACTATATAATCTAAAAAGTCCCCAACATGAATTTAAAAAGTTTTTAACAATGCTATCACTTGTAAGATCTGTTAATTGACCTCAGAGTGTTTCTTAAAACTTACTTAATGTACAGTGCTAAGTCTGTAGCTAAAATAGCTTGCTTGATGATTTTCAACGTGGTCTTATATTCTTCAATGGAGAGGCCACTGAGGATCTGATTCCCCTTAATGGAAAAAGAAAACCATCATTAGCACTCTACAAGGAGAAGCTGCTGATAAGTCAGAAACTACAACATCGAGCTAGTAAGAACAAAATCTGAAAATACAGTCAAATATTTTAAAAACATGCCCAGTATTCTAAACTCTTGAATGCTGAGGATACCTGTTTACTTAAAGCTTTCCCAACTTTTAAACCCCTTAGGTCTTATCCAGACCTAAAATACATCAGTTTTCTTTGGGCAAGTTAATGGCTATAATCTAACAGTAAAATGCTTAAAATCCAAATTTATATTAATGGACATAAAAAGTGGAGTGGTAAACATTTTAGACAAGTGATTATTAAAAAGTTATTTATGGCTTTTGTAATAACATTTTTACATAATTCATATAATTTAACCTTATTAACATTGGTAGTCCTGGTGTGGCACTGTAGAATAAGCACCTGATCAAAGTCGGAACTTGGCGCTTCCGAACTGGAAGGTCAGCAGTTCCAATCTACCAGCTGCTCCTCAGACTCTATGAGCCAGAATCAACTCGATGACACTAACAACAACAATATTAGGAATTTTATGTATTTCTTAGGAACAGGACAATATAGACAGGTAGAGGACATGAGGCAAAATGTTCTAGGATACCTGGTGGTGCAGTTGTTAAAGCACTGAGCTGCTAACTGAAAGGCCAGCAGTTCAAACCACAGGTATTCTGAGATCAAGAAATGACAGTCATCCTCTGTAAAGGTTTACAACCTTGTAAACCCTATGGGGCAGTTCGACCCTGTCACATAAGGTCACTAGGAGTCTGTTGACTCATGGGAACAGGTTTTTTTTTTAAACAGATATTTCAACCCATGATTTCTTTGTTCTAATAGTAAGTACAACTTTGCGTCAAGTCCTCTACCTGTGTATAGTGTCATGTTCCTAAGAAATATACACTATTTCTAATATTGGTGGTGTTGCTACATGCTATCAGGTTGGTTCTGGCTCATTGTGACTGGTACATGTTGTCTGAGTAGGGGCTAGTGGGTTTGAACTTCTGAACTTGCAGTTGTCAGTCCAGGGCTTATTCTACAGTGCCACATCAGAACTCCCGAAACATTTATACAGAATACTTAAAAGTGACTTAATCACAAGCAAATCATTTAACTTTTCCTCACATAACCATTTTTTATTTCTTGACTGGAAGTTAAAGTATTCCCATTAAGTGAATTCTGACTTACGGTGACCCCATGTGTGTCAGAGTAAAATTGCATGCAACAGGGTTTTCAAGAGCTGGTATTTTTGGAATAGTTCATCAGACCTTTCTTCCAAGGAAACTTTGGGTAGACTGGAACCACCAAACCTTTTGGTAGCTGCTGAGCACGTTAACTATTTGTACCACCCAGTAACTCCCAGCTAAATTGGGTAAAGCACACACTTTGGGTATTCAGATTATCTTCAAGACACACCTGTACATTGCATTGGGTATATTCCCTATAGTTCAGTGGATTACTTCATATGATTCTTCTACCCACAGCCCTTGTAAATCCCATCATACAACTTTATCATGATGGCTTGGGTAAGAAAAGATGAGGGAAGATGCTGATAGGATGATATGATTCAGCTGTGATTGTTAACAGAGTTTTAGTAATTATGAAAACTTGGAACTCTTAACTTGGGTTTAAAATGTGCCATCTCAGAAGCAAGAGGGAGGATCTCACTGCCATCAGAAAAGAGTCAAAAGTGGAACATATCCTTTGGATCCAGAGATCCCTGGGCATTGAACATCATTGACTTGATCCTTGGGTCAAAAAACTGTGACACTAGAGAAGCAGCAGCAGAACCAAGAGCCAGAGCCTGAGAAGAATGGTGAGCTTCCCAGACCACAGAGCAAGTAAAACTGAGTGACTCTGGACAGGACTCTTGTAAGCAGAATGGGGTGTCTCGGGACACTGAATTAGGGGAGCTAGATTTGCTGACCCAATGTGCTAAGAGTTGAGGACCTCAGGTTAAGGCTTATGGTGCACTCTGTGAGCATTAATTAGCAGCCCTAACCGAGCTTTGTAACATTTCCCAGGCAGAGAGAGGCCTGCCTGTGGACATGGCTGAGGAGAGACTTTCTTGACTGGAAGAACTGTGCCCTGACATCTCTGGCCTTGAATCTGTTAACTTCCAGAACTGTGAATATGGTGTCTGAGTTCTGTGTGGGCATTCATTGAATGATCAAACCCAGCTGAGTAGAGTCCTATGGGAGGAATGGATGGTAACATTTTTTTGCACTCCTGAAATCTCAAGGCTGAGAACAAGATGAGAAGTTTAAGAATGGGATCTGGAGACAAAGGATTTGTTGTGAACCTAAAGGAACTACTGAGTGTGTTGGGTCGGGGCCAAAACACATTGGTTAGAGAATAATTAGCTGTGAAATTGAGGCATATATATGTAATGAATGACAAAAATCCCTAGTTTGAACCCAAATGTTATTTTTACATAGTACATCACTTAGGTTCAAGCAAAAAACCATTCAGAAAACGCCTTCTGATATATATTACAAGATAAAACAATTCATATGGAAAAGGACCTGTTTTTTTTGGTGCAAATATTCTCATTTTCCCTCCTGAAAGTAGATGCTGCCATTTCTTGTGTAATTGGTTATGAACTGGGCTGCTAACCTGAAGGTCGGCAGTTCGAAACTACCAGCGGTTCCGCGGGAGAAAGATGAGGCGTTCTGCTTCCGTAAAGATTACAGCCTCGGAAACCCTGTGCAGGGTCACTATGAGTCGGAACCGACTCTAGTATACGGTACTTAACAACAACAGTGCTTACAAAGACAAAATGTATAGATAGATCTTATAATTTAAGGTCAGTCATGTATATGAACCAGAATCCTTGTATGTTAAGTTATAACATACTGCATAATGTTGTTGCTAAGTGCTCTGGAGTTGGTTCTGATTCATAGTGACCCTATATAGGGTTTCTGAGAAGTGGCTGGTGGGCTTGAACTGCTGAATTTGTGGTCAGTGCTTATCGTACAGTGCCACACCAGAACTCCTATTACATAAATTATATAAAAACAGTAGCATGACAGATTAGAATACAATTAAATCTGTTTTGAAAAATGTTAGTTTGCTTTCTTTTAAAAATTTTATTTGTAATTAGATACTAAAATAAAAGATTGAATTGTGTGCTTCCAAAATACATACCCTCTACAGGGTCGCTAACAGTTGGAATGGACTCCATGGCACATAACCACCACCACCAGTTTGACATACTTAACAAGAACAATATGGTAGTGTAGTGGTTACAAATTGGGCTGCTAATCTCAAGGTCAGCTGTTAGAAACTACCATAACAGACCAACCAAAATAATCCCATTTGGGAGTATGTTCTTTGTTATGCTAACGAAGCAGGATTAGAGTGTGTGATTTGATCTCTTTTGAGATGGCGGTGGTGCTTATGTGCTGTGGAGTCTGTTCAGACTCTTAGCCACCACGTATAGGGTTTCCGAGGTTGTAAATCTTTATGGGCGCAGAAAGCCTCATATTTCTCCCATGGAACAGCTGGTAGTTTTGAACTGCTGACCTTGAGGTAAGCAGCCCAACTCGTAACCACTACAGAACTTTTACCCCTGGAGTGACTGGCAGATGCAAATTTCTGACTATTTGGTTGGCAGTCCAGCTCATAATCCATTACACTACTGGGGCTCATGGTGTGGTGCTTTAGGATAAAGCACTGAATCACAAGGTCAGTTTGAATCGCAAGGTCAGTGGTGCAAACTCACCACCTGATCCTTGGAATCCCTGTACAGGGTTGCTGACCAACTCGATGGCATTTAACAACCAGAGCTCCTGTCTTTTGAGATATAAAATATTAAAACAAGCAACAAGATAAGCAGAGACGGGGTAAGACAGATGGCTAGACACATGGAGATCTCCAAGGAACCAAGAACAGAGGCTGAAGAGACAAAGACCTTCCTACAGAGCAGACAGATACAGAAAGCCTCCGCCTAGAGCCAGAACTCTGAACTCTGAATTTGGACTAAATCGTTTGTTAAAACCTCCCTGCTGTGTTTCTGTTACAGCAGCACTAGATAACTTAGACAAGCCCAGAGACAGCAAATCCCAAGAAAAGTACAAATATTTCTGCTATCACATGACATATACGTTCCTGAAAAGTCTCAGTTCTGAAAAACTACACACTGAAAACAACAGGGTATATGGGACAAATAGTGCTATGGCAGACCATTTAAACCTATGTAAATTTCAAAACTTTTTATCATAACATTGCTTACTGTGACGATTTTTGCTTATTTTGAGAGGTAATCAGCAAGTGCTTCAAGTTCTCTTCACTTTCTGCAAGCAAAATTGTGTCATTTGTATTATGTTGTTGTCAAATGCCATTTCCAAGGAGCAACTGGTTGGTTTGAACCACTGACCTTTTGGGTAACAGTCCAGTGCTTATCCTACAGTACCAGAGGTGGTTAATGGGTTAAAATAAGATATTAAAGGGAATGCACAGGGAAGAAGCAGGGTTAATTGTTGTTGCAGGGAGGGGATGGTAATCATTGCTTCAATACTGATGCTGTGTTTTTCTGCAGATAGTCTAGCTTCTCAGATTATCTGTTCAGCATACAAAATAAGTATGGTGATGCAGATATACAACTTTCCTGATGTGAAATCATGTAGCATCCCCTTGTTCTATTTGAGTGAACTGGTTCTTGGTCTGTGTACAGATTCATATTAGCACAATTAAGTGTTCGGGAAATCCATTCTTTGCAAATTATCCATATTTGTTATGATTCACACAATCAAATGCCTGTGCATAATCAATAAAATACATATAAACTTCCTTGGTTTCTCTGCTTTTAGCTAAAATCCATCGGACATTTCATAATTTAGGAGACCAGATGTCCAAAGTCAGTGTAATGGCTCTGCTGCTGCTGTGTGTTGTAGAGTTGGTTCTGACTCATAGGAACCATGTAAATCTTCAAGGGAGCAGAAAGCCTTATCTTTCTCCTTCAGAGCAATTGGTGAATCTGAACTGCTGACCTTGTGGTTAGCAGCCCCGTGAGTAACCCACTATGCTGCCAGGGCTCCTTGTACTGGCTCTAGGGGAAGGCTTCTTTCTCTGTTGGCTCCAGACTTCTGCTCCTGGGTGTTATTCATGTGGCTTTGCATTTCTCTTCTCTTCCCCTGTCTCTGCTTGGCACTTTTCCTATAACCTCTTTCATATCTCAAAAGAGACTGACTCAAAATATGCATTTATACTAAGGGCATTAATATAACAAAGACAACTCATTCCCAAGTGTGATTATAGCCACAGGCATAGAGGTTAAAATTTCCAATAGTTTTGGGGAACACAATTAACACTACGCAACATTTAGACAGCTTTGGCTGTCTAGTGCAGTGAGATTGTAAGGATCTCCAATGTTTTGGCTTTGTCTTCCTTACCCAAAAAGGGATAAAGTATGTTCAAGAATTTATGATGCTGGGAACTAACCCAAAACCTAAAAATAACACTGAATTTATAAAGCTCTGTTTAAAATTCCACAACCATAAATTAGGTACTCACTGGACTATTAAGAATCATCAGACACTGGTCAAAATGATGGTGTTCCATGATGGAATGACAGTAGAGTTGAGCCAGGGGATGTTCGCTTCTGAAAAATATTTTGTGGAAGAAAGTAACAGGGGGGCAGGGGAGGAGGATAAGTGTCAATCTTTTCAATATAAGTCAGTTTATGAATTTATACTTCTTTTATTGGCTACCTAAAATAAAAGCTGCTTTAATAAAAAAAATGAAACTACCAATTATCTCTCCCTTTGTTGGAAAAAAGTAAGTTCATGTCTGGAAAATGATTACACGATCAAAGAGACAGATACCAATGTAACTATTGCTGGTTCACCATATGAACAATTTTTTTTAAATGACTAAAATAGAAGAAATGAGGGAAAAAAGCCCTGTTAATTTCTCTAAGCAATAAAGAAAAAAAATTTTTTTTTAAGAGTTGTACAAATAATATTTTTAAATTTCAAAATTGGAAACAAATTCACAAGCTAGCTTGTACTCTGAAATAATGCTCAAGTTGAAGGTCAGGTTATTAATAGGGTTCTACTTAGGAGAAAGATGAGGCTTTCTGCTCACGTAAAGATTTACAGCCTCGGAAACCCTGTACAGGGTCGCTATGAGTCGGAACCGATTCTATGGCACTTAACAACAACAACCTATAAGAAGATATTATATGAAAGGAGAGAAGGTTAGCATTCCCCTTGATAAAGATGTAAAAGGCCCTTGGGCCTTACAACATGCACATGGTAAGGCATCTAACCATGGTTTCTGGAGTCCTGGTGTAGTGTTGCAGGATAATGTGCTGGGCTGCAAGGCCCATTTAAGTCGCAAGGTCAGTGGTTCAAACACACCAGAACCTCCTAGGAAACCCTATACAGGGTCACTATGAGTCAGAACCAACTTCACGGCACTTTAACAATAAACCTATAAGAAGGGGAGGCCTTGGTGGCACAAAGTAAGTGCTCCACAACTAACTTAAAGGTTGGCAATTCAAACATACCCAGAGATGTCTGGGAAGAATAGGAAAGCCTGGTGATTTGCTTCTAAAATGTCCCAGCTTTAGGGATGGGCAATTTAGACACTGGCTATCAAAAATGGAGGGCCATGAGGCATGAAGTGGCTGGCTTATAAGCTTTCATAAGTGTGCTTAATTTCATAATGAGGGGGTAGAATCTCTACTGAATAGTTTTCCTTTTTTCCAGATGGATCTGATGAAAGGGGATGGTGATGATGGTGGTAGGATTTTATGATTGAATTGTGAGTAACTAACTGTTAGCAGGATTAATTGGTGATTGTCACACCTGTAACTGTACAAGATGTGTAACTAAATGGGGGAAGTAGTTAACCTTTCGTTAAAGGAACAGATGACCCCAGGATCAATAAAGAAGATCATGAATGGAGTGTGAGATACTACCCAGAAAAGCACTGAAAGCAGAGATGGTGGCAGAGACAGGGCATGGAAAGATAGAACAGCTGCAGGCGTGTGGTGCTGCAGGTTAATATGCTGAACTGCAAGGTTAGTTTGAACAGCAAGGTCGGTGGTCCAAGCTAACCAGTTGCTCCTAGGAAACCGTATACAGGGTCACTGTGAGTTGAAACCGACTCCATAGCACTTAACAACATAGTTTTTATTTTGTATGTGTAAATCAAATATTTTTGCTTTGTTGATTGGTGAAAAATAAGATATGAAAGGGAATGCACAGGGAAGAAGCAGGATAATTGTTGTTGCAGGGAGGGTATGGTAATCATTGAGATGAAACGAAACATATGATTGGATGTAAGTAAAGCTGATGATGTTGTCTGTTAACCTTGACTCAATTCACAATAAACAGTTAAGAAAAAAAAGTCCCAGTCTTGAAAACCCTATAAAACACAGTTCTACTCAGAAACACAAGGAGTCTCCATGAGTCACAACTGACTTGATAACAACTAATTTGGTTTGGGTTTAGTTCCTATAAGAACAGAATTAACAGAGATGGAATTAACCAACATGTGCATGGTGGAAGGTGAGAGAAAAGGAGGACAGTTAGTGCACATGCCCTCTGAAAAGTGAAGCAAGGAGATGGCTAAGTAAGAAAAAAGGCTGTACCCTTCAGCCATACTTATTCAGTTTATAATCTGAGAAGCTGGATTATATGAAGGAGAATGCAGAATTAGAATTGGAGGAAGACTCATTAACAACCTGTGATATGCAGATGACAGAACCTTGATTGCTGAAAGCAAAGAAGACTTGAAGTACTTATTGTGATGAAGATCAAAGACTCCAGCCTTCAGTATGGATTTTATCTCAACATAAAGAAAACAAATATCCTCACAACTTGGCCAATAAACATCATGAAATGGTCAAGGATTTAATTTTACTGGAATGCTCAATCAGCAACCATGGAAGCAGCAGTCAGGAGATCAAATGACACATTGTATTAGGCAAATCTGCTGCACAAGACTTCTTTAAAATATTAAAAAAAAAAAAGTCACTTTGAGGATTAAGGTACACCTGACCCAAGCCATGGTATTTTCAATTGTCTCATATGCAGGTGAAATAAGGAACACCGAAGAATTGATGGCCTTTGAATTATAGTATTGGCAAAGAATACTGAATACACCATGGACTTCCGGAAGCACGAACAAATCTGTTTTCGAAGTACAGCCAGAGTACTCCTTAAAAGAGAGGATTACCATTTTGTCTCATGTATTCTGGACATGTTATCAGGAGGGATTAGCCCCTAGAGATGGATACCATGCTTGGTAAAGTAGAGGGTCAACAAAAAAGAGGAAGATCCTCAACAAGACGGATTGACACAGCGGCTACAACAATGGGCTCAAACATGGGACTAACTGGAAAGATGGCATAGGACTTGGCAGTGTTTCATTCTATTGTACATAATAGAGTCGCTATTGAGTTGGAACCAACTTGCTGGCACGTATCAACAACAAATGTGTCAGGTATTGTGTTTACGACTGGACAATGGGAAGCAAATAAATGGAATAATGCGAGTAGATCTGTGAAAAGAATGAATTTTCTGGAAACAGGATTAGAGGCGGGGATGTTAAGGGACTACTGGGATGCAGTTGTATTAATCCAGGTAAGAGACAGTGAATGATAGACTAGATTAAGTAGTATCAGCAGACAGGAAGAGAAGTAGAGTTACATGAGAGCTATTGAAGTAGATTAGATTCGAGTTGGTAGTGCATCCTGGATATGGGGGACAAATAAGTAGAGTTACTTGAGAGCCACTGAAGTACATTAGATCAGAATTGCTAGTACATCCTGATGTGGGGACCCAGTGTAGATGAGGGAGAGGAAGACAACTTAGTATGAATGCTAAATTTCTGCCTAGGGCAGCTAAGGGGATGGTGGTTTTATTTATTGACAAAGGTAAAAAGGGAGATGATTAGAGCTGGGAATGAAGGAGGAGAAGGTTACTATTGGAAGTGTTGACTTTATGGAGACTGAGATCACCCAAGTGGATACAGAAGTCTGCTCAGGTCTGGGCTGGAAATATAGATTTGGAATGCATCAATATGCAACATCAACAAGATGGGAATTTCATCCATGGGAGCCAAGGGATATGGCCTCAAGAACAGAGACTTTAGGTTAGATTTTCTACCTTTTAAATCCTACCTAGTGTTTCACAGTCTCTATTTTGCCAAGAGTATTTTCTCACCACTCAGACTAGATATGTTGGCGTCAACATGAATTTGACTGCAGCCTTCTTCATTTCCTCACTTTGAAAAAAAAGGAAAAGCTTCTAAAGTAGGGTTGTTTTTTTTTTTTTTCCATTTATAACAAATCAATTACAAACAGTAATAATTATCAGTTTTATTTTATCAGTCTGTTAAACTATAAATATAGTAATAGGTAGCTACCCTACAACACGCAGTATAATAATGTAATAATTACCATTTACTGGGAGCTTATAACTGTGCTAAGAGGTTTCCTTGTAAATCCTATACAGGGTCGCTATGGGTTGGCATCGACTTGATGGCACTTACAACAAGAAGAGATTTATGTTTCATTTTTACAATAACCCTATCTATATCTGTAACCCTATCTATATCTGTTCACCTCTTCATATCCTATCAGTCTCACCTCTTACTCTAGCCATTGATATGTTGTTGTTAAGTGTCACTGAGTCAATTCTGAAGCGTAGTGTCCTTGTGTAGGGTTTCTGAGGAGCGGGTGGTGAGCTCGAACCACTGGCCTTGCAGTTTAAACCAATCTCGTGGTCCAGCACATTAACTCTCAGTGTCACACCAGGACAGACTTCATGCAGGAGACAATGAGAAGGTGCTTTGCTTTTTTCCATCTTGAATACCTCTTTCTCCTGCCCTGAGGCTTTCTGACCCCATAGCTGGTGCTCACAGGAAATATCTCTGCATAGTGCTTGTCAACTTGGAAGTGTGTAAAGAGTAAGGCTAGTAGGACCACTTTGGAGCAATGAGGTTTGGAAACTTATGGGTAACTGCTTCCTTTTTTGTCTTCTCATTAGTCTGTTTGAGATCTCATTTCATAAGATTCCTCATAAGGACTTGGCATGATTGAGCACTAGTCGTTCATATGGGAACACAAGCATATTAACTCAACCTTGTGCTGGCTTTTCCTTCTTCCACATTTCACTCTCAGTCCTATATTCCTGTCCCTTGGGGTCACATTCACAAATAATTTACACGTGCGTCAGCCTCTGTCTCCAGCTATGCCTCTAGGGTAACCCTGACACAACTCTAAAATTGGCATTTTTATATTTTAAATGAACAAAAATTCTGAGATTATTTTTTTCAAGGTCAATATAAATGGTACAGTTGGGATTTAAATATAACCTCTTTACAGCATCACAGGTCTCATGATGCACACACTCACTGACCTAGTTAAGAGATGGACTAGGAAAAGCAGTGAGGTGGACCTAACACAAGCATGCTTCAAACGTCAATTGCACATTACATTTTTAGACTATGCACAAAGGACTGTTTCACATTAGAGAAAAATCTTGACTTGTGAGTTACATGGATGCAAAGTATGTGTTTGTCTTTGTTAACATTCCAAAAATACAGATTTATGAATCAATAAAAGGGTGACAGATGCCCCAAATTTCCTGTTTACAAAAATATTCATGGAAACTAGTGTATTCTACATCCTGTTGCTTTCCATTCTTTTAAGCACAAGGCTACATTGCCTCTTGGAGGTCACATCAGAAGGGATGCAGTTAACCCACTTGCTGCTGCAGAATTTTGTTCCCACACTGATGTAATGGACTTGCATTTCCTTCCTGCATTTCCCCCCAGTTCTGCACTCATCTCTGAGCATGGCATTAAGACACTCATGCAGAAATCACACCCATTTTCTAGAAGGGTTAAGTATAAAGCCTTAGAAATTCATAGAAAAATGAAAGCCTTGTGAGAAAACAATTTTACCACTTCAGACTTCCTCTTATCACGGATTCTAACATTGCAAAGCCTTGATTCTGCTTTTCATCCATATATGCTACTGTGGGCTCAAATCTCTAACTGCTTGTTTGTAAACCATGTAAACCCATTTAATTCTTTGTCATCATTTCTCTACAAACGATCACTATTGTCTTCCTCTACCAATCGGGGGTTATTTTGTCTTCCTAGACAAAAAAATATTTCTTAGCTTTCTTTTTCATTCTATTCTATAATCAGACTTGATGACATAGACAGTTGATGACTCATTTGATTATTTGGTCTTCACAGTTTTTTTAACCTCCATACTTCTGATTATCTCTTCTTCATGTCAATAGTAGACATGGGCTCACTACTTGTTCCAGTTGCCAGGTTCAAGAAACTGCATTAGGTACAGTAGCTTTGTCACATGCCAATTCATCATGTAACAAAGCAATATCTTAAGCTCTTGCCTGTCATTAATAGCATTTCTTTGTGAAAATAGCTAAAACCTGTATAATGCAGAGTATGTGCCAGGTACTGTTGTAAGTAAGGTCTTTCTAGTTCTCACACTCCTTTGACCCTGACAGAAACCATGTGAAGTAGATACTAACATTATTCCATCACACAAAGTAGGAAACAATAAACTGCCACATGGTAAGAGGAGTCAGGTTGCATTTAGGCAGACTGGCTTCAGTGTGTATGTTCTTTACCATCAAAAGCACCTCATGGTGATAT
>NW_006408806.1:632277-644214 GCF_000296735.1 Chrysochloris asiatica | reverse complement strand
TCCTTGACAACTTCAATCTTTACTCTGTTGATAATAATGTTGTTTATTGGTCCAGTGGTGAGGATTTTTGTTTTCTTTACATTGAGATGCAATCCATATTGAAGGCTGTGCTCTTTGATCTTCATCATTAAATATTTGAAGTCCTCTTCATCATTAAATATTTGAAGTCCTCGTCACTTTCAGCAAGAAAGGTTGTATCATCTGTCTATTGCAGGTTATTAATGAGTCTTCCTCCAGTTATTAATTGTTGTTGTTAAGTGCCTTTGAGTTGATTCCGACCCATAGTGACCCTGTATAGGGTTTCTGAGGAGCAGCTGGTGAGCTTGAACCGCAGATCTTGCAGTTCAAATGGTTTTGCAGTCTGGCATATTAACCCACAGTGCCACACCAGGATTCCCCAGTTATTAATAGTTACTGATAAAAGAGCTGCAGTTAAAGTCAGCACTAGACAGGACTGCCTTAATTTCCCAGATCTTACAAGTTTTCCACCTTAGGAGCAGTCATTACTTTTCTGTTGATCTTAATTTAGAGGAAAATATTTCCTTCTCTGATGGGTTCCTTCCACAGGTTTTCAATTTCACAGGTTTTATTGTAAGGAGTCCTGGTGTGGTGTTACTGTTGTGGGTTAATGCGCTGGACTGCAAAGTCAATTTGAACTGCAAGGTTGTTGGTTCAAGTTCACCAGCTGCTCCTATACTATGGGTTGGAACCAACTTGCCGTCACTTAACAACAACTGTAAGGATCTCTGGTAGTGGGTTACGAGTTGGGCTGCTAACTGTAAGGTCAGCAGTTGGAATCTGCCAGCCATTCCATGGGAGAAACATGAGGCTTTCTGCTCCAGTAACCACAGACAGCCTCAGAAATTCTATACATGGTAACTATGAATCGGAACTGACTCCATGGCACATAACCACCACTGTAATTGAATTTGTACTTTATTCTGACCCACAGTCTCTCAAGACCTCCAACCTCACCAAAGATTACTGCATGGCTGGCAAAACTAGACTCTACTCAGTTGGAACTTAAACTATTATTTCTATACTATCTTTACTACTTCTAAAAGTCTCTCAGATCCTATTGGCCCTCTATTTCCATTGAAAACCAGTCTGTAACTCCAGCTGACTCCTGTTCTGATTAAGCAGAGAAGACCAGGATACAGAAAAGTTCTCCCAGTACAAATATATATAGTTTGAAAGAGGCTATTTGAAAATTCTTTTATTATGATTTTACTGATTCTCTAATCTTAAAAAAAACAAAACAAAACAATTGTTTGACCATTTATCTGTCCTAACTACTTTCCTATTTATTTTCTTATCACTGTAAAATATCTCCTTCAAAGAACCACTGTTTTATGAATATGCCCAACTCACAGTGTTTCTGGAATATCTTCATCCTTTCTTCTCTCTGAATCCTAGTTACTTTTTCAGAGACAACCTAAGTTACACTTCCCCCATGGATGGTGGATTCTGGTAGCGTAGTGGTTGCGAATTGGACTTCTAACCTCAGGGTCAGCAGTTCAAAACTACCAGCTCTTCCACAGGAGAAAGATGAAATCTTTCTGTTCCCATAAAGATTTACAGCCTTGGAAACCCTGTACAGGGTCGCTATGAGTTGGCAATGACTCCACGGCATATAACCACCAACCACATGCACTATACTAGTCTTGACCAATTTCCTTATGTGCTAAGCACTTACAGTTAAGGTAGTTAGACAACTCAAGTCTTACTAGATTTTAATTTTCATTGATCGGTATTGTTTTATATGACTAAAGAATACCTGAGGGCTGGAACCACATTTTATACATTTATAACTCTCTTGCTGCCTAGCAAAATGCAAAGGCCCTAAAATAAATGCTTATTATCCATTTGTCCTAAAAAGTAAGAGCATTTGATTATACTAATAAAACACCAAAACCTGAAGCTAACCAAATAAATGCATCAACAGCTATTGGAAATTCTCTATGGAATCCAAGTATGACAACTATGTTTTCTCTAATGGATGTCTGTATTTCAGTCCTTTTGTTCCTATTACTGCCTATTAAAAATTATTATATCTATCTGAAATCTCTTTTCTTTTTCTGTCAATGTGGGATAATTAAATATGAGCAGTGAGCTCTTCCCACAAACATTTCAATACTGTATTTACAGTGGGTGACCTGGTGTGGCACTGTAGGATAAGCACTGGTTCACAAGGTCAGTTTGAATCACAAGGTCAGCAATTCAAACTCACTAGCTGCTCCTTGGAAATCCTATACCAACTCATTATGAGTCGGAATCAATTTGATGACACTTAACAACAACAACATACTTACAGTGGAGTCCTGCTGTGGTGCTGTAGGATAAGTATTGAACTGCTAACGGCAAGGCCAGTGGTTTAAACACCAGTTGATCTTTGGAAACCCTATACAGGGTCACTATGAGACGGGATGGACTTGACAGCACACAACAACAACATTTTATCAGTATTCACTCCTACCAATGAAGTGATTATAACTTATAGGATTCTATAACACAGAGGGAGGCTGAAATCTTTATGGGAGCCGATTGCCTCATCCTTCTCTTGATGAGTAGCTGGTGGATTTAAATTGCTGAACTTGTGGTTTGCAGCCCAGAGCTTAACCCACTGGACCACCAGGACTCCTGTTCTTACAGTACTTTTCCATGATGATGGTGGTGGTGGTGGTGGTGAAGAGCCCTTGAATAGGTTTTGACCCATAGTGACCCTGTATAGTTTCCAAGGAGTGGCTGGTGGGTTTGAACCGCCTCATGGTTATCAGTCAAGTGCTTACCCTACAATGCCACACCAGGACTCCTACATAATGGTGGTGGTGTTGTTGTTGTTGTTAGTGCCCTCGATCTGTTCTGACTCATAACAACCCTTTATAGGGTTTCTGAAGATTGGTTGGTGGGTTTGAACTATTTTGTGGTTTGTAGTCTAGTGCTTGGAGTCCTGGTGTGGTGCTGTGGGTTAGTGAGTCAGACTGCAAAGCCGTTTGAACTGCAAGATTGGAGGTCCAAGCTCACCAGCTGCTCCTTGGAAACCCTATACAGGGTCGCTATGGGTCGGAACTGACTCAACGACACTTTACAACAAGTCTAGTGTTTATCCTACAGTGACAACACCAGCTTTCATAATGGTAGTTCTCCTAAATCAAGGACAGAATCAAAGAATGAATCAAGGAGAACTCCCTATTCAAGGAATATCTTATTTCAAATTTATCTTATGAAAAGATTTTCAAAACAGGAGAATTTCAGTTTCTTAAGTTTGTCAGCATGAGGGTTCTGTGTCTTTCTGTGTCTTATTGTTTTACTTTTCTTTATATATAAGTTTGATTATCTGAGAAGATATGAAAATAATGTTTTGTTTTTTTTCAGAAATTAGTACTTTATATGACCATGTATGGAATGCTGTAGGATAAGCACTGGACTGCTAACCACAAGGTTTGTGGCTCAAGACCATCAGCTGCTCCTCGGGAGAAAGACGAGGCTTTCTGCTAGCGTGAAGATTTACAGCCTCAGAAATCCTGTACAGGGTCACTAAGAGTCAGAACCAATTTAACAGCACTTAGCAACAAGAGTGGGCATGTTCATGGTACTTTTAATATCCCAAGAGTCCCCTGGTAAAGAAAATCGTACTTTAAATATCACTAAGGAAAAAAAAAGACGCACCCCTGGAAAATTCTTGGTTTCTCTATTCAAACCACAGAAAAAATAAGAATCTCTGAAATGGCTTGAATTTTTTTAAAAAAAGTTATTATTACTCAGTAGAAGATTGCTTTGTGGTGTGTGTGAAAGCAAGATTTTGCAGTCTATGACTTTTTCCCAGGACATTTTTTTTCCCTTTCAAAGAAAAGATGACATTTCTTCTGATGCTTTCCTAAGTATTTTTAAATAAACACAGGAAAAAATAGCTGAGTGGTATTTTTTCATTCTAAAGCAGAGCAATGTAACGTCTTGGCACAATCCATGTATAATAAATACTAAAAGGAGTTCTGGTAGCATAGTGGTTATGAATTGGGCTGCAAACCGCACGGTCAGCAGTTCGAAACTACCAGCTGCTCCATGGGAGAAAGATGAGGCCTTCTGCTCCTTTAAAGATTTACAATACAGCCTCAGCAACCCTGTACAGGGTCGCTGTGAGTAGGAACTGACTCCACGGCACATAACCACCATAACCGATAACACTATGTTCACTTCTGTGGTGGAGAGGGAGACCTATCACACGGTTGCGGTGCTCAGCAGGCTGTGCCGCTGAGGAAGGCCACGTGATGGGGCTTGACTCTGTGCTAGCAAGCTTTTCATGTCCATGTGGCTTCTCATCATTACTCACTGTGTCTATGTGAGGTTCAAGAACACAATTACATGTCAAAGCACAGGAGATAAAGGACATGCCACCCCGTCAGTTCTCCAGGATTACATCTCAGTGAGGAAACAGTCCATCGATGACACTCTGATAAGGGCCTGCCTTCTTTTCCCATCAAAAGGTCAGCATTGTTACAGTTCCTTTGACATGAACTTTTCCATTTATTATAAAGGGAATTTGACTAGAGAGCTTTCTGAGATTCCCTCAAGGTATCACATATTTAGAATTTCCTTAAGAGATCTAGCCATTAATTGAATCACTTGCACATGTTAGACAATGCTCAGTAGTAAGAGATTTCACATTTAAAATGTAGGCTTTACGGTCAAATTGCTGCAAGAAAATACAAATATCACAGTGGCTCATAATTTGATGAAAAGTAATATCAGAGTTTTTTCATATGTCATTGCAAATGTGTGGTCCTTACGGGAACCTGAAACTCTTCTCTGAAGTGCCAGTATCTGACTCCCAATATCAGCCAATGAGCAAGTGATGTATGATTATTGTTAGTACCTGAGGCTAACAACTATCTAACACTAAACGTATCAAGCATGAAGCTTGCCATTTAAGTATGCTGTTAAAACATACATCAACCCTATGAAGGTTTTACAGATCAGAAAATTGAGGTAGAGAGTGGTCAGCTATCTTGCCATGGTCACACAGGGACTGTGGGGCAAAGCTAAGATCTGAATCCACATCTGACTGCAGAGCCCGAGTTCCCTAATTCTGTGCCACACTATTGTCACTAAAACTAGATGCCTCCTCCTCCTTCTATAGAATAGTTACTGAGTATTAAGTACTAAGTTAAACACTTTTCAAATAGTATTTTTTTTTTTTTTTCAATTTCAGGGTGAAATTTTTTGGAGGGTGAGGGTGCAGGTACATAAGAGTAAGGAATGAAGACGAGGATTCTGACTATGGTTAGGTCTTGGCTAGGCCTAGAAATAAGCCTTAGTTTAATTTTTAAGGTTATAACTAGGTTTATTTTTATTTATTTACTTATTTGTTTTCTTGAAATCTATCTGATTTCCTCTTCATTTGGAAGTTCTGTAACTAGATTATTTCCTCTTTTTACTTTTGTTTTGTTGTTACAACTGTTATCTCTTATAGGTTCTCTGTTTTCAGTATCATAGGTCTGTTTTACTTTGCAAACTTCTATATCTGGGTTGAGTCTAAGTCATGTTGTCATGTATGTTAGTCTCAAGTTGTTGTCTACTGTTGTTGGCTCTCTGTCCAAAACACTCTCTTTAGTATTTTTATAAGGCTTTTACAAATTCTTTTAATTTCTGTTTGTCTGAAAATGACCTAATTTCACCATCATAGCTGATGGACAGTTTTTGCTGGATATATGATTCTTGGTTGGGAATTTGTTTCTTTCAGTTTTTTTTTTATATGTCATTCCATTGTTTTCCTGCCTGCATGGTGTCTTCTGGGAAATCAAGAGCTTAATCTTATTAATTCTACTTTGCAGGTAAATTTTTGTTTTTCTTGAGCTGCTGTCAGGATTCTTTGTCGTTGGTTTTGAAAAGTGTTTATTTTGGGGGGTGGAGCAGAGATAGGGGTTAGTAGTATTCTATCCTGTTTGGAGTTTGTTCAACTTCTTGAATGACTGTCTTCCACACTGTTAAGAATAGGTTTTTTCCCCACAATTCTTAAACAATATTCTCATGTTTGTTTTTTGGTCTCTTACTGTTCATGAATTCCTATCACATGTAAGTTATTCTTGATATTGTTCCAAACAAAGTTTGAGTTTTTTTGTTCTTTTTATTATTATTACTGTTCCTCTAGCAGAGGCTTATTGAGATCTATTTCTTCAGGCTAAGTAATTTGGCTTTTCATTGATTCAGTTCTATTTCTTCACCCTTTCAGTGTATTACCTATTTCTGAAGTCTTAGGGTCAATCTTCTGGCTTTCTGATTGCTAATTTTCTATGGATCCCATTTCATCAAATATTGTGTCAACTTGCTTCTCAATTTTTTCCCCATAGTTTTGTTGTCTATGTTTTCCTTAATTTCATCTGTAGTTTTCTTGATCTTTCTCTCAATCCTTTGAAGTTGCCTAATTACCATTTCTTTAAATTGCTTATCAGGGTAGTTCCAATACCATTTCTGGTGGTTTATTTTCTGATTCTGAATTTTGGTGACTTGTTTGAGGCTCTCTGTCTTGTTTTTTTGATGCATTTGAGTTATAGTATGGAGAATAATATTAAAAATACCAGGGAATGCCAGAAGAAGAAACAAATCTGTCTTGGAAGAAGTGCAGCCAGAATGCTTACTAGAATCCAGGATGGTGAGACTTTGGTTCTCATACTTTGGACATTTTATCAGGAGAGACCAGTCCCTGGAAAATATATCGTATTGCTAAAGTAGAGAATTTGTTAAAAAGAGGAAGACCCCTAACGAGATGGACTGGCACCGTGGCAGCAACAAATGGGCTCAAGCATAGCAATGATTTTTATGCTGGTCCAGGACCAGGCAGTATCTCATTCTGTTGTGCATAGAGTTGCTATGAGTTGGTACCGATTTGATGACACCTAATAACACAACACACCCCTCGGAAACCCTGTACAGGGTCGCTATGGGTCAGAAGCGACTGGACGGCACTTAACAACAACAACACAATAACACAACAAGTATTTTTTGGTTGTTGTCTATTGTTATTTCTTTTTTTTTTTCCTTTATCATTTCTGTTTTTCATTATTGGTTGCTTGTTTGTTTTTTCTGTTTTGTTTCTTCTTTGGGTCTATGTGGACTATTTAGGGAGGGTTGTCTCCTCATTCCCACCTGACAGGAGACAGCATACAGCCCAGTCAAAACTATACTCTCTGAAGGCTTACCCACTGTTAAAGAGCCAATACCAGTTTCTATACCACTTGATCAAAAGCACCATCTGATAGACAGCAGCCAACACGAGTCAAACCCAGTCTGACCTGAGATGCACAAACAGTGAACAGTCCGCGTATTTCCATTTTCTAACTACACCCATAGGAGATGGTTGGTGACAGCCTAAAGCACATCAGCATATAATTACCAATTAAATACAAATGCAACAACACCAAAGTGTCCCAGAGATATAAGATAATTTTAGCTCACATTAAGAAATGAGAGAATTGTTCAAACAAATGACCAGATGACCAAGATGCAGAGCCAAAAACGTTTCTGAGGAAGAAAAATTTTAGAATAATTCAGGAAAACAGTACAAGAACAAACAGACAAAGTAAATACAAATTTCGAAACAACACAAAATATACAATTAGAAATCCATAAGATTAATATTAAGATTTCAGAAGTGGACAATACATTGAGAAAACAAAGGAGAAGACTTGAAGTACTAATAAGCTAGAAGAACAATCAGAAAAAGGAATGAAACAATCCAAAGAAAGTCTAAGAGTTTTGTGGGATACCATGAAGAAGAATACTTAGGGGTGATCAAAATTGCAGAAAAGGAAAAGAAATAAAAAACATAGAGAAAATTAAAAAGAGTTGTAGGAAGAAAACTTTCCTTACATCATGAAAGATGAAAAGATAAGCACACAAAAAGCAGAACAAACCCCAAACAGAATGATCCCAAAAGAAAATCACCAAGACATATCATAATCAAACATTCTAAAACCAAAGAAAAGGAAAGAATCCTGAGAGCAGCTCGGAAAACATGAAGAGTTACTTACAAAGGAGAACCAATAAGACTTCTCAACAGAAACAATACAAGCAATAAGGCAATGGGATGACATGTACAACACTCTGGAAGAAAAAAATTGCCAACCAAGAATTATCTACCTAGCAAAGCTGTCCTTAAAACAGGAAGGGAAAATTAAGACATTTTGATATAAACAGAAATTTAAGAAATTTGTAATAACCAGGCCAACTTTATTAAAAATACTAAAGGGTGTTCTTTGGATTGAGAACCATCAATGCAGACAACAATCTGAGATTACCATACCACCCAGAATGCAATCCAGATATAGAAATAATTAAAACAAACCCACAAGATTAAAAATAGGGAACCAGAGTTACCAATTTATAATGAAGCCAACTATATAGCAAAAAGAAGTTATAGTGTAGATCAAAAATTTCCAAAAGGCAAGGAAGACAAGTAGGTTTCAAGGTAAAACAGATTTTAAAAAATGAATCAATTATAGGGAAACCTTAATATACCTGCACATCTCGATATACAAAACATTCTATGATTGTTATGGGGGCGGGGGAGGGAAATTACTCACAGGTTAGGTAGCAGACACATGTATATTACTTGGTGATGGGCCAGGCAATATACAACAAGTAGGAGATTGGCAAGGGAAGATGAAGGTGGTGGAAGCCACAGAGAGGAATGCAAGAGTTAAACTGAATAAAGGCGAATACTGTTAACTGATGCGACATGCAGGGGACTACAATCATTGTAATGAAGCAAAATAATATGATTTGTTGAATGTACAACTCTGTAAACCTTCACTCAATTCACAATAAAAAGTTGAAAGAAAAGAAAAGAAATACAGCCCTATAATTTAACAGTAACATTGTTTTGCTGGGGAAAACCCCTTACCGTTGTATGTAAGAGTTATTCACACCGCGGTGATCCAAATCATGGCTCAGTGCAGCGATCAGCAAAGCAAGTATCTCCAGGTCAGTCAGCTTGTTCTGCGTGACCAATGACAGTGGAGGAAAGAGAAAAAAAAAGATATAATTTGAAAAAGGACATTATATTACCTCTTCTCAGTAACCATGTATTTTTTCCCTCAGTACGTTATGTGTGTTTAATAGTTTCAAAGGACTCAGGCTAGAATTTTACTCATTAGGAAATCAGATGTGCTTTGTTCTTCAGGATGGCATTTTCACAAAAGTCACTTTTCAACAGAAAAAGTCAAGAGAAATAATTTGTCTAACTATAATTGTTATTAAGTGCCATCAAGTTGGTTCTGATCCACAGCAACCCTGTATAGGGTTTACAAGGAGTGGCTGGTGTGCTTGAACCTTGTGGTTCAAACCGACTTTGCAGTCCTGCACATTAGCCCACAACACCACACCAGGACACCGCCAACTGTAATGTCATAGTTGCTGTTGTTGTTAAGTGTCATCAAGTTGGCTCTGACCCATAGTGACCCTGTATAGGGATTATGAGAAGTAGCTGGTGAGCTTGAACTGCCAACCTTGCAGTGCAAACCAACTTCGAAGTCCAGTGCATTAATCCACAGGAGCTCTGGTAGCACAGTGGTTACGAATCGGGTTACTAACCTCAGGGTCAGCGATTTGAAACTACCAGCTGTTCCATGGGAGAAAGATTAGGCTTTCTGCTCCTGTAAAGATTTACAGCCTCATAAACCCTGTACAGGGTCTCTAAGAGTTAGAACCGACTCCATGGCACCTATCAACAACAAACACCAGGACTCTGCCAACTATAATCAATACCATTAATTCTCAACTAACTATCTCAGCTGCATACACGTCTATATGGAACACGGAGTCCCTGGGTAGTGCAAGTAGTTAAGTACTTGACAACTAGCCAAAACGCTGGTGGCTTGAACCCACCCAGAGGTGTCTAGGAAGACAGGACTAGTTAGTGACTTACTTCTGAAAACTTGGATCCTGGAAATCCCTATGGAATACAGTTCAATTCTGCACATGTGGGATCATTATGAGTCAGAATTGAATTGATGGCAATTAACAACGACAGCAGCATATACAGAGCAACCATCAAATACTTTAAATAATTGTTTCCTCTCTTTTAGTTTCCTGTAGCCTCTGCTATCAGTTGCTGTATCCTTAAGGAATGTAAACAATGTGAATATTAAACAAAACAACCGAAAGAATATAATTAGGAATGAAAAATTTGAAAAGTTGCACAATCTATTTCAAAGCCAAGTAGAAGTTATTTCTGAACATCTGTCATGTGTATTATCTATACTACTATTCTCCTTCATTAGTAAGAAACCAAAAGTTGAAATTTTCATCAGTTTTATTCTGTTTCAACTTCAACACTCTAAACAGATTTTATGACACACACACACAAATTATCATTTTGTTATTCTTTATAAAATGCAAGGATAATCTTCAGTGGTGATAATGCTGATGATTTTTCTATACCCCCAAATAAATTTAGCCTATTTCTTATACATGTTTGCTAGAGCAGGAAAATAATATTAAGCTTCTGTGATAGTGATAGTGATCACTTCTTTTAGAGCCAGCCAGTTAAAATGTGCACTCGATGAAAGTAGAGACGAAGAATAACATTTTTAGAATTTATTAAAGAAAAAAGAAAAACAAAGACAAAAGGCAGGCAAGCTCTGAATTAAAAACAGTTAGATGATGGATAGATGCTTAGAATCACTTACCTAGATTAACTAGTCAATACCCATGGAAGTTAGAATCTAAGGGCAGAGATATAAATAAAATGTGGCCTGGAAAGGAATGAATTAATTCAAAGTTTTCTGCATCAATCTTCCTGGCAAGTAGTCAATGGTCAATGAATATAAAACCAAAACTCTTTGATTAAAGAGTAAAATTGACTGTGGGATTTGAACATGCTGGCAACTATGGGGAAGACTGGACAATCTCTCATTCTGTTGTATATAAGGTTCTATGAGTTGAAATCGACTCAAAAGGCAAAAAAATATGAATAACATGAAACTGACTGTAGGTTCCAGAGAAAATGAGATAAGGGATCTTGGATTTATCTTTGAAGTCAAGTTCAGGACTTGGGTAGTTTTAGAGGAATTCTACTATGGAACTGATTGAACTTGAGAGCACAGAATATTTTTTCTTATGAATACTGTAGAGATGTCCTCTGAAGAATGTATTTATTTTCCCAAAAACTATTTAAGTGTAACATAAAATAAAAAAAGATAAAAAATACACCATACATATTATATATGGTATTTTGCTATACTAATCCTCTTTAAAGGAGCCCTGGTGGTACAATGGTTAAGTGCTTGGCTGCTAACCAAAAGACGGGGGTAGGGGTTCAAACTCACCAACTGCTCAATGGGAGAAAAGACTCTATAAAGATTGTTGCTGTTAAGTGCTGTTGAGTCAGTTCTGACTCACAGCGACCCTGTATAGGGTTTCTTAGGAGCAACTGGTATGTGTGAACCACCAACCAAGAGGTTAGCAGTCCAGTGCTTATCCAACAATGCCACACCAGAACCCCCCTATGAAGATCTCAGGCTTAGGCATGCTATGGGGCAATTCTACTCTGTCCTACTGCGTTGCTATGAGTCACAATTGGACACTTTGGCACAAAACAACAAGTCTTCATTAATCAACAAACTATAATTTGCTATGTTAGTTGTTGTTGTCAAGAGCAACTGAGTCACTTCTGACTCACGGAGACCAAGTATAGGGCTTTTGAGGAGTGGCTGGTGGGTCTGAACCACTGACCTTGCAGTTTGCAGTTCAATGCTTATCCTACGGTGCTACACCAGTACCCTATCAGGTTGTTGTTGTTGTTGTCAGGTGCCATCGAGTCGGAACCGACTCATAGCGACCCTATGCACAGCAGAACGAAACAATGTTCGATCCTGGGCCAACCTCACTACTGCTGCCACACCTGAGTCCATCAATGATGCCACCTGGCCGATCCATCTC
>NW_006408806.1:630813-632177 GCF_000296735.1 Chrysochloris asiatica | reverse complement strand
ATCCATGTATAACTTCTGACTGCTCAAAAATTTAACTAGCCTACTGTTGAGCAGACAGGTTACCAATGACAAAAACAACTGACACATATTTTGTAATGTGTTATGTATTATATACTGTGCCCACATAAAAGCTGCAGTTTCAATGTGAGATAAAAAGGTATTTTGCAAAAAGTGCAAAGAATGCAGGTCTGCTAGTGTAGTGACAGCTTCAAGAAGCTCCTTTTCCACAATGGTCCTTACACTGGATTTATTTATCTTTAAATGCCAGGAACCACAGCTGCAGATCTCAATCTACATTGTCAAGCAATTCAACTTTTTCTTATAATGTGATAACTTTTCTCTGTTTCTTGGAAGCACCTCCAGCAACACTAATGGCATTTTGTATGGTTGTAAGGTGCTATTCAAGGTTTATGGTATTGTACTAGACAAAATGGAAAATATGGGAGAACCACAAGAGAACACTTTTTACTTTGTGACACAATTTAATGGAGAGATGAACTGCTCATGTGGAGATGGCTAGCGGTATTTAGAGTGTTTTAAAAAATCTGCATGTAAGTGGACCTGCACAGTTCAAATCTGTGTTGTTCAAAGGTCAACTGTGTAAGGAGTTCTGGCACATAGTAAGATCTACAGTAAATGTTAATGGGACCTGGTGGCAGTTACAGTGCTTGGCTGCTAACTGAAAGGTCAGTGGTTTGAATCCACCAGCCACTCCATGAGAGAAAGATGTAGCAGGCTACTGCTGTAATGATTTAGAGCCTTGGAAATCCTATGGGGGCAGTTCTACTTTGTCCTATAGAGTAACTGTAAGTTGAAATTGACTTAGTAGCAGTGGGTTTTTATAGTAAATGTTAGTTTCTATTATTATTATTTATTGTTGTTGTTGTTAAGTACTGTTGAGTTGGTTCTGACCCACAGTGACCCTGTATAGGATTTTCGAGTAATGGCTGGTGAGCTTGAACCATGAGGTTCAAAATAACTTTGCAATCCAGCACATTAACTCACAGCTCCACACTGTATTATTATTTGAGCCCTTGTATAGTGCTGTAAAGGAGCTCTGGTAGCGTAGTGTTTACAAATTAGGCTGCTAACCTCAAGGTCAGCAGTTTGAAACTACCAGCTGTTCCGTGGGAGAAAGATGAGGGTTTCTGCTCCCGTAAAGGTTTGCAGCCTCGGCAACCCTGTGCAGGGTCACTATGAGTCAGAACCGACTCTGTGGTACTTAACAACAATAGTGCTGTAGGATAAGCACTTGATATCAAGGTCAGTTTGAACCATAAGGTTTGTGGTTCAAATTCACTAGCCACTCCTCAGAAACTCTATACAGGGTTTCTATGAGTTGGAACCAACTCAATGGCACTTAA
>NW_006408806.1:623076-624862 GCF_000296735.1 Chrysochloris asiatica | reverse complement strand
ACTCTGGCTGCACTTCTTCCAAAACAGATTTATTGGTTCTTTTGGCAGTCCATGGCACTTTCAGTATTCTCCTCCAACACCACAACTCAGGTTAGTAGGAGTAAATATTCTCAATCATCATTAGTGTACATTAAAATAAACTTGAAAGAAATATGCTGTATATTTTTACTATTAGAGCAACAGAATGCCTTAAATATATAAATAGAGCTAAAAATTACCTGGATTTTGCCTGATTTTAAAGCAGCAAACATACACTGAGCTGTATTGAAGGCATGTCTCCAATTGTGATAGGCAACATTCTTCCGATAATTCTTCTTAACACTTAAAATCCAACTGCAAAGAACCTTTAGGAAAGAAAACAAGAATAAGTAACAAGAATCACTGCTAACATCAATCACATGTACCACATTCCTAGCACAGTAAAAACATTCACATTTAGTTCTCACAATTTGGTGAGGGAGGAACTACTATATTCAGTATTTTGCAGATGTGGAACATGACACTCAGAAAGGCAAAATAATGTCCTCAAAGTCATGCTTCCAGTTAGGGCTGGGGCCAAAATTCAAACTAAAGCCATTAGACTCAAGGGCCCACCATGTTAACCACCATGCTAACTAAATTATAAATGAAATGCAAGACATCTCCAAGAAAGTTATTCTTAGCATCAGAAAAGAGCAGAGCATAGCTTTAAATAGATATTGTGCCCATGTGCCATCAATTACAGAAGACTAGTCACATATATGAGTGCATGAATTCAACTTGACAGACCCTCGTTCGCATTTTGTGCATCTGAAATTATATTTAGAATGCTGCTTTGAGATTGGAATGTTACTGTTGATAAGTATTGTCGAGTTGGTTCTGACTCATAGTGAACTTCTATAGGGTATCTGAGGAATGGCTGGTGAGTTTGAACCACTGACCTTGTGGTTAGCAGTCCAATGCTTATCCTACAGTGTCACAACAGAACTCCTTGAGACTGGATTTGGGGCAATATATATGGCACACATCCAAGGATAAATGAGTTGCAAATTAGATCTTTATCCCTTTGAAATCACACTTAAACATTCAGGCAGAGCTACTGTTGGGTTATCAAGAAGTAATTTTTAAAGAGAAAAAGGCAAAGAAAGTTCTGGGTCCATATGGAAAAATACATTTTAAAAGATGGAATAAAAAGAAGACTGTTCTCAGTCTCACAACTTGGAAATACTTTATAAAATTCTCAGAGACTGAGTTAATGTGCTAAACTGCAAAGTTGGTTTGAATTGTCAGGTCGGTGGTTCAAGCTTACCAGTTGCTCCTCGAAAATCCTACATAGTGTCGCTATTGATCAGAACCAACTTGACAGCATTTAACAACAACAACACCGGACCCTGGAGTCCTGGTGTGACGTTGTAGGCTAAGCACTGGACTGTTAACCACAAGGTCAGTGGTTCAAACCCACCACCCTACACAGGGTCACTATGAATTAGAATCAACTCTTTGGTAATTAACAACAACAAAGATTAATAAGAAGTCCCTTGGTGGTACAAATAGTGAGTATGCTTGGCTGTTAACAGAAAGGTTGGAGGCTCAAGCTCACTTAAGAGTGACCTTGGAAAAAAGGTCTGGTGATGTATTTTGGAAAAATTAGCCATCAAAAATCCTATGGAGTTGACCGTCCAAACCATAGGCTCCGAGGATCAGACTCTAGCCACCTAGTAGACATAGCAAACTGTCCCTCATCTGATTATTCAGTAATGCTTGTTAGTAATCTCATACATGAGCCCTGGATATCCACAGACAAATG
>NW_006408806.1:620263-621661 GCF_000296735.1 Chrysochloris asiatica | reverse complement strand
CCGACCTTGCAGTTCAAATGGCTTTGCAGTCTGGGGCATTAACCCACAGAGCCACACCAGGACTCCAAGTAAATGAAAGCTTCTTTCATTGTGATCACTGCTGAATAAAGTATGCCAAGAAGGTGATGGATTAACCTTACTAACAACTTTTAGTAAGAGCTTTACACTTGCACATATTAGAAACCATGTAGCTAAATGTTAACAGAAAATAATAGGTGATTAATTAAAGAAGAAGAAAAGTTAGTAAGAAAGATTTTGTTGTTGCTGTAAGGTGCTGTTAAATTGGTTCCACTTCATAGTAACCCTATGCACAACAGAACAAAACAATGTCCGATCCTGTACCATCTTCTCAATTGTTGTTATATTTGAGTCCATTGTTGCTGCCATTATGTTAATCAATTTTGTTGAGGGTCTTCCTCTCATTTCATAGAACCTCCACTTTACCATGCATGAGTGTTGATAATGGGTCCGAGCAAAATGAAGTCTTTAACAACAACTTCTACTTTACCTCCATTTATCATGATGTTATTTATTGGTCCAGTGGTGAGGATTTTTCTTTTCTTTACATTGAGGTGCAATCCATACTGTAACCTGTAGTCTTTGAGCGTCATCAATTTTACAACTCATAAATCTGTAAATATAATTGTGTTGTTGTTAGATGCCGTCAAGTGGGTTCCGACTCACAGAGACCTTATGCACAACAAAACGAAACACTGCCCGGTCCTGCACCATCCTCATAATTATTTTACTTGAGTCCATTATTGATACCACTATGTCAGTCCATCTCATAGGGGGGTCTTCCTCTTTTTCATTGACCCTCCACTTTATCTAACATGATATCCTTTTCTAAGGACTGTCTCTTCCTGATAACATGTCCAAAGTAAGATAGACCAAATGCTGTCATCATTATTTCCAAAAGCAGTCGGTCATACTGCTTCCAAAAGCAATGTGTTCATTCTTCCTGCAGTTCATGGTAGTGGTGGTGGTAATATGCTATTGAGTCAGTTCTGACTCAAAGCAATCCCTTATAGAGTTTCTGAGGCTGTAAATCGTTACGGGGGCAGAAAGCTGGCAGTCCATAGTAGTTTAAATAGTCTTCTCTGGTCTTCTTTATTCATTTTCCAGCTTTTGCCTGCATATGAAGTAATTGAAAATGCCACGGTTAATCCTCAAAGTGACATTTTTGCTCTTTAATAAAAGAGGTTTTCTGCAGCAGATTTTCCTAATGCAATATATCATTTGATCTCTTGATTACTGCTTCCATGAGTATTGATTGTAGATCTAAATAAAATGAAATCTTTAATATTCTCAATATTTTCTTAATTTTTCATGATATAATTTATTGGTCCAAGGAGTTCTGATAGTGTAGATGTTACGAGTTGGATTTCTAACCTCAAG
>NW_006408806.1:614153-619243 GCF_000296735.1 Chrysochloris asiatica | reverse complement strand
CTGTGCTCTTTGATCTTCATCAGTAAATGCTTTAAGTCCTCTTCACTTTCAGCAAGCAAGGTTGTATCATTTGCATATGGCAGGTTGTTAATGAGTGTTCCTCTGTGGTGAAAGGATACAACCCTCATGCACACCTTGCCTTATTTTAAAACATTCAGTATCCACTTGTTGGAACAATTGCCTCTTGGTCTATGTACACTGTGCTCATAAGCACAATGGAGTGCTCTGGAATAACTATTCTTTGCAATGCTACCCATAGATTCTAATGATCCACACACTGGAATGCCTTAGCATGGTCAATAAAGCACAAGTAAACAGCTTTCTGCTATTCTCTGCTTTTAATCAAGATCAACCTGACATCAGCAATGATACCTCTATTCTAAATCCTCTTCTGCATCTGGCTTGAATTTCTGGCAGCTCCCTGTCAAAGTACTGTTGCAAACATTTAAAAATTATCTTCAGCAAAATTTTACTTCTATATGATATTAATAATATTGTTTGATGATTTCCATATTCTGTCAGGTTACTTTTCTTTGGAATGGGCACAAACATGGAATGCTTCCAACTTGACATAGACAAGTGAGTTTCTCTAATGCTGAATTAGTTTGTTGAAACATTTCAGTGGATGTTCCGTCAATTCCTGGAATCTTGTTTGTTTGTTTTTTTCCAATGCTGTCAGTGCAGCTTGGACTTCTTCCATCAATATACCATCGGTTCTTGATCGAATAGAACTTCTGGAGATGGTCGAACATTGACCAGTTCTTTTTGGGGCAGTGACTCTGTGCATCTTCTTTCCATCTTCCTTTGATGCTTCCTACATCATCCAATATTTTGCCACTGTTGTTGTTGGTGCCATAGAGTCAGTTCCGACTCATAGTGATCCTGTATAGGCTTTCTGAGGAGTGGCTGGTGGGTTTGAACTTCTAATCTTGTTCAAGTCGACCTTGAGGGCTAGTGTTTATCTTACCAGTGCCACACCAGGACTCCATTTTGCCATAGAATCCTTCAATATTGCCACTGGAGGTTTTATTTTTTTGTTTTTCCTTCTTTCAGCTTGAGAAATGCTAACTGTGTTCTTCCCTTCTGATTTTCTGACTCCAGGTCTTTGCACATTTCATTATAATGCTTTACTTTGTCTTGATGATTTGCCTTTTGAAAATTTGTTGCTTTTGTTCTTGAAATTTTCAATATAATTAAACATGCACACATACCATAAAATATGAAACAATGACCAAAATGACCCTATGAAACATAATTCCTAATGGACTACTCTAATGTACTTCTAGGAGTCCTGGTGTGGCACTGTGGGTTAATGCACTGGACTGCAAGGTCTATTTGAATCACAAGGTTGGTGGTTCAAGCTCACCAGCCACTCCTTAAACCCTATACAAGGTCACTATGAGTGGGAACTAACTCGACAGCAATTAACAACAACAACAATGTACTTCTAAGGAGGCTTAGTGGCAGTGTTGAAGTGTGTGGCTTCTAACAGAAAGTGGGTGGTTTGAATGAACCAGCCACTGGTTATTTCCATGAAGATGATGCCTAAGAGATTCTATAGAGAAGTTCTTCTCTGTCCCACAGGGACACTAGGAGTTGGAACCAAATTCATGGCAATGGGATTGCACTTCTATTGTTGTATTTGTTGAGTGTCATCAGGTTGGTTCTAACCCAAAGCGACCCTGTATAAAGTTTCCAAAGAGCTATTCATGGGTTGAACCATTGACCTTGCAGTTAGCAGTCCAGTGCTTATCCTACAGTGCCACAGCAAACACGTAAATTAATGTATGTTGGTTGTTGTTAAGGTTCAAATAGATCTTGCAGTCCAGTACATTAACCCAGGACCCAACTTAATATATATAGTAATTAATAACCAGATTTGAGTACAGTTTTGGATTCTAGCATCAGGGTGTTGGTGTTCTAAATAGCATCCTGGTGAAATTATAATTTGATCTGCTAAGTGCACAGTGGATATGGGACAATCTTCAAATTTGTGATCGAGTATTTTACAAGGCTACTGAATAACTAGACTCCTGGTGTGGTGCTGTAGGATCAGCACTGGACTAAGAACCACAAGTTGGCAGTTCAAACCTGCCAGTTGCTTCTTGGAAACCCTATATGGGGTTGCTATGAGTTGGAACTGACTCGACGGCACTTTATAACAACAACAATTGAACAATTACTTGCAGTTTGGAGGACTCTAGACAGCATGTTCATTACATTGAATTAATCTCTAATAATTATGGAAAGCTTCCTAGGGTCTGGTAACATATTCAAGATGCTATGGAAGAAAGAGAAGAAACAGAAAACATAACTCAGCTTTTGCTTCTAAGAAACTCAAATCAATAGTAGAAATAACAAATTTGCATGTATACTTGTTGACATAAAATGAGAGCACAAGTTTATAAACTGTCAAATAGCAATCCAAGCGGCACGAAGTTAATCCCAAGATTTTTTTCAGCAAGACAGATTTTGGGGTCAGGATAAGGAAGAGAAGAGTATGTTGTGAAATAAAATGGAACTGACATACTTCAGAGAAAGAGTGACATGTGGGAGACAGAAGGTGAAAATAAAATAAGCACAGTATATGCAGGTTTGTTTTTTAACTTTTAGTAGAGTCAAGAATGTATTTTAGAGTTTAGCAAAGGGTAATGCAGGTGAGTAAAGGGTATTAGAGAATAACTCATCGAAATTTGGAAGTCAATCAGGGCAATGAAGCTTTGAAAAATCTTTTAGTAGTAAATAATTTTTTCTAGGAAAGCTTCAAGATGCTAAGATCCTCTCCAGTCAAAACATTTTAATTGAATCAGCATTCATCATCGAAAAGAACATCTCAAGATCTATCTTGAAGTATAATACTTAGATAGGATAATGTCTATAAGCCTACAAGGAAGACCAGTCAATACCATTATTATTCAAATGTATGCACCAAACACTAAAGCCAGTGATGATGAAATTTAAGAATTCCACCAACTTCTTCAGTCTGAAATTGATCAAACATGCAATCAAGATGTATTGACTATTACTGGTGATTAGAATGAAAATGTTGAAAACAAAAAGAAAGGATCAGTAGTTGGAAAATATGGCCTTAGTGACAGAAACAATACAAGAGATTGCATATTAGAATTCTGCAAGACCAGCGGCTTCTTTATTGCCAATACCTTCTTTAAACAACATAAAAAATGATTATACACATGGACTTCACCAGATGAAATACACTTAAATTAAACTGACTACATCTGTGGAAAGAGATGGTGGAAAAGCTCCATTATCATCAGCCAAAGAAAAAAAAAGGCCAAGGGCCTACTGTGGAACAGACCATCAGTTGTTCATATGCAAGTTCAGGCTTAAGCTGAGGAAAATTAAAACAACCCCTTGGGAGTCAAAATATGACCTTGAACATATCCCACCTGAATTTAGAGATCATCTCAAGAACAGATAATGACCGAAACCCAGAAGGGTTATGGGAGGTCATCAACAATATCATATAGGAAGAAAGCAAAATACCATTAAGAAGCCAAGAAATAAAAACAAGACCAAAATGGGTATCAAAAGAGACTGATACTCAAATAAAGCAAATGAAAGAAATGAGGGGGTAAAAGAGCTGAACGGAAAGTTTCAAAGAGCAGCATGAGAAGACAAAGTCAAGCATTATAAAGAAATGTGCAAAGATCAGCAGTTAGAAAACTGAAAGGGAAGAATACACTCAACATTTCTTAAGCTGAAAGAACTAAGGAAAAAAATTCAAGTCTTGACTTAAAATACTGAAGGATTCTTTGGGCAAGATATTGAATGATGCAGAAAGCATCAAAAGAAGATGGAAGGAATCCACAGTCACTATAGCTAAAAACAACAACGACTGGTGTTCAAGCATTTCAAGAGGCAGCATATGATCAAGAACCAATGGTACTGAAGGAAAAATTTCAAGGTACACTGAATCCATTGGCAAAGAAGGCTCTGGAAACTGATGGAATACAAAACTAAAATCAATATGAAAACAATCAGACAATATCATTAAAATCACATGCAAGTAAAATTTTGCTAAAGATAATTCAAAACTGGCTGCAACAGTACACTGTCAGGGAACTGCCAGAAGTTCAAGCTGGATTCAATGAGGACGTGGAATGAGGGATAGCATTGCTGGCAGCAGATGAATCTTGGTTGAAAGTAGAGAATACCAGAAGGATGTTTAAGTATGCTTTATTAACTATGTAAAGGCTTTTGACTCTTGTGGATCATGACAAGCTGTGGACAACATTGAGGAGAAAAGAGTATTTCGGAACACTTAATTATGCTCATGAAGAACTTTACATATACCAAGAGGCTCTTGTTTGAACAGAACTAAGGGACATTGAATCATTTAAAATTAGGAAAGTGTGCTCCAGGGTTGAATTTTTTCACAATACTTATTCAATCTGTATACTGAGCAAATAATCTGAGAAACCGGATTATATGAAGAAGAACATGGCATTAGGATTGGAGGAAGACTCATTAACAACCTGTATTATGCAGATGATACAATCTTAGTTGCTCAAAGTGAAGAGGAGTTAAAATACCTACTGATGAAGGTACTATGGTATGGGTTGCACCTCAATGTAAAGAAAACAAAAATCCTCACTACTGGACCAAAAATAACATCACGATAAATGTTGAAATGACTGAAGTTGTCAAAGACGTCATCTTGTTCGGATCCACCATCAACACTCATGGAAGCAACAGTTAAGATATCAAATGACGTACTGCATTAGGCAAATCTGCTGTGCAAGACCTTTTAAAGTGTTCAAGAGCAATGATGTCAGTTTGAGAACTAAAGGGTGCTTGATCGAAGCTATGGTATTGTCAATAGCCTCATATACACATGAAATTTGGACAATGACTAAGGAAGACTGTAGAAGAACTGATGCATCTGAGTTATGGTGGTGGGTAAAATTAAAAATAGCATGGACTGCTGGAAGAACAAACAAATCTGTGTTGGAAGAAGTACAACCAGAATGCTCCTTGGAAGCCAGGATGGTGAGACTTTGTCTCTCATACTTCGGACATATCAAGAATGACCAGTCCCCGGAGAAGGACTTCATGCTAGGTAAAGT
>NW_006408806.1:612979-613558 GCF_000296735.1 Chrysochloris asiatica | reverse complement strand
ACTAGCACTCCTTATATCTAAAATAAATAAAGCAGAAGAGGTGCAAAGGCAGGAAAACCAACCAGTAGGTCTGTGATGTTCAAGTTGATGTTGAGTTAGAGAAGCAGATATTCAAACATAAAAGGAGGCTAGATGATGCACATACTGAGGAGAAATATTTGCTTGATGGATAAAAGTTCTAGAAAAGGGAAGAATAAAAATTGCTAAAGAAAATGTGAGTAACTTTATTCCCAGCTTTCAAATGTTATATAAAAACCAAATAATAAATAAACACAAAATTTCATAAAAGGAAATTTTGCCTTTCTATGGCTGCCCTTTCAATAGAAGCATTATTAGTAAACTATGAAAGTATTAAAGTATGAAAGTTTTTGGGAATTAAAGGAGACCTAAAAAGTCATTACGATTTACCATAACTAGCAGGAAGTAGAACTGAAATTTTCATTCCATTAATGGAAAAAGTTTTAAAGACAGATTCCAAAAATCTATAATAAAGACATATGGTGAGGTGACCTTTGTTGTTGTTGTTATAGTTAGGTGCCATCGAGTTGGGACCAACCCATAGCAACCTTATGCACAGCA
>NW_006408806.1:611443-612729 GCF_000296735.1 Chrysochloris asiatica | reverse complement strand
TGCACCTTAGTCCTCAAGCTGACATCTTTGCTCTTTAACACTTTAAAAAGGTCTTGTGTAGCAGATTTGCCTAATGCAATACGTCATTTGGTTTCTTGACTGCTGCTTCCGTGAGTATTGATAGACAAATTTGGTCTAAGAATGGGCTAACTGTCATGTATTCTTAAATGCATGTTAAGCAGCAGATTTACACATCTACACTTAAATAAAGGCTCCTGGTAACATAGTGAGTTATAAGTTGGACTGCTAATCTTAAAGTCAACAGTTCAAGTCTACCAGCCGCTCCATGGGAGAAAGATGAAGCTTTCCATTCCTGTAAAGATTTACAGCCTTGGAAACCCTCTATAGTGTCGCTATGAGTTGGAACTGACTCAACAGCACACAACCACAGCCAACACATTTAAATATTCCTGGCGTAGCACTGTAGGATAAGCACTGAAATGACAGTTCAAGCCCCCACCACTTGCTCTTTGGTCCTATGAGTCAGAACTGATGATGAAGGATAAGCATTTGACCACAAGGCTGGTTTGAACTGTAAGATCTGTAGTTCAGACTCACCAGCTGTTCCTCAGAAACCATGTACAGGGTCACTAAGGGGCGGAACCGAGTCCATGGCGCTTAACAACAACAGCAATAACCACTTAAATACATAGATGTATTTATAATGTTCACAAGACTCTTAGAGGGAGATACTAATTACCATTACTATCATTTATAAGATTAGGAAACAGACTGTATGTGTTTTAAGTAAATTGCCCAAGCAAATAAGAGCTAATCGCTGATAGTGCAAATATGCAAATTCGTATCTGTCTGAATCAAAATTCCTGATCTTTATTCTACCATGGAGTCCTTGTGTGGTGCTGTAGGATAAGTACTGGGCTGCAAAGTCAGTTTGAATAACAAGTTCAGTGGTTCAAACCCAACAGCCACTCTTCAGAAACCCTATACAGGGTTGCTATGGTCAGAACTGACTTGAAAGCACTTAACAACAACAACAATAACAGTACCACGCTATCTTGAGTTCTTCAACTATAAAATGGGTACAATTATAATCAAGTAACCTTTCCTTAGTGCTTGTTGTAATGACTTAATGAAATAATAGCTGTTAATTAATATACTCTAACAAGAGTAAAGTACTTAATTAATATACTCTAATGAGAGAGTCCTGGAATCCTGGTGTGGCACTGTGGGTTAATGCGCCAGACTACAAAGCTGTTTGAACTGCAAGGTCGGTGGTTCAAAGCTCACCAGCTGCTCCTTGGAAACCCTACATAGGGTTGCTATGG
>NW_006408806.1:608089-609639 GCF_000296735.1 Chrysochloris asiatica | reverse complement strand
AAAAAAAAAAAAAGAATTGATGTTCAATTTATGATTGAGAACTGATGGAATTAAAGGAAGAAGCCCAAGCTGCAATGAAGGCATTGGAGAAAAAAAAGGCTCTAGGAATTGCTGGAATACAAACTGAAATCTTTCAACAGACTGGTGCAGCACTAGAAGTATTCATTCATCTATGCCAAGAAGTTAGGCTACCTGGTCAACCAATTGGAAGAGATCCATATTTGTGCCTATTCCAAAGAAAGGTGACTCAATGGAATGTGGAAATCATTGAACAATATCAGCAATATCACTTACTAGTAAATGTTTGCAGAAGATAATTTAAAATAGCTGCAACAGTACATTGACAGGAAACTGCCAGGAAGTCAAACCAGATTCAGATGAGGATGCAGATGAGGAATATTATTGCTGATGACAGATAAGTCTTGGTTGAAAACAGAGAATACCACAAACATGTTTACTTATGCTTTATTGACTATGCAAAGGTTTTTGTCTTTGTAGATCATGACAAACTATGGATAACATTACGATGAATGGGTGTTCCAGAACATTTAATTATGCTCATGAGGAACTTGTACATAGGTCAAGGGGCAGTCATCAAACAGAACAAGGAAATACTGAATGGAAAATCAGAAAAGGTATGTGCTAGGGTTGTATTCTTTCACCATATTAACTCAACTTGTATGCTAAATAAATAATCCAAGAAGTTGGATTATATAAGAAGAATGTGGCATTAGGATTGGAGGAAGAATGTGCTACATTCTTCTTATATAATTACATTAACAACCTATGATATGCAGAAGATACAACCTTGCTTGCTAAAAGTGAAGAGGGCACAAAAATGGGAAATAATGTTAAGACGCTTGGCTGTCTTTTGAATCTTGGTTTCCCTTGCCTACCATTATAAAATAGACACTTGAGGGGGAGCGAAAGGAATAGCCAAAAATATCATCATAGAAAGCTTGTAAATCTGTCTTCTGCCTATAATTGATTGGAATACCTAAAATGGGGTTACAACTTGCCCAGTGCAGGAGGCTTCTTGCGGAGCCTCTGCATTGCATAAGACCATAGGTGGAATCCTGAACCCCATCCAGAATCTTTTGAGGTGGGAAATGTCCACTTGAAAGGACAAGCAGACCATCCTGGAGTAGCTAGAAGAACAGAAGATATTTCTTGAAAGAAAGACCGACAGGAAAAATACAAACAATAACGGCAATCTGACTGACTACTACAAGAACAAGCAAGTTGCTCACCCAGAAGACATCAAGGCAAGTGGTTGAGTCCCCTCAGGACAAACCCCCTTCCAAGATAAAAAGGCTCAATGGGACTACACGAGCAGACACGTGCTCTAACTGTTGACAATGTTGGTTACCGATAAGGGGAAGTGAGGGAAAACAGTAATGAAGCTGCAAGCTAAGTCCAACCATGTTCAATAGACTCCTGTGAACCTGGGTGGAGACCTGGTTGGCCAGCAGTTTGGCAACATCTGGGGACTCTTGGGCCCAGAGTCAGTGGCATAGCTACAGAGAACTAGAGTGTAGAGTGAAGCTTCC
>NW_006408806.1:599257-607989 GCF_000296735.1 Chrysochloris asiatica | reverse complement strand
CCACCATAAGAGTGAAGTCTACAGACATTAATTTCTTATTTTCTCCCAAGAGTGAGTAATATAACGATCGGTTAAATTCAAGAAAGAATTAAATTCAGGACTCCTAGTAAATGCCACTATATTGGCCTTAGTTTTTATGCCTCACAGTGAGGACTGGGAGATCAGGAATAACTCATCACTGGAAGGTATACCCAGGACAGTGCTGGGTACATAGTATATTTTAATACATTTTCATTGCAGGAATTAATCAATGCTAAGGAGTCCTGGTGTGGCTCTGTGGGTTAATGCGCCAGACTTCAAAGCCATTTGAACTACAAGGTTGGTGGTTCAAGCTCACCAGTCACTCCTTGGAAACACTATACAGGGTCGCTGTTGGTCAGAACTGACTTGACAGCATGCAACAACATAACAAAAGGCTTAAGACATTTAAATTTCCTGATCAGAAATTGGAACCAGGAGACAGATATTGAACTGACCAGAAGAGAGACGTTCAAAGGCAAGATTACATAATTTCTTGAAAGTCTCCCTTAGTCTGATGTTATATTCCTACATATAACCAAAACCCACTGCCACTGTGTTGATTCCAACTCACAGCAACCCTTTATATAGAGTTTCCGAGGTCATAAATCTTTAATGGAGCAGAAAACCTTCTCTGTCTCATATGGAGCAGCTGGTGGTTTTGAACTATTGACCTTGCAGTTAGTGGTCCAGCGGTAATCCTATAGTGCCACTAGGGATCCTTATATTCCTACATATTGTTGCTGTTAAGTGTCGTTGAGTTGGTTCCAACTCATAGCAATCCTGGATAGGGTTTCTGAGGAGCGGCTGGTGAGTATTCCTTCATAGCCACTATGAAACAATAGATTTCCTGGATATCTCCAAAATGATATTAAAAGTTATTATGTTGAGTCTTGGCACTTTCTGAGAATAAGAATAACCACTGAGGCTAAAATCAGTTCTGTTCTTTGCATTGGGTCAGCATGTTGTTCCAACCAAGAGCGTGGCCTCACACTGAGAGCCCTTACTTTCTCAATTCCAAACACTGTTATCATAAACTTTACTGTATATTGTAATGCTTATTGCTACAGTCAGATCGTGTTACAGCTTTGCTAAAAATTCCTTAGTAAATCACCATTGTTTCTGGGATAAAATCCAAATTCTTTTACATGGTTGACAAGACTCTGTATTATTTGCTCCTTGTTGTTAGGTAATGTGCTGGATTGCAAAGCCTGCTTGAGCTGCAAGGCCAGTGGTTCAAGCTGACCAGCCGCTCCTCAGAAAACCTACACAGGATCACTATGGGTCATGAACATTGCATGGCAAGCATACCTTACTAGTGTCGTTGCTCCCCCATATATCTATCTACTGATTGGCTAAAAATTAGGGGCCATAGTCTTGACACAAGGTAGTAGTCTTTTTAATAGTTTGAAAATTTTTTTTAAAAATCTGGGGTTTGCATTAAGTGATGGTATATGTTCTGAGTTACACCGTGCAGCTATAACAGTGGTGGCTATGACAAACCAAAATATATTTTCTCACAGTTTAGTGTAGTTTTGTAGGGTAACTGCAAGTTCACTAGTTCAAATTCACCAAGCACTCTCAGAAACACTATACAGGGTGGCTATGAGTTGGAACCGGCACACACCACCACCACCACCCACCAAGATGCTAGAAGTCCAAATTCAGGGAGTGGGTCCTAATGGAATCTTTCTTCCTCTGCCTGTTTTGGGTGAAGTTTCTTGTCTCTTCAGCTTATTTCTTAGTTTCTTGGAGATCTCCAGGTGTTGTGGTGTCTATTTTATCCTTCTTACTGTTGGACTGTTTAGTCTCTTTTACATGAAAAGAGATTGACTCAAGATATCTCTTATGAAATTCATGCCTCATTAATACAACAGACAATCCATTCCCAAATGGGATTTAAACACAGGCACAGAAGTTAGGATTTACAACACATACATTTGAGGGACGTAAGTCAATCAAAGCGCAAGAGTAAATTAATTATTGAAACTTAAAAAAATTCTTGCTTCATATTTGCATTCAAAACGAATTATTTCTTACACACACACACACACATTTTTCCAAAAGGTCAACACTGCATTCCTACCTCATGTTTCATCTGGAAGTTCTGCACAAGGTTGAGGTCAGTGAACATCCGAATTGTACATAGTGCTGTTTCCAGATCGGACAGCTCAAAGTCACTGAAGCTGAAGTCAGTAATTCTAAGGGTCTGAGCAGATGGTACCACAGCAGCCTTAGGTAAGTTGAGAAGAAGAAAATGAAATAAAACTGTTAATTCAAGCAGCAGTGATTCCCAAAGCTTTCTAACTTTGCTACAATAAAATATCAGAATCTGTTTAGTAGCTATTTTTTTTTCTTCTTTTTAACGTTGTGTATAGGAATTGCTCCCATTTTAATCTTTTAAACTGAGATATATGGGGGTAACTAATGTGGTTCTTGGTAGAGTAGGTAGAGAAGGGAGGGTGTACTCTCTAAGACTGTCGACTAGAGCAGTTAGAGGCATGAAGGCTCCTGATGATCTTCTCTTCTCATACCTCCAGCTGTGGGTTAATGCACTAGACTTCAACACTGATTTGAACTACAAAGTCAGAAGTTCCAACTCACCAGTTGCTCCTCAGAAAACCTATATAGGATCACTATGGGTCAGAACCAACCTGACGGCACTTAATAACAACAACAGGTTTATTTATTCAACAAATATTTATTGAACAATTATTCTGGTTCTACACCAGTGCTGTTGTTAAGTGCTGTGGAGTCGGTTCTGACTTGTAGCAACCCTGTATATGCTTTCCAAGGAGTGGCTGGTGGGTTTGAGTTGCTGACCTTGTGGTTAGCAGTCCAGTGCTTATTCTACAATGCCATATCAGGACTGCCACATCCAGTGCTATAGACTAGTAATAGACTGAGCAGACTAGTAATAATGTCCTAACCAATTTACATTTAATTCTTAGTAGATGCTCTCGCGCCATTATTCAAGTACATGCTGTGGAATTACCTTACAAAAAAGCAGTCCCTCCTCATTGTATAAAGGTCAGGTCCTGAGAGTAGTCTTTGACTTTTACCCCGACTGCCTAGGGGGATTGCCCACAGACTGATACAAATCCTAGAACACAGAGAGGCTCAGAGGAGGCCTCCTGAAAGCTAGGACCAGGAGGGGAGTGTATCCTTGGAGCACAGAGGACTTGTATGTGAAAGTCTGAGGCCGGGTCAACCTGCAACAGTGATGGAAGCAGCAACTGTGATGGTACTAGAAGAGCCGGAGCCAGTGCACAGGTCCAAACAGGGCAGCAGAGTGCAAAGACTGAATGCTGGTCAACAGCTGTAACGTCCTGACAGATGATTGCCCACAGAGCAAGGACTGTCCAAGAGCTAGCGGGCAGGTGCTGGAAGCTAGCTAAGAGTAGCAACCTATTGGCTGACAGTGGATCCTGCTACATAACACCACCGAAAAAGTTTCCTGATGAAACTGAAGAATGAACTAAGAATGAAGATTATTTTCCTGGAAGGCTAAGTATGTTTCCTTTGAGACATAAGTGTGCCCCATTGAGAGGTTGAGAACTCATGTGAGGAAGCCTCCTGAACGTCACCCTATGCACATCTTCATTTCTGTTGATACACTTCTCTGTTACATTAAAGCTGGTGTTTCTGTGATTTCTCTATAACCAATGTAATGAATTATCAAACTCGATAGGAAAAGAGTGCCAAAGGGTGAATAGTTGGTATCAGCAATGGTGGAAAAGTTAGAGAATGAGAGTGTATTTGACCTCTGCCTCATAGGAACCAACTTGGTGCTGATTTTTATACTCAGAGTCATTATTTTACCATGGAAGCCCACCTTATTCAGGAATGGACATAGGCTTCCATCCAGGCAAGCCATCTTGCTCTCAGATTTGACACAATCCCTACTCTGGAGCCTAAGAGAACCTGTTTTTTATACTTGTTCCACCTAAGCCTGATCCTAAGAGGCACTTGGAGATTCTGATTCAGTAGTTCTGGGAGTTTAGTTTTGTTTTTTAGGAAAGAAGCTGCTTTTGTAATTAACAACCTTGGTTTTGATTTTTATAATCATTTAAGTATAGTGTTGATGTTGTTATTAAGTGCTGTTGAGTCATTTTTGACTCATATCAACCCTGTATAGGATTTTGGAGGAGTGACTGGTGGGTTTGAACTTCTGACCTTGTGGTTAGCAATACTGTGCTTATCCAATAGTACCACACAAGGAAAATACCCCAAATTCCTTCAAATAAGTACTTTACCCAACCCATGGTATTTTCATTCACCTCGTATACATGTGAAAGTTGGACAATGAATAAGGAAGACTGCAGAAGAACTGATGCATTTGAATTATGGTTTTTGTGAAGAATATTGAAAATACTATTCAGTGCATGAAGAACAAACAAATTTGTCTTGGAAGACGTACAGCTAGAATATGTACTTACAGAAGTAAGTACTTTCTTAAAAGCGAAAATGGCGAGACTTCGTCTCTCATTCTTTGGACATGTTCTCAAATGGACCAGTCCCTGGAAAGGGAAATCATGCTTGGAAAAGTGGAGGTTTCCGTGAAAAAGAGAAAAGACACCAACAAGATGGACTGACTGACTGACAATGGCAGCAAGCATGGGCTCAAATGTATCAACAACTATAAGGATGGTACAGAACTAGAGAGTATTTCTTTCTGCTGTACATAAGGTCACTATGAGTTGGAACCAACTGAAAGGCACCTAATAACAACTTTTCCATCAATTACCTTTGTACCCTCTGCTTCTACTTGCAAAGTACCCCCATGCTCTTTAACTGACCGACAGACTCCTTAAAGGCATAGTTCCCATCTAAAGATGGATTAAATTCCCTCTGATCTGGCCTCACTCTGTTGTTGTTGTTAAGTGCCATCCAGTTGGTTCCAACTCATAACAACCTTGTCTAGGGCTTCCGAGGAGCAGCTGGTGAGCTTGAGCCACACCTTGTGGTTCAAACCGACCTTGGAGTCCAGCACATTAACCCACAGCACCCATCAAATCAGTTCTGACACACAATAACCATGTACAACAGAGTAAAACACTGCCTGGTAATGTACCATCCTCACAATTGTTGATATGTGTGAGCCCCTTGTTATGTCATTCCTTAAAGAGTGACTCTCTACTTTACCAAGCATATGCCCTTCTCCAAGGACTGCTTCCTCCTGATAATATAAAAAGAAGTCTCACCATTCACCTTAATAAGAAGCATTCTGGCTGTATTTCTTCCAAGAAAGATTTATTTGTTCTCTGGAAATATATTCAGTATTTGCCAATATCATAATTCAATTGCATCAATTCTTCAGTCTTCCTTATTTAATGTCCTGTTCTCATATGCATATGAGGCAACTGAAAAACACATGGCTTGGGTTAGGTGCACTAGTCCTCAAAGTGACATCTTTGCTCTTTAACACTTTAAAGAGGTCTTTTGAAACAGACTAGTCACTGTACAATATGTCGTTTGATTTCTTTGCTGCTTCTATGGGCATTGATTGTGGATCCAAGTAAAATGAAATGCTTAACAACTTTAACTGTTTCTTCATTTATTATGACATTGCTTTTGCGTCCAGTTGTGAGGACCACTGTTTTCTTTATGTTGATATATAATCCACATTGAAGGCTGTAATCTTTGGTTTTCATTAAGCAAGTGCTTCAAATCTTCCTCACTTTCCACAAGCAAGGTTGTGTTATTTACATATGTTGTTGTTGTTAAATGCCATCGACTCAGTTCCGACCCATAGCGACCCTGTATAGAGTTTCCAAGAGGGAGGTGGTAAGCTTGAACCACCAACCTTGCAGTTCAAACAGCTCTGCCATCTGGCGCATCAGTCCACAGCGCCACACCAGGACTCTTGTTGACATGTATTGTTGTTAAGTGTCGCAGAGTCAATTCTGACCCATAGTGACCCTGTATAGGGTTTCCAAGGAACAGCTGGTGAGCTAGAACCACTGACCTTGCAGTTAAAATGACTTTGCAGTCTGACACATTAGCCCACAGTGCCACACCCGGACTCCTATTTACATGGAGCAGGCTGTAAAGGAATCTTGCTCTATTTGTTAATATAAATCTTTATTAAATAAACAAGTTGGGTTTAAACCCTGACCTTGCAATTAGCAGCCCAATTCCTAACCTACAGAGCCACCAGGGCTCCTTAATGAGGAGGAAAGAAAAATCCCATTTCCTTAGTTCAATCTGAGTCAACTAGTTATGTATTTAAGAATTCTAAAGCTTTCTGGGAGGTGAAGCTTATGAACCTGAGTTGGAATACTGGAGACCTGGTAAATGACTTAGTTCTAACTTGTTTGGTTCAGTGCAGTATTTTAAAAACTAACCAAATTTGTTGTTGTTACATCAAGTTGGCTCCAACTATGGTGGCTTCCTGTAGAATAGAACAAAACACTGCCTGATCTTGCACCAATCGATGTTTGCGTCTATTGTTTTGGCTATCATGTCAAGCCATATCACTGAGCATTTCCTGCCTTTCCATTTTACCAAACATGATGTCCTTTTCTAGCGATTGGTTTTTCCTGATTGAAGACGTGTCTGAAAAGTAAGCGAGATTAAGTCTCACCATTCTCGCTTCTAAGGAGCATTCCAGTTGTATTTCTTCTGTGATTGATTTGTTCATTCTTTTGGCACTTCATATTATATCCATTATTCTTTGCCAACATCACAATTCAGACATAGAACAACTGTGAATGCATCAGTTCTTCTATCTTCTTTTTGCATTGTCCAGCTTTTATATGCATATGAGGCAAGTGAAAAGACCATGGCTTGAGTCAGGTGCACCTCAGTTGTCAAAGTGATATGTTAGTTATACTGGTCAAAACTTGGATGAATTTAACCAAATAATTTTGTTTCCATAGTCCCTGAAACACCAGGTCAGTTGAGTTCCAATTCCCTGGAAGCCACACCTGACTAAGGAGAGGAGCCCCGGCTCACTCAGAATGAGCAGAGAATGCAGAATTCTACCAAAATTCCCTGCTATGCCACTACAGGCATCAGAATTTGCAGGAATCCCCTCCTACTTGGTCCACCCTCTTGACCATTCATCCTTCCAGTAATTTTTAGAATGCTTTAGTTAGATGCAGCTGAAATGTTTCCCAAAGAGAAGAGGCTTTAACCTGGTGTGAGACAGAAAGGAGAAAAAAAAATGAAGAAATCTGAACTAGGCTTCTTCTCTTACTTTATTGTTTCTTCTTGACTCATTCCAAATCCCTAGTTTTCCTATGAGTATTCGAATATCACAATCCTGCTTTACATCATCTTTTTTGAAGCAAAAAGGCCAACATGATAAATTTACTGGAGTACTTTAGAGCCTCCCCACAAATCTGAGGACCCTTGCATACACTTTTTCTCATTCTGGCCTTCAGATTACATCTATATATACCAGACTCATGTATATAGCAAGAATCATTTTCCCCAGACTAAAATTCACAAAATGCATTCTGGTAAGTCAGTTCCACAGGCTAAAGTGTGGGCAGAAAGAGGGGAAGAAAAGAGGAATTGAAATGTTTAGATAAATAGTTTCTTTGTTTATTCCAGTCACCAACATCAGAAAGGGAACAGTCAACACAAGTGGAACTGGAACTCAGAAGTGTGGAGTTGGGAATAAACCACCTTTTAACTCAAAGCAGATAACAGCTGCTTTAGTTAAACACATTGTACACTACAAAGGGGAACAGATGTTTTTTCCTTAGGGCATTATTATTCTTACAACAGGACGTTTTCCTTCTTTCCTTCCACAAAGGATCTTTTAATGTCTCCAGGATACAAAGGAGCCATCATAGCTTGTTTTTCTCTCCATTATATACAATGAGTCCCAAACTTTCTCTATTAAAAGAATACAGGCAGTCCTTGGCTTACAAATGTCCTGTCCAGAATGCTATGTAAATTTGACCTCATGCTAATAAAACTGAAGCAAGTCCTACTCACAAATCCATCATTACAATTACCTTCATAATGAAAATGTTTTAAAAGAGGGATTTGAGCCTTTTCTTGAACTAAAACCAAACCAAAACTAAACCTACTGCTGCCAAGTTGACTCCAACTCACAGTGACCCTGTAGGACAGAGTAGAACTACATTATAGGGTTTCTAAGGTGTGGTGCCATTGGACAAGCTCTCGACCTCAAGGTTGGGTTGAACAGCAATGTCAGTGGTTCAAACTCACCAGCCACTCCTCAGAAACCCTATACAGGGTCACTGTGAGTCAGAACCGACTTGGCAGAACTTAATAACAACAACCACCTTGATGGAAACAGGCTGTCCTGTCTTCCCCCCACAGAGCAGGATAAAATAGACTGCACTAAATGGACAGATAAGTCAATGGACTATAAGGCAACCTCAAAGAAAATTAACACTTCACAACATACCAAGAGAATGAGAATCCAAGCAGAATATGAAAACGTTAAAACTATGAGGAAACTCACAAGAAAGAACACAAAAATCATGAATTCAACAGAGAAAGACAAACAGAACAAAGAAGCAGCAACACCACACAAAAAACAAATTCAATGACAGCAACTAATCAATACCTGTCGATAATTACACTGAACGTAAATGGATTGAACGCTCCTGTTAAGAGACGAAAGGTGGCAGAATGGATAAGAAAACAAGATCCTTCAATATGCTGTCTGCAAGAGATGCATCTCATACACAGAGACAGAAACAGATTAAAAGTGAAAGGATGGGAAAAAA
>NW_006408806.1:584548-594276 GCF_000296735.1 Chrysochloris asiatica | reverse complement strand
ATAGGGATGGGCAACTTGGACACTGGCTACCCAAAATGGGGTGGGGGGTGGGGGTGGGCCTACAAAGGCAAGAAGTGACTGGCTTACAAGCTTTCAAGAGGGAGCCTAGATCCAGGGGGCGTGGAGGAAAGTAGAATTTCCACTGAGTAGTATCCAATCTGTCATGGAGGGACTGATGAAAGGAGATGGGGATAGAACTCATGTGGTACAATAGTGAATAATTACTCTCAGGACTGACTGTGAGGGTTGGAAATGTAAAGGTAGATGTTTTGTAGCAAAAGGAGTGGAGAGGTTGACCTTGCAGTCCAGGAGTGGAGGTCCCTGGGACCTTCAAGGGATAAGAGCGGAGTGTGGGACTCTATCCAGAGAAACAGTGAAGCCAGAGATGGAGGCAGAGATGATGACACGGAGAGATGGAGCGGCTGGGAATTCTAGACCCAGAGAGGGAGAGGGGCTGTGTACTGATGACCAGGGGACAGGTTTGTGGGGTGTACCATTTGGTTGGTTAATGATGCGTGGAAGGGATTGTAATCATGGCAATGTAACGATATATGATAGTATGAATGTAAAGCTAATGTTCTCCCATGTAAACTATCACATAATTCACAATGAAACTTTTTTTTTTTTTTAAAAGAGGGCTTAAAAAGCATTCTACGATGAAGATTAGTATCGGTTGCACCTCAATGTAAATGAAACAGAAATCCCTACAACGGAACCAATAAATAGTATCATGATAAATGGAGAAAAGATTGAGCCTGTCAAAGACTTCACTTTGCTTGGATCCACTCTCAACACTCATGGAAACAGAAGTTAAGAAATCAAATGACATATTGAATTAGGCAAATCTGCTGCACCAGATCTCTTTAAAATGTTCAAGAGCACAGATAACAGTTTAAGGACTAATGTGTGCCAAGTCATGGTATTTTCAGTCGTTTCATATGCATGTGAAAGTTGGACAATGAGTAAGGAAGACCAAAATTGATGTCTTTGAATTATGCTATCTGAGAAGAACACTGAAATTACCATGGACTGCCAGAAGAACAAACAAATCTTTGTTGGAAGAAGTACAGCCATAATACTTCTTAGCAACCAAGATGGTGTGACTTCATCACTCATACTTTGGACAGGTTATCAGGAGGGACCAGGTACTGGAGAAGGGTATTACATTTGGTAAAGTATAGGGCCAGTGAAAAAGAGGAAGACCTCCAACAAAATGGATTGACACTTTGGTAGCAGCAGTGGGCTCATGTGTAACTATTTTGAGGATGGTGCAGGACTGGGTAGTGTTTTGGTCTTTGTGCATAGGGTCATTATGCACAAAGAACTGACTTGATGGCATGTAACAACTACCAGCTACAGTGGGATATTCAAAATCAAAGAAAAATCCACTGACATAAAGTAGATTCTGACACTTAGCAACCCTGTACAGTTTTTGCGACTGTAAATCTTTACAAGAGAAGACAGCTTTACTTTGCTCCAGTGGAGTGGCTGGTGGGTTTGAACTGCCAATCTTATAGTTAGCAGTCCAGTTTTAATCTTACAACACCATTGGGAGTCAGGTTTTACTCAGTCATAAAAAGGGCTGCTCTGACTCAGAACTGACTAGAAGGCACTTAACAACAACAACAACATAGTAGCAGGACGAGTCCTGGGGTAGCATTGTAGGATATGCACAACTGCTGTGTCATGAGATAGGTGATTCAAACCCATCAGGTGCTACTTGGAAACTCTTTACAGGGTCACTATGAATTGGATCCAACTTGACAGCACTTAACCACAATCCATGCTACAGGTTGAATCTTGAGACATTAGGCTGAATGAAATAAGCTAGACATAAATGGACAAATATTGTATGATCTCAGGACTTCTATATAAAATATTTAGCATAAACAAATTCATTGAGAGAGAATGTAGATTAGAGGTTGCCACAGGCTGGGGGTAAGGAGGAGTGGAAGCTACTGCTTAATGGGTACAGAATTTCTCTTTGGGTGATGGAAAAGTTTTACAAACAGATGGTGATGATGGTTGTACAATATTTTATGTATAACCAATGCCACTGAATTGCACACTTCAGAAAAAATCCATTATCTTTTCATCCCATTCTTCCACAAACTGACTGAAGCGCCACAGTATTCCAACACCTCTTCTTCTAACTTTGGAACTAAATGCCAAATCCCAATATGTGAGAGGCATCAAAATTTTTGCCAGTTCTCTTTCTGCACAGGACCAAATGCTATCTACTTCTGAAAATTTGGGTAAATGGAGAGAGTAGCTTAGGTGTTGGAGTTATGGTGTATTTTCCAGGCTTGATGTCACTGGTCTGGCTTTTGGGAGAAGGGCTGTTTAACAACTTTTGGCTTAAGCAGAGGACCTCAGCCTTTGCATGAGTGGTTAAGGCTAGATGGATGGTAGCCTCTCTGCTGACTGCAATCTTGTCCTACAGGGAAATTGAATTTTCTGAAATTGCCGTATGTTTTTAAGGTTAGGTAAGTTACTTCTCTCTGGTTTCCAGGCCTCTGCAACTGCTTCTCTGCCTGGGGTTCATCCCTCCTCCATGTGCTCATACAGTGAATTCTTGCTCATCTTTAAGTTTAAGTTCCATTTGCAGGGAAATACTCTCTGGTCCCTGGAGTAGATACTATTTCAACATCTATTTCAACCTTTTTCTACTGAGCCTTACATTTATTAAGAGGCTGGAAAGCTAAAAAAAATATATATTTCCTTGAAGTCCTTGTAGTTGATTTCCAGCTGGATCCAGTTTTCTTCAAATAGGCATCTTTGAGTAAGAAATTAATGCAGTGGTGCATGGGGAATCCTCTTATTTATCTTTTGGTGTGAATGTAGTGGGTATAATGGGGCTCTGAAAACTGAAGTTCTGTTAGCAGCCTTTTGACCTCTGTGACTGATTCTGGAGGGAGCAGATAGCCAAATGGCTTCTAGATTTTGAAACTTTTCAAGGTGCACCAGATTGCGGTTCACCCACCCCTTCCAAAATTTTGAAATCAATGAATTAAAGTTCTTTCTGAGTAAAATAGCCAGTTATGGTCCGGTATAGGGTTTCCGAGGTATAGGGTTTCACTACTCTTTAAGTTCCAAAAGGGTAAAGACTGTTTATTTACTAGTATATCTGGAGTACCTGGTGTGGTGCTGTGGGTTAACACGTCACACTGCAAAGTTGTTTGAACTGCAAGGTTGGTGGTTCAAGCTCACCAGCTGCTCCTTGGAAACCCTTTACAGGGTCGCTATGGGTCGGAATCGACTCAATGGCATGGCACTTAACAACAACAACAATATAATACTTAGAGTTCCGGTGTGGTGCTATGGGTTAATGCCCTAGACTGCAAAGTGAGCTTGAATCACAAGGTTGGCAGTTCAAGCTCATCAGCTGTTCCTCAGAAACCCCATACAGGATCACCATGGGTCAGAACCGACTTGATGGCACTTAACAATAATATAATGCTTAGAGTTCTGGTGTGGCACTGTAGGATAAGCACTGGACTGCTCACAGGTCAGCGGCTCAAACGTACTGGGTGATCCTCAGAAACCCTATATGTGGTTGCTATGAAGTCAGAACTGACTCAACAACCACACAATATAATGCTCATGTACAACAGGTCAATATTAAATGAACAGTTTTGTTTTTTATCATCAAGTACCTAACCAGTTATCCATACTCTGCATGAGTGTTTCATATAAACTTCATCTGATCAAGAGTTATCACATGAATGTTAATATTAATAACGAACTGTATTATATCAGAAAGAATACATTGTGGAATATACCTTCTCTTATGGCCTAATTATTTATTTTACTTATTTTGAAAACTTTCAAGAAGAAATTTCTGAAAATCTCTTCTTTCATCTTCACAATGAACGGTTTGTTACTGCAATTAGAAAACAAAACAGTTTTCAGCTTGTCTTGTTGTTATGTGCCATCTAGTAGGTTCTGGTCCATAGTGGCTGGAGAGTTTGAACTTCGACCTTGTGGTTCAATGCTACTTTGTGGTTCCGTACATGAACTCACAGCACCACACCAGAACTCCATTAATTCTTTGATTCCCTCACTTCCAAAAACATAGGGAACTCACGATGAGATGGCAAAGACTGAAAAGTTATCAACTTTTTAGCAGCTCTGATACAAAGTTACCTAAAATGTTCAATTCTAGATTGCTTCCTTTGAGTAGACACTTGGTTATACTCTATATAAAAAAGGTTTAAAATATTTCTGACAACATATGATGAATTTCTTTGTAGTAAATATGTCATCTACCTGTTCTACTTAGGTTAACTTCTAAATTATTGTTTTATTTACTGAGTGCTCAATTTTAGACTGGCTGGGCCCAAAATACTTGGGACAAGGCAGGGAACATAAAGATTTTGATGTCCCTACCACTAGATATTAAGCATTAATCCCTCTACCCAACAACCATTAATACTAACAATAATTAATGTTTACTGTGGGCACTTGTATGTTCCAAGATCTCTTGTTCACTATAACTCTGTGAGGTAGGTGTTTAAACGACTTCCTTTTTAAAAATGAAAAGATGGAGACACAAGGAAGTCACATGTTTGCCTGAGAGCTGGAATTTGAACACAGATGTCTCTCTTCACACCCAGTATTCTTAATCCTTAAAATGAAAGCTGCCAATGAAGATGTATAGCTGTGATCCATGATGCAATTGTATCTATCAGTAGTTATTCAATTATTTTATTATTTCTAGCTTCAAAATCATTTTAAGGAGAAAGAAGGCAAAATCATGCTGAATGTATCGCAAGAGTTAGAGTTTACTTTTTCATACTAGATTACTGGTTTCCTAAAAATAGGGATCTCCTAGAATCGATTGATTGATTAATTCAACTAAATACATAAACCAGTCAATCACTATCATGATTATGACTCAAGAAATCATAGCTTCATGAAGCTAAGCATGTAAAGAATTAAAGTACAGAGTTTTATATGTATAGTAACAGAAGTATGTTAGTAGTTTACAGTGATTCCTGTCAACACAGTGATCCAATCCAAGCAAAACAATGAAGTCAATTTCAACTCATAAAGATCCCTAGAGGAAAGAGTAGAGCTTTGAGTTTCTTGGCAGTCATCTCAGGTACAATTATTGGTTTCTACATGTCTGGAGGAAAGAAGAGTGATAAAAATTGAAGATACCTGGAAAAAATTAGTCCAATGGACTAATGGATCATGTGAACATCAGTCTTCACATCTCTGAGACCAGAACTAGATGGTGCCCTGCTACCACTATTAACTTCTCTGAAAGTCATAATATTAGAAGGCCCTGTATAAAGTGGAAGAAAAATGTGGAACAAAACTCAAAATCATAAAAAAGACAAGGCTTACTGGTCAGATAAGGTCTGCTGGAACCCTAGACTATGGCCATTAGTCATCCTTCAGGTCTGGAACTGAACTCACTCCCATGATGCCACATTCAGTCAAACAATAGATGGGTATATAAGGGTAATAACAACACTAGTAAGGTAGGCACACCTTAGAACGATTAGCCATTTGAAATCCAATGAGCAGTATTTACCCAAGGACAAAGTTCAGAAGGGTTAGGAAAGAAGTGGGCAAGGAAACAGGAAACACATGAAGAGAGGATTGCAGTCAGTGAGATGACACAAAATGTCAATGAATTGTTGAATGTAAAACTGATGCTGTGCTCTGTAATCCACCTAATTCACAATAAAAAGTTAAAAAAGAAAAAGAAATAAGAAAGAACAGACAATGCAGAACTACTTCATAGGGTTTCCAAGGCTGTATGTAATCTTTATGGAAGCCGACTACCATTCTTTCTCCCCCAACACAAAGAGAATACAAAACTACATTTAATGACTTCTAAAAACACTAGTCACCTATTTTTCTCCAAAGTGAATCTTTCTTGAGCATTAGCAAGGTAAATTTAGCTTCTTTTTTTGCACAAATCTAGAGGGTGCTGCTTTCTTTACTCAATAAAAAAATGACACATTATAGGAAACAATATATTTATAAAGTATATGGTCTCTCAGAAGCCCTTACAACATGTGTTTATGGAAAATAATACACTTGGGTGAGTTTAATATAATGATCATTTTAAAATTAGTGAGTTTCTTATTTTTGGTGGCTGCCTCATAAAAAAGATTTATATTTAGCCCATACTACAGTCTCTGGTAACTGCAGGAGAAAATAAAGACATATGGTTACATGGATATTCTAGTTGTTCAATTGTATGTTGCTGTTTTGTGCCGTGGAGTAGGTTCTGACCTACAGCGACCCTGTACAGAGTTTCAGAGGCTGTAAATCTTTACGGGAGCAGAAAGCCTCATCTGTCTCCCACGGAACAGCTGGTAGTTTCGAACTGCTGACTGTGAGATTAGCAGCCCGATTTGTAACCACTACGCTACCAGAGTTCCTTATTCAATTGTATAATCACTGCAAAAAGACAAGTCACGCTGCTATTAAAAATGGTTTTTCTTGTCCCAGGTCACTAGCACTAAGTCTCAATAGCCAACAACAACAACAACAACAACTATAGAAACTGGATACAACTCTTAACCGCCAACTGTTACGAAAAGGATCCTTATTTAGAAAGAAATTTATTAAAATAAGTCAGAAACAAAGGTTAGTAATTGAACTAGGTTTTTTATAAAATTCCAAATTCTTCCAATTTGTTTCATATTCTATAAAGACATTTTTTAAACTTTACAACTTGACGTTTACTCAGTAAAAATGTTATGAGGAAAAGATCATTTCAATCTCAATAATTCCTACTTTAAGGAAATCCCTTGGAGAGAGAAGATTAATGTGATTTTTGACAGGATGTATTAGTCTGTTCAGAAAATGATTGGCTATAAGGAGGGACCATCCCTGAATATAGGAGGGTAAGTAAAAAAGTATTGCAACTAGGGTTCAAGTTCATTTATGCCTGAGTTTATCCCAAACAAAACACGTTTGACAGATCTCTGTGATATGTCAGAATACACTTGTCTTAGTCTAAGTTGTTGTTGTTGTTAAGTGCCATCAAGTCACTTGCGACCCTGTATAGGGTTTCCAAGGTGTAGCTGGTGAGCTTGCACTGCCAACCTTGAATTCCAACTGACTTAGCAGTCCAGTGCATTAACCCACAGCACACCAGGAGTCCTTAGTCTACTTAGGGTGCCTTAAAACGAAAGTCCAATCAAAACAGTGGCTTCTGTGGGGAGCTGCTGGGCCTGTTCAATTCAAAGCAGAGAGGTCAGCCCAGAAGGTTATGGTGACAGTTTTTGGGGTTACAAAGAGGTAACCTTGATAGATTTTCTTGAAGGACACAGGATGCTCATGGGGGATTTTATAAAGAAATATGAAGAAAATTGTAAACTGCATGGTTGGGTTGGGAAAAAGGCTAGGATGGTTGTGCCAAGGAATATTTTATTCCATCACAACAATGCACCAGCTCAGTCTTTGAGGATAGCAAGGGTTGTTCTATGAGAATTTCATTGTAAAACTTTACCTCACTCACCTTACAGCCCTGACCATGCCCCTTCAGAGTTCTTTCTGTTCCCCAAACTCAAAGACTATTTAAAAAGGAACATGATTTGAGCCTCTCAAGGATGCCCAAACTGACATTTTGACATGGTGTAAATAAAAAAAAAAAAATCACAAAATTCTTTTGGAGAAGAGTTAGAGAGATGGAAACACAGCCTTCAAAACTTAGACCTACATGGACAATATGTTAAGAAACAAAAGAAGTGTCACAGTTTGATATTTTTGTTTACTGTAAGTTTCTAATATTTTGTAGCAATATTTTTTGACTTACCCTCATATGTACCCAAAGTACCTCCAGTGCTATCCAGTCAATTACAATTCACAGTGACCCTAAAGAACAGAACAGAGCTGCCCCATAGGGTTTCCAAGGCTGTTAATTCTGAAAGCAGCAGACTGCCGTATCTTTCTCCCATGAAGTGGCTAGTATGTTCACATCACTGACCTGGTTAGTTGATAAGCGTGAAACCATTGTTTTACCAAGTGCCTTAAAATCACATATTATTGTTGCTGTTAAGTGTCGTCAAGTTGGCTCTGAGCCATAGCGACCCTGTATGGGGTTTCCAATACTGTAAATCTTAGCGAAAGCAGAAAGCCTTATCTTTCTCCTGTAGAGCTGCTGGTTGACTCAAACCACTGATCTTGTGCTTTGTAGTCCAGTGCTTATCCTACAGAGCTACCATACTCCAAAATTATATATAAGGCATGTAATAACAACATGATTGTGAGAAAACACTCATATAAGTAAAACTATAAATTTATGACTATAATTAGGATGAATATATATATATATATATATATATATATATATATATATATAAATTTAATGTGTTAGCTACCTAGTTCCGTAAAATGACAGTGCTTAGAACTGAGAATCAAAAAATCTAAGTCTTGCTGTTGTTGTTGTTAAGTGCTGTTGAGTTGGTTCCAGCCCACAGCAACTCTGTATAGGGTTTCCAAGGAGTGGCTAGTGAGCTTGAACTGCTGACCTTGTGGTTCAAACCAACTTTGCAGTACAGGGCATTAGCGCCACACAATGTAGCCTAGTTAATGTAAAAGAATGATATAAGAATGACTGAATCAACTGATGGTTTATAGGAAGTCCATAAGAGCTAAATTCTTTTAGTGTATTTCTAGTACTACTTGCAAAAGAGGATGACTTACTGGCTGACAGAATAGCTCAGATCAGTGACACTGGTTATCAATGCTCATTTGTGTCATCTGCTCGAAATATTTTCCAGTTGTGAGGATACTTTGACTGTCCATATACATTCCTAAAAAGTGAGACAATGGGATGTTCCTCTTGGTATAAGATTTGGATCTACATAGTAATCCTGGCATAAGTATCAGAGATTTGGGTCCATTGTGGCCCCTTCCTGTTGTGCATGCTTGATCAGGGCTAGTTTTTGCTTTAACAGGTTAAAGTCAATTTTTTATTTTATCCTAGGAAAGTATGCCAATGTGGTCAGCCTCTTTCCTTCCACAGCACAGTCTCAGTTTGCCTCTAGATACATCACTTATAATTTAAGAAACTGCTATTATAAAGTAGAAGCCATATAGATTGAACTGAATCCATACTGACTCCATGACAAAAGTGAGAAGCTTATTTTTTTTAAAAAACTAAACACTAAATATCAACTTATTTATTGCTCTTTAAGCAAGAGAGGAAGGTAGAAAAAGATAACTTATCTGTCAATCAAATATTCAGTTACTGAACTTTCTGGCTGTTTAGATGATAAACACTTAATACATAGTGTAACCTTAATTCATAACTTTATAATAATCCTAATCAAATCAACTGAGGTCCCTTTGCTGTCCTGACAACTTATAATTAAGGATCACAAGTAAAGTTTTACTAAAGGTAATACAGAAATGGCTGCAAGCATACACTGACAGAGAACTTCCAGAGGTTTAAGCCAGATTCAGAAGGGACCATGGAACGATGGATATCATTGCTGATGTCCGATGGATTCTGGGTGAAAGCAGAGAATATCAGAAAGATATTTGCTTGTGCTGTATTGACTACACAAAGGCTTTCGGTTGTGTGGATCATGACACACTATGGACAACATTGTGAACTATGAGTATTCTGGAACACTTAATTGTGCTTATGGGGAATCTGTGCCTGGACCAAGAGGCAATTGTTCAAACTGAACATAAGAACACTGAGTGGTTTAAAATTAAGAAAGGTGTGTGACAATGTTGTATTCTTTCACCAT
>NW_006408806.1:571393-583903 GCF_000296735.1 Chrysochloris asiatica | reverse complement strand
ACTGTCAGGAGGGACCAGTTGCTGGAGAAGGATATCATGTTTGGTAAGGTGGAGGGTCAGAGAAAAAGAGGAAGACCCCCAACGAGATGGATTGGCCAAGCGGCAGCATTGATGGACTCAAGCGTGGCAACATTAGTGAGGTTGGCCCAGGATCGGGCAGTGTTTTGTTCTGCTGTGCATAGGGTAGCTATGAATCAGTACCAACTTGATGGCGCCTAACAACAACAACGAAAGGTCTGAGTATATGGTCTAAAATGCTCAGTTTAAGTCTCCATTTTTATTAACCCAATTTTAAGCTGAGAAAAAGTTAGTTTTAAAAAGGAGGGAAAAACCCAAGTAAATCAAGGAAAAATAATAAGAGCTCTGAATTTCTTAGCAGCTAAATTACGTTGCTACTACCTGGAAACTTTTCTGGTTAAAAGTATAACTATTTCATGAACTTAACTACATGATTTGGAGTTCTGGGTGGCTCTGTGGGTTAATGCACTGGACTGCAAAGTCAGCTTGAACAGCTAGGTCGGCCGTTCAAGCTCACCAGTTGCTCCTTGGAAACCCTATGCAGGGTTGTTATAGGCTGGAACCGACTCAAACGCTATACAGGGTCACTATGAGTCAGAACCGACTCAACGGCACTTAACAACTACTTAACAACAAGTACATGATTTGATTCTCTTCAGAACCATTTTTAATAGAAGAATTTAAAAAAAATTGACAGCTTTTTCCCTTCAATTATTTTAGATGTTAAATTGAGATAAACAATTAGACAAAGACAGCACTTTTGCGAATTACTGGGTGATGCAGACTAATTACACACACCTGTATGGTTGGGACAATAAAGGAATTTTTATTAGGTTGCTAGAAAATGAGAATTGAAATCAATTGAATTTCAAATAATTTAAATGAATTACTTGATCTACAAGCTATGTGACCCTAACTTGCTAATGCAGCTGCCAAAAACCTATTTTCCAAATGGAACAACAGATGGTTTTGAACAATAAAGCACTACAGCAATTTTCAGTTATTTCAAAATGTTTTTCTCTTGCTAAAATTACAAACATAATTAAGAGGATGTTTTTCTGAAAGATGATACTATTTTTAAAGTGAGAAACAGAGTTTATATCCTAGGGATTTATTTTGCATTATCTTTACAAAGTATCTGCTAGTTTTTATTTATCTAAAACAACGCATGGTAGTATAAGCTTCCCATCATTTTAGAACTAACTTAACCTCTCAGTGACTGCAAGCACTTCAAATGTATTTTTCCATATGCTAATTTCCAACTCACAGTACACACTGAGTTGAAAATTATATCCTACTAAGAGAAATGGACAAATGGACCAACTAAGCCTGAGCTGAAAGACATTTTTAATGTATAAACCTATTTAAGTAAATGAAAAACTGGCCATTACTTACAATATTATCAGGAATAAAAAATATAAAGCCACTTCAGTACAAGGCTACTCCCAAAAGGGGCTTAGCTTTTCAGGTGAAATCATATAAAGTTCTTTCAGTTCTTGGCAAATGACCAGTAAATACTGACTCATGGAGATAATTGAGCATGTCTAAAGCTCTCATGGAGCTCTGGTAGCGTAGTGGTTACGAATCGGGGTGCGAACCTTAAGGTCAGCAGTTCGAAACTACCAGCTGTTCCGTGGGAGAAAGATGAGGTTTTCTGCTCCCATAAAGATTTACAGCCTCGGAAACCCTGTACAGGGTCGCTATGTGTCGGAACCGACTCCACGGCATATAACCACCAACCACCAAAGCTCTCAATCTATTCCCGTTGGTTCTATCTCCAATGCAGTGTCATGAGGAGTGGGTACTGGATCTGGCCTGACTGAATTTGAGTAGTGGCACCACAACTTACGACCTCTGAGGACCAGAGTGAAAAAAGCAAAACCAGTGGCCATCAAGTCAACTCTGACACATGGCAACTCTATGTGTTTTGCCCTACAACTACGCTATCCGTTTGGAAGCTGATCATCAGATCTTTCTTCTGAGGTGCCTGTGCATGGATTTGAACACCAACCCTTCAGTTATAAGCCAAGTATTTAACCATCTGTTTCAGGTGTAGGGATTCTGTGAGAATCTGAGCAGGGCAATCTAAACTCTTTAAACCTCAATTTGCTTTCACAAAATGCTAGTATGTACCTTATAGGTAGGTGGTAAGGAGCCCTGGTAACATAGTGGATTATGAGCTGGGCTGTTAAATATAGGGTCAGAAGTTTGAATCTACCAGTCATTCCACAGGAGAGAGTTAAGCCTTTCTGCTGCTGTAAAGATTTACAGCCTTGGAAATCCTGCACTGGGTTGCTATGAGTGGGAACCAACTCATGTGGCAAACAACTATCACCAATACCAGGTGGACTATGGATTAAATACACTTAGCTAACACATATGAAAAATTTTAAATGCCAAAAATATAGGAGGTGCTCCATAATTCCATCAATTCTTGTCTTTTTGCTCTTGTGTTTGTAAAATAAATGTCTAGCGCATGCCACTTATCTCTGTATCTCTTCAATGATTTGTACTTCGAGGAGTCTTTCATTCAACCCTGGATTCCCCCTTATGTAAATCCTTTGGCTTGTGAGTAACTCTGGATCACAAAAACAAACGTGACAGTTCACAGCGTCTTCTCCAATTTCTCTTTTATACAAAACTTAAGAGGAAAAAAATACTCTGTACTTACTTCCTCACCATTTCCTCTTACTGCTCTCATCAATCACCCGATCACCGAACCCAGCAGTGTTTTCTCAGTCCTCATATTTCAGCCTTCCTATAACAACCGATGACTCTACTGTTTTGAAACGCGGTCCTTTTTTGCCGTCTGTACTGTGTAACTCTTCTAAACCTTCCTTTCTGTGAAACCACTGTTTTTCTGTCTTCTTCTTCTTGTCAAATGCCAATGAGTTGGTTCTGACTCATAGTGACCCTGTATAGGGTTTCCAAGGAGTGGCTGATAGGTTTGAAGTGCCAACCTTGCGGTTGGCAATCCAGTGCTTATCCTACAGAACCACACCAGGGTTCCTGAGCTAGTTTCTTTTCTGGCCCCTTCCATCTAAAACTATATTCATGAGAGATCTGCTCTTAGTCTTTCACTTATTTCTCTCCCAATTGCTACAACCCCATAATTTCACTACCAATGGAACACTAAATTATATATGTTCATCTTTAGATCAGACCATAAGGAACTCTGGTAGTGTGGTGGTTATGAGTTGGGCTGCAAACCACACGGCCAGCAGTTCGAAACTACCAGCCATTCCATGGGAGAAAGATAAGGTTTTCTGCTCCCATAAAGATTTACAGCCTTGGAAATGCCATTCAGGTTCACTATGAGTCTGAACCAACTCCACGGCACACCACCACCAGTTCCGACTGCCTCCTCACTACTCTACTCCTGCCTTGTTCGGTCGTTGAGATGTCTAATTGGTTATTCTACCAGCACCTTAAACTTATGTCCTAAGTCAAATCTACCAGCTTTCCCTCAAAACAAGTCTCTCGTTAATAATTCCACATTTGTTCATTAATGGCACCATCAACCGTTGAATTACCAACACTGAAACCTGCAATGTTGACTCTTCTCTCTCCCTAACAGCTCATAACAAACAGCACAGTAGTGATGTGCATGGGTTCAGGGGTTTGCTTCCTGACACACCCACTTACTGTACAGCTTACATGAGAAAACGTAAGGCTTAGCATAGGGTGGGCAGTGATGATTATGACAATGACACCCTCACCACCAGTTGCCATCAAGGTGATTCTAAATGCACGGCAACTCCATGTGTGTCAAGAGAGTATTACGTGGCTGATTTTCAGAAGTAGATCAACCCAGGCTTTTGTTTTGGGTAGACTCAAATTACCAATCTTTTGGTTAGTAGCTGAATGTACTGTTTGTATCACCCAAGGAATCCCCAAAACGAAACCGACCCTCAATCATCTGATCACAGCAAGAACCTACAGGGGGAGAAAAGGAGTACAGATCACTTCTCACATTGTTGTTGTTGTTAGGTGCCATCGAGTCAGTGCCGACTCATAGCGACCCTATGTACAGCAGAACGAAACACTGCCCGATCGTGGGCCAACCTCACTATCGTTGCCAAGCTTGAGTCCATCGATGCTGCCACTTGGCCAATCCATCTCGCTGGGGGTCTTCCTCTTTCTCTCTGATCCTCCACCTTACCAAACATGATATCCTTCTCCAGTGACTGCTCCCTCCTGACAATATGTCCAAAGTATGAGAGACAAATTTTGGCAATCCTGGCATCCAAGGAGCACTCTGCCTGCACTTCTTCCAAAACAGATCTATTGGGTACTTCACTTTCAATATTCTCCTCCAACACCACAACTCAAAAGCATCAATTCTTCTACGGTCTTCCTTACTCACTGTCCAGCTTTCACATCCATATGAGGTTATTGAAAATACCATGGCTTGGGTCAGGAGCACCTTAGTCCTCAAGCTGACATCTTTGCTCTTCAACACTTTAAAAAGGTCTTGTGCAGCAGATTTGCCTAGTGCAATACATCGTTTGATTTCTTGACTGCTGCTTCTGTGGGTGTTGATAGTTGATCCAAGAAGAATGAAGTCCTTGACAACTTCAATCTTTTCTCCGTTACTAAGAATGTTGTTTATTGCATAGACCTCATCTATATCATCACAAATAAATCTAAACTTGTTGTTGAGTTGGTTCTGACTTATAGCAATCCTATGCACAAAAGAATGAAATACTGGTTCTGCCTCATCCTCACGCCTGTTGCTATGTTTGAGCCCACTGTTGTTGCTACTTTGTTAACCCATCTCATTGGGGTCTTCCTCTATTTCACCGATCTTTTATAGTATTAAGCTGGTCCCATCTAATAACATGTTTGAAGTATAAGAGACAAAGTGTCATGAACCTGGCTTCTAAGGAGCATTCTTCTAAGGAGAACTTCTTCCAAATCAGATTTGCTTGTTCTTCTAGCAGTCCATGGTACTTTCAATGTTCTTCTCCAACACCATAACTCAAACACATCAATTCTTCTACCGTCTTTCTTATTCACTGTCTAATGTTCACATGCATATGAGGTGACTGAAAATACCATGGCTTGGGTCAGGCACACCTTAGTCCTCAAGCTGATATCTTAAATCTAAACTTAGAAGGCTAGTATTGGTTGTAAACATACAAGCACTTTACATTTTCATTAATTCTAACTAAGACCTACTTCTATATGTGTTCTTCTTCCATTACACATTAAATGAGAATGCATTGAGAAAGCAGGACCTGGTCTTCTTTGAACCCAAATTCTTGATAATGTGAACTAGAGTACCAATAACAACCTGTAAAATTTTTGTTGTCATTACCCTAACCAGACAACCACATTTTAGTTAACCATTTCCCCAGTTACTGAAAAGTAAATTTAACTTTGTATAAAAAAGACTGTAACAATTACCAGGGGAAAACAAATCCGACACATATATTACAATGTCAATGTAAGCTATTATTTTTGCTTTGTTTATCAATAATGTACCTAATAAAGTAGGACTGATTAAATATTTTAATACGTGTCCATTTCAATATTTCCCAAATTTGATTACATGACTAGGGGGCACCATTACTAGTAGAAGCAGTTATCCTAAGAAAAGCACATTTACCTATTAATTAGATATCTGTAGTTAGTAATTTGAAAAAAGAATTACCGCTAAAGACTGGAGCTCTCTTGTTTCTTCTTCTGCTGCAGAAGCGTGATATGACAGGACCTATAGGGGGTGAAAAGAAACGTCATAGAGGACAGGACTACCAAATGGGAATTGAAATTTCAAGCCTGGAATTCTGCCGAAATGTCTTGTAGAGATGGATAACTAGAATCCTCAAAATGCCTAAACTTTGCTGCTTTCTTTTTAACAAGCATGGAAATCCCAGGCTTAGATTCAATTGCTTGTTTCAGAATATGAAAAGTTATATTCCCTATGTTCAAAAGAAATGCTAGCAATTTTCCTTCTGACATTGTTGATATAACAAATACATTATTTATATACCACACTAGAAATAGCTATTAGCTCAAACTTGGCAGAAATTTTGTTTTGAATTGTTTTTTAAGTCTACCAACTAGGCAAAGGAAAAAAAAAAAAAAAGAGAAAAAGACTTTCGTTATTTTTGCTTGAGTACCAAAAAGCCTTTACATAAACTGGTATTTTGGTGTCAACATTTGGTGGAAAAAATGTAGTCTAGAAGAAGCTTTTACGTGAAACCTGTAACCACTGTAAATTCATAAGGAAAACATGTAGGCTGGAATGTAACATTATATAGATTTAGGGATATTGTTACAGCTTCAAAAGCTGAGAATATAGCAGTTCATCTATATATTCATCAACACCTGAGGACACTGAGACTCAGGAATTGTGGTGACTTGACTTCGGCTCATATTTAATATATGCATTAAGCATTAAAATACAGAGTAAGCATTTATGAACTAGTTGCAGTAGTGTTGATTCCAACTCATGGTGACCCCATGTGTGTGAGAGTACAACTGTGTTCCCTGGAGTTTTCAGTGGCTCGTTTTCTGGGAAGTGGATCACCAGGCCTTTCTTCCAAGGTTCCTCTCTGAGTGGATTAAAACTTCTAACCTAAATGTTAGTAGCTGAATGCATTAATCATTTGCACTACTTAGGGTAGCTCTCTCTCTCTGTCCTGTATATATACACACATGTATATATGTTTGAAATTAAGATTTCCAAAAGCTTATAATCCTAGGTCTTTTATATAATTCGGTACCACAACTATTAGTATTATAGATTCAGAGTGAGGTGTCTTTAAAGATTACATTGAAATTTAAAACTATTGGTAAATCTTCATATATGAAGGTGCTTAATAAAGTTTGTGGAAAAAAATTTCATTTTTCTACAATCTTTTTGGAGCCCCCTCATATATAATGTATATCTCTTCAGCTACTTAGGTTAAGTATTAAAAAACAGAGAAAAAGTTATTATATCCAATACTAATTTTACACCGATCTCAACTAGATTCGAATAGGTAAACATTCAACTAATTTAACACTGATGTAGGAGTGACTAAGTAGAGATTATTAGTATTTTTTATTTCCCTAAACTGGTTTGTGATGTAAGAAATATCCTATTATACCAAGTGTACACTTCTAAGGCTGTATGAAACATCCACAAAGGGCTGGTACCACCTCGGTAGGTTCGACCTACCTGGGAAGGAACCTGCCTCTGAGGCCAGTGTACCAAGGATATAGTCACCAGAATGCAGAAAATAGGTCCACCTAGCTTGCCTACCCATTCAGAATCACTTGGCTAAGTTTTTTGGGTTTTTTTCCCAAGTAATATGGATTCCTAGCACCTACCTAAGATTTAGTGAACCCAACTTTTCAGAAGTGGGATCCATAAATATGTAATATGAATGAGTTTCTAAGGTGAAACTCATTCATATTATACATTCCTACTAGGGAGGTTAAGGAGCTCTGGTAGCGTAGTGGTTATGAATTGGGGTGTGAACCGCAAGGTCAGTAATTCAAAACTACCAGCTGTTCCGCGGGAGAAAGATGAGGCGTTCTGCTTCTGTAAAGATTTACAGCCTCGGAAACCCTATACAGGGTCGCTATGAGTCGGAACCGGCTCCATGGCACATAACCGCCACTACCACCCGGGAGATTAAACTATTCCTACTTTTCACTGATTTTGCCTCCTCCTTTCTCATATCTAATTCACTAAGCGTGAGTAAGATTTTTGTTTGCTTTTTCTTTTAATGTCTTTTTCTTTACTTTTTGCATAGAGATGGGAAGATCAGGGAAGGGACAGTACACACAGAATGAGCAATCATTTTTGGAGATAGATTAAAGTCAAGGATTGCTTTCTGCAGAAAAAGTAGAGGACTAAAGAGAAAAAAAACTATTGATATGATTTGGCCACATGACTTTCAACAACTTTCTCAAAAATCTTTGGGTCTTAAGTTCTCTCAGCAGTTTAAATGGAGGATACTATGAATTTGATCATATTATTAGGCAATTTTTATAAGGACACAATTATATAACACACACCATGAATTGTCACAAGGAAAGGTAAAAGCTATGTGTTTGATTGTAGAGACCAGAAGGCCCTGTAAACTTCAGCCCACCTCCAATGTGACCATCTGTTTGGCCATGGCTCTTTCCACTGCTTCGTACATCTGTGTGTTTTGGATTCCCAGGCCACAAAAGATGACAAAAGCTTCCAGAAACTGTTCATCATTTCGGTTGAAAGGCTTAACCTTGCCAGTATTCTCCTCCATCTTATTGACAAGTTGGCAAACTCCTATAATGGTTCAAAAGATTATGCAAATGTTATTGTTAATTATCATAGGTTCCCCTTACCCCTTTTCTGTTTTTAACTCTAACACACAGATACACAAAGATTTCCTTATACAATTTTTTAAGGAATGGTTAGCATTTCAAAATAAGCAAACACCCCCCTGCAAATATATGCTAGAAGAACAAATGAAATTAATTTACATGAGAATCATTTTCACATAGTTTTAAATATATGTGGACTGTGCTTAAAAAAATCCTAGAGTACTATTTTCTTCCAGACTCTGCTGTGAATTTTACATCAGTGGAGTCCCCAAAGACAATTTGTCCTTTGGAGACTAATTGGATTTTTGTACACTTGCCAAGACAACAGTTTTGAGATATATTAGAATTTTGGGACCTGTAGACTGCTTTTCTTACTGAGAATCCAGAATTTAAAAACTCAATTACACAAAAAAGTAGAATGCTGAGAACTGAAAATCCACATTGATTGTCTCAATTTTCAAATACATGTCCAGAACAATCATACTAGAAGACAACTTTTGGTACTGCAAATGAATAACTGAAAATGACTGTTTACTTGGGAATACAAGCAGATCTATCTTTAAAAAAAAATAATAACCTCTTTAGTCCTGGCCTCTCTTATAAAGTCAATAAAAAAAGGAAAATTATATCAACGTTATAAGAAATTGTATTGAACTAGAAGCTCTATGGGATATGGAGCCTATGAGGACTTTGGTGAGCCAGCCTGTCTCTGGGAAAAAACAAACAAGTTCTGATGTGGTGGTGCAGGATAATGTACTGGACTCTAAGGTCCGTATAAACCACTAGGTTGGCAGTTCAAACCCACTAGTCACTACTCAGAAACCTTATACAGGGTTGTTATGGGTTGGAACTGACTCAACAGCACTTAATAACAATAATAACACTTCTGTCTCTAAACATAAAGTAACTGATTTCCATCATGGGCCCACTGTACGGGAGGCATGCTAAATGCTTTATTATACACATCATCTCTAGCCTTCCCAAATTACACTGTGAGGAAGTTTTGGACATACATATTTTACAAATGAAGAAACTGAGTCTCAAAAAGGTTAAGTCATTTTCTAAGCTCACTTAGCTATGTATGGGTGGGTCTAAAATTCAAACCCTAGCTCTACCGGGCCCCAAAGACGACTTTATTACCACACTTTTCTGTTCTCTTGCCTTCTTACCTCAGTCAGGTCACTGCTAGCAGGTCCCTGACTGTACTTTGCTTGTCTACCCTTTTTCCAGGCTTTCACACAGCTCTGTTCCCAACCCCTACTTCCCTTCACAATGAGCTCCCAGGCCTGTCACTTCCCAGGAAAGGCAAGCACTTCTCTCCACCACCAATATTATCACTTGGGGTTTGAATTTTATTTCTGTCTCTCTTTCTAAGCTTTAAATACCTTGGGTATTTTGTTTTTCAGTCCCATTTTCTCAGCTACAAGCTAGCAAAATGCCTGGCATATATATAGCCGGAGTCCTGGTGTGATGGCACAGGATAAGGATTCGACCTCAAGGTTGGTTTGAACAGCAAGGTTGGTGGTTCAAACTCAATAGCGACTCCATGGAAACCCTATATAGGGTCACTACAAGTCAGAATCGACTTGATGGCACTTAACTAACAATAAAACAACAACAACAATAATAAAAACCACATAAACACACTAAAAAAATGTTTTCTGAGTTAATGAAGAAATGCAGAATTGCTGCTCTGTTCCAAACTACGTCTGTCCCTTTGCCATAAAGATTGTCTTTATTATCCCTTGTTTTTCCCTGGAGCAGAAAAAGATCCCATCACAGATCATAAAATCTATGGTGGTACATGGCTGCATATGAAGTCCCTTTGTCATTACTAGTCCTGGTGTGGTGCTGTGGGCTAATGCGCTGGATTGCAAAGTTGGTTTGAACTGCAAGGTTGGTGGTTCAAGCTCACCAGCCGCTCCTTGGAAACCCTATACAGGGTTGCTATGAGCCAGAATTGACTAAACAGCAGCAGCAGTCATTACTAGTGTGCAGCTTTTTTTTTTAAATATAGTCAGTTATTTGTATATCCATTCCTCATTTACTGACATGATTAGCTTCCAAAGACTAGGTCATTATGTGAAAGCTGGCATTATGCAAAAATGGAGGATAACCACATCAGGTCACAAACTGGAAGATGACTATGTCATCATGTCAACTGCCAAATCACATCACTGCACACATGACTAATGATGTCATTTTGTAATTGCCTAACCACTGAGAATTAGGACCCACACAAGTTGACACATAACTATTGCAGCTAGCGTTAGTCTCTTCTTGTACCTCAGCATTCATTCATTACTACCAGATGTATGTTGTTAATGCACAAAACAGCTAGACAGATTTTTTTTTATTATGGCTATCAATCAGAAATGTCAGAAAATGAATCAATGAATGACGAATAGATATATTCTCCTGTTTACCTTTTTTTTATTGTCAGAGTTTCTCTAGACATTAAAAACATCTATATCCTTTGCTACTACATTTTATTGCAGGGAGTACTTCTCTAATTATAAAATAAAAATTAAACCTACTGAATTTGGACAGGGAAAGTAAAAACTTGTACACTAAGTGGCCATTAGGGGGTTCTGGCAGCGTAGTGGTTACAAATCAGGCTGCTAATCTCATGGTCAACAGTTCGAAACTACCAGCGGTTCTGTGGGAGAAAGATGAGGCTTTCTGCTCCCATAAAGATTTACAGCCTTGGAAACCTTGTGCAGGGTCACTATGAGTTGGAACGGACTCCATGGCACATCACCACCACCACCCACTGACAATTGCCATTCATTATCTCAATAAATGACAGTTCATGAATGGTAAAGGGAGCCCTAGCAGTGCAGTGGTTAAAGCATATGACTGCTAACCATAGGTCAGTGGTTTGAACCCACCAGCAATTCCATGGGAGAAAGATGTGACATTCTGCTTCCAAAGATTGTTGCTGAAGTGTTGTCAAGTCGGTTCTGAATCACAGTGACCCTGGGTAGGGTTTCCGAGGAGTAGCTGGTGGGCTTGAACCCCTGACCTTGCAGTTAGCAGTCCAGTGCTTATCCTGCAGTACCACACCAGGGCCATGAAAATCCTATGGGGCAGTTCTACTATGTCCTACAGGATAGTTATGAGCCAGAACTGACTTCTGTCAATTCAGAATTGACAAAGTGTTTTTCATTTACTATTTAAATGCATGGTAAAAACACATACAATGAAGGTCCTTTACAGTCTTAAGCATTTTATCCTCCAACCTTTGTGAATCCCCAAATGATAAACAAACATGGAACTCTTTACAGTCTCTTAGCTATCTCCCAAATCACATTTTCTTGAAAAGCCAGAGCAGTGTGTTCCTAGCCTTTATCCTCACCTCACACATTAACAGCCTCTTCAATTTTTACCCAAGTTCTCTACTACTTGATGGTTGTGCTTCATAAATAAGATTTATTTTCCAACACTTTGTAAGAATTACTGTATGTGGAAGAAGGAAAGAACAAAGAGGGGCTGAGATGTGGATGGTTATTGGGGTCTGCTAGGCTATGGCCTCATTCTTTTCTGTACAATATTCCCGATCCATGCCTCAGTAAGAAATAAGAAGATAATTCATTGATTACTTTAAGAGGCATTAAGTATACCTCTGGAATTGCTAACAAGTTATTAAAATGGAATGTTACTTGTATCAAGAGTCTGCTGGAACAACTACAGCTCAGAACAGTTATGTTCCAGCCCACCACTACAGATAGAAATCTAGGGACAGAGTAAAGTTCAAGGCAAGCAAAGGGATTACAGAGACAACTCATTCAATCAGACATATCATCTATTCTCCTTTGAAAGGGTAGTGGTCATATTTACATAGCATTCATAATACTGGTGATTTCTTTATATCCTTCAGAATATTTAATTCTATCAAACAAAAATATATGTTTCAAAAAAGGCTATGAAGAAGGGTCGATAAAGAACAAAATAGTTACTCACTAGAAACAATTTAGAGATGAAGCACATTTTACAGATAGAATTTCCACAGCTTATCCTTCATATATAAAAACAATGTGGTTGTCCCTTAAACAATCAATAAATAAGGAGGACTCAGATGCAGACAGTACAGACCCGGTCAGGAGGCCAAGCCCCTGTGGGCCCAAGCGTTGTTGACCGCCCAAACCATAGGCTCTGAGGATCAGACTCTAGCCACCTAGTAGACAT
>NW_006408806.1:568294-571173 GCF_000296735.1 Chrysochloris asiatica | reverse complement strand
TGTGAAGCTGATGATGTGCCCTGTAAACTTTCACTCAATGCAAAATAAAAACATTTAATAAAAAACAAAACAAAACAATGTGGTTAATGTAGAACCCAAAGCAAAACAAAGCTATTCAAAGAAAGCTCATATGTACAACCATAAAATATAACTTAAAACATTTTAGGGGAGAAGCAGGAAGCAGTAAAGTTGAAGAGTAAACTATCAATGTTACCTTGTATGGCTAGCATTTACAAAGCATTTGTATAGACATTATGTCATATAAACATCACAACAGCACTGAAGGCACTTCTGAAAATTAGGCTGAAGGAAGTAGACAGCTTTAAAATCACAGCATTAAGATACCCTTTTCATCATTCCAGATATTAGATGTTGTTGCCAACCACAGTTTTACTCCTGGCTTTGTAGTACATCAGGGGCTCAACCCCTTGCATTTTGCATCTGGCCTTATTCTTCTCAACCATACAATCCAGACTCCTATAGCCAGCACCCAGTCATATGAACATGCAAGTCCTACCCTTACCATCTATCTTGTGAATATTCTCCCTACTCAAACAATTGTTATTTGCCAATTATCTTAGGTTTTTGCTGTATAAAATATTTAAGTTTTTCAAGTAGTCAAACATAATGATCATTAGTGCTCAACTACAGTGTTTTGAAATATAGGCTTCTCCATTTTAAGAGTATACATTATTTTATATTTTCTTCTAGGACTTTTATAGATTAGTAGTATTACATTTAATCTTGTAATCCAACTTAATTTTTTTTCTAAATTGTTGCTGGATCCTTACACATGCATAGCTCTCCACTGTCTAATGATATGGCACCTAATCCTACATTTATTCAGAGTATTTGTGGTACTCTATTGTCAGAGTATCTACAAATTTATTTAGAAAATGTTTTATTGTGAATTATGTGATAGTTTACATGGGAGAACATTAGTTTTACATTCATCCAATCATATATCATTTCATTGCCATGGTTGCAATCCCCTCCATGCATCATCAACCAACCAAAGGGTATACACTACAAGCCTGCCCGCGCCCCCCGCCCCCCCATCCCCAGTCGTCAGCACACAGCCCCTCTCCCTCTCTGGGTCTAAAGTCCCCAGCTGCTCCATCTTTCCATGTCACGGTCTCTGCCTCCATCTCTGGTGTCACTGCTTCTCTGGGTAGGGTCCCACTCTCCACTCTTCTCCCCTGATGGTCTCAAGGACCTCTGTTCCTAGACTGCAAAGTCAGTCACTCCCCTCCTTTTGCTACAAAATGTCTACCTTTACATTTCCAATCCTCACAGTCAGTCCTGATAACAATTATTCACTATTGTATCACAAGAGATCTATCCCCATCTCCTTTTATCAGCACCGCCCAGACAGATTGGATATTTAAAATTTTTGCCAAGTGCGTTTAACCCTGAGTAACTGAGGCCCCCCATTTTTAGATTATTTTAGATGAACTCAATCAAGCTTTAACATTTTTAAAATTAGTATGCATCTTAGAATCAAGGTTATTAAGTACTGCTAAGTCGGCTCCAATTCATAGTGACCCTTTCTAGGATTTCCAAGACTGGATATCTTTGTGGGAGTAGGAATCTTTCTTCAGAGAAGCAACTGGAGGATTCAAACCATTGACTCTGTGGTTAACAGCCCAAAGTGCAACCCACTATGCCACCAGGGCTCCATAATTTAATTTGCGCCATGGTTTTCTTTCTTGTGGTATATAAAATGGCATGACTTTCATCCAGTGACATCTTAGAAGAAAATATTCTCTATTATATATAAGAAGCATCACATGTACTAGATTTAGGTCTAATTTTAGACTTTCTATTCTGTTGCATCAATCTTGCCATCTTTTCAGCACAAATCATACTCACATTTAATGTTACTTTTACAACATTATTTTAATTTGTTTTCCTCTTAAGCATTATCTTTGCTTTTTTAAAATTTCTCTACTAGCATTCTCTAGTATATATTCACACCCTATTTCCATAATAGCTATTTTCAACATAAACTAGGATCTTGTGAAATAATAGAAAATGTCAAGTCCCACCCAATGATGTTAGGTGCTGTGGAATCATTTCTGATTCATAGTACACAGACCCTATGTACAACAGAATGAAAAACTACCCGCTCCGGCACTATCCTCACAACTGTTGCTATGCTTCAGTCCACTGCTGCTGCCACTGTGTCAATCCATCTTGTTGGGGGTCTCCTCTTTTTCACTGATCCTTCACCTTACCAATTATGATGTCATTCTCTAAGGACTGGTCCCTCCTAATAACATGTCTGAAGACTGAAAGACAAAGTCAGGTTATCTTGGCTTCTGAGGAGCCATTCTGGTTGTAATTCTTCCAACACAGATTTGTTTGTTCTTCTGACAGTCCATGGTACCTTTAAAATTCTTCTCCAACACCATTAACTCAAATGCATCAATTATTCTATAGTATTCCTCATTCACTATCCAATTTCCACATATGAGACTACCAAAAATACCATAGTTTGGGTCAGACACACCTCAGTCCTCAAACTGACACATTTGCTCTCGAATATCTTAAAGAGGTCCTGTATAGCAGATTTGCCTAATGCAATTCTTCATTTGATTTCTCGACCTTTGCTTTCATGTATGTTGATGGTGGAGCCAAGCAAAATGAAGTCTTTGACAGGTTCAATCTTTTCTTTGTTTATCGTGATGTTATTTATTGGTGCAGTGCTGAGGCTTTGTTTTCTTTACATTGAGGTGCAATCCCTTCTGAAGGCTTTGGTCTTTGATCATATGTTATTGGTGTTAAGCGCCATCAAGTTGGTACCCACTCATAGCAACCTTATGCCCTGCAGAACAAAACACTGCCTGATCCTGGGCCAACCTCACTATTGTTGCCAC
>NW_006408806.1:565972-566492 GCF_000296735.1 Chrysochloris asiatica | reverse complement strand
GAATAGTCAGAAAAATCACCATAGAAAGCTTGTAAGTCCGTCTTCTGCCTACAACTGATTGGAATACTTAAAATGGGGCTACAATGTGCCCAGTGAAGGAGGCTTCCTGTGGAGCCTCTGCATTACATAAGACTTATAGGTGGAATCCTGAACAGCATCCAGAATCTTCAGAGATGGGAAATTTCCACTTGAAAGGAGGAGCAGACCAGCCTGGAGTGGCTAGAAGAACAGAAGATATTTCTTGAAAGGAAGACCAACAGGAGAAATACAAAACACTATAGGCAGACTGACTGTTACTAAAAGAACAAGCAAATTGCTTGCCCAGGAGACATCAAAGCAAGTGGTCGGGTGCCCTCAGAGCAAACCTCCTACCAAGACTAAGACTCAATGGTACATGCTCTAATTGGTGACCACGTTCGTCACCGATAAGGGAAAGTGAGGGAAAAATAACAATGAAGCTGCGAGCTAAGCCCTACAACGTTCAAGAGACTCCTGTGAACCCAGGTGGAACCTGTTTGGC
>NW_006408806.1:562904-565872 GCF_000296735.1 Chrysochloris asiatica | reverse complement strand
ATTTCCACAGACCCCTGGGAAGTCCACATCCAAACACTCACTGTTGCAGAGCCCTCATGGGAAGTGCCTGTCAACATTACTTAAAATTTTTATGGGACAGTTCTCTGCACACAACTCAAGTATTTTACATGTCATTCTTCCAAATAAATTTTATGAATATTGGTCAAGAACATCCGCCTCCCACTCAAAAAAAAAAAAAGCTTTCAAAGATATGTATTAAAAAATTTGACATCAATTTAATGTAGGGGAGAACTGACATCTCAAAATAGCTCATTCTCATCATTCAGCGAATGTTCTATTACTTCACATATTAGAAGTTTATAAGTTACTCAGCAAAATTTTAAGTTTTTCTCCTATAGATATTATATATTTCTGAACAAACTTAATCCTAAGTGTTTTATATGTTTTGCTGCTATTGTAAATGGGTGGTTTTTTCCTATTTTTATCTAAAACATTACCCTATCATATATTAAAGCTAATTCTCTATAGTAACTTCATAATCAATCACTTCTAAATCTCTCTAGGTATACAAGCATACTTCATTTGCTTGCATGCACTTTACTGTGCTTGCAGATTCTGATTTTATTTTTTTGATGATATTAAGATTTGTGGCAAACTTGTGACAAGCAAGTCTATCAGTACCATTTTTCCAAAAGCATGTGCTCATTTGTGTCTCTGTTCCTATTTTGGCAATTCTCACAATATTTTAAACTTTCTTATGCTATTGCACACTTAATAGACAATAGTATAATGCAAACATAACTTTTCTGGGAAAGCAATGTAGATTTATTACAATATTCACTTTATTGTGGTGGTCTGGAGACAAACCCATAATGTAATAGAAGTATGCCTATATATAGGCTTTTCCATTTAACATTCATATCATTATTAAATTACTCTATGTTGTCTCCTCCTTTTCTCTGTCCCATGTTAGTCCATCCTCTCTTCGTTTTTAGTTGTTTTGATTAAAAATTCCTTTGGAAAATTTGTTGTTTATTCAAATGGCTTTGAGATAACATTCTCAAGAAAAAATGTTAATACCTCTGGTGTTAGTATTGCTATTGCCGAATTTTGGACATCTGGTGTGGTGCTGTAGGATCAGCACTGGACTGTGAACCACAAGGTCGGCAGTTCACATCTACCAGCTGCTCCTCGGAAACCCTACATGTGGTTCGCTATGAGTCACAACTGACTCCATGGCACTTAACCACAACAAATTAACAAATTTTACAGAATTCAATTAATTTCACGTAAAAACTTACCATCTATTTGATACTTTACAGTACTTACCATCTTAAAATTTGTCTGTTTCTTATTCCTACCAGTGCTTCTCTCCTATTATCCTCATTATCAGTGTTAGAAGCTTACCCATAATTTACTAAAAATGTGCTCTTGGTTTTACTACCCTTTCTCTTTCTTAAAATTATCTTTCCAATTTCTTCCCTCTGCTTTTCCTCTTCCACTATTTATTACTTTGTTTGCTTGTTAGGGGCAGCATACAGATAAGAAAAGATGCTGCTTTTCTAGTGTATTGAATTGGCTGCTTTGATCAAATAATTGCATGATTTCTTGAGTAATAATAAAAAGAGTCAAAGCCATATACTCTCTTCTGAGTATAGCTTTGACCATGTACCTTAAGTTTCTGTTATATCGCTAAATCTCTTGTCTAAAATGCAACACTGCTATTTTGACTTTTGATTTCTTGTTTATCTTAAAAGAGTCATTTAGAATGCTTTATGGTTTCCAAGTGAAACTTTTCTTTCCAATTTATCCTTTTGTTAGATTATTTCCAGAATTAATGTATTGTGATCTCTGAGAGAAGTTCATCAATTCTACTTTTTTAGAAATTGAGATTATTTATGTGTTTAAGTACCATCAATATTTGTAAATTACTGATAGATATTTGACAAGAATTTGCTGGTGGGAGCTGTGGGATAAAGCACTGGACCACAAGGTTGGTTTGAACTACAAGGTTGGAGGTCCAAACTCACAAGCCGCACCTTGGAAACCCTACATTGTTGTTGTTGTCTTCGAGTTGGTTCCGACCCATAGTGACCCTATGTAGGGCTACCAAGGAGCAGCTGGTGAGCTTGAAGCACCAACCTTGCAGTTCAAACGGACTTTGCAGTTCAGCACATTACCCTACAGTACCACACCAGGTTGCAATGAATGGGAACCAACTTGACAGCACTTAACAAAAATTATGCAATCCACCACTTGCCTGTCATTTGTCATACTGCAGTGGATTGTGTGTTGCTATGATGTTGGAAGCTAAGCCACTATTATTTTAAATACCAGCAGAATCATGCAAGGTGGACAAATTTCAGCAGTTTCTACACTATGACAGAGTAGGAAGGAGAGGCGAACCACTTCTACAAGATTAACCAATTAAAACCTTATGAACAGCAGGAAAATACTGCATGATATGGGGCCAGAAGATTAGCCCCTCAGATTGGAAAGCACTTAAAATACAATTGGGGAAGAGTTGCCTCCTCAAAGTAAAGTTGATCTTATTGATGTGGATGGAACCAAGCTTTCAGGACCTTCATTTGCGGATAGGGCATACCTTAAAATGAAAATAAACATCTGTAAATATCCATTAATAATCAGAATGTGAATGTTTGAAGGATAAATCTAAGAAAATTGGAAGTCATAAGAAATGGAATGTATAAAGATCAATCTCCTAGGCATTAGTGAACTGAAATGGACTGGTATTGCCCCACTTTGAATCGGATAATCATACGCCAGGAATGACAAATTGAAGAGAAACTGCATTGCATTCATCATCAAAAAGATCGATCCTGAAGTATAATGCTGTTTGTGATAGGATAGTATCCATATGCCTATAAGGAAGACCAAGGAGCTCTGGCAGCGTAGTGGTTATGAATCGAGCTGTGAACCTTAAGGTTAGCAGTTCAAAACTACCAGCTGTTCCGCAGGAGAAAGATGAGGCTTTCTGCTCCCGTAA
>NW_006408806.1:549734-554646 GCF_000296735.1 Chrysochloris asiatica | reverse complement strand
AAGAACACCCACACTTGCAGATAATACCCACTTGACCTGGCTTCAATGACTGGATGATCAGAGGAAACAAAGAGTAATCTGATACAATTTTATGAACTTGACCTACACCTATGGTTGCAGTAGCTCAAAAGAGGGAACAAATCTTTACAGCAAGGATCATTGCCACCCCCTCCACACACAGAGTAGACAGGGATAGGCAACTTGGACATTGGCTACCCAAAGTGGGGGTGCTACAGAGGCAAGAAGTGACTGGCTTACAAGCTTTCAAGAGGGAACCTAGATGCAAAGGGCGTGGAGGAAGGTAGACTCTCCACTGTGTAGTGTCCAATCTGTCTAGGCGGGGCTGATGAAAGTTAATGTGGATATGTCTCTTGTGATACAATAGTGAATAATTATTATCAGGACTGATTGTGAGGATTGGAAACGTAAATGTAGATGTTTTGTAGCAAGGAGGGGAGTGATTAACTTTGCAGTCTAGGAGCAGAGGTCCCTGGGACCATCAAGGGAGAAGAGCGGAGAGTGGTACCCACCCAGAGAAGCAGTGATGCCAGAGATGGAGGCAGAGACAATGACGTGGAGAGATGGAGCAGCTGGGGACTTTAGACCCAGAGATGGAGGGGGCTGTGTGCTGATGACCGGGGAAAGGTGGGGGGAGGCAGGGTTGCAGGGTATTACTTTGGTTGGTTGATGATGCATGGAGGGGATTGTAACCATGGCAATGAAATGATATACGATACGATGAATGTAAAACTAATGTTCTTCTGTGTAAACTATCACATAATTCACAAGAAAACATTAAAAAAAAAATTCATAGTTAGAGAAGATCCTAGAATATCTGAACCAACTGATGATTTGAAGATCTATTGTGCCACCCAAGGCTTCCATTTTTGGTTAAAAGGATACAAAAGAGTATCTTTTAGACCATGTGAGTAACACATAGATGTTTGGCCAGTTCAGACAGGTTAACAGTGTAAGTCTGAATGTATAAGAAAGTTACAAAAGTCATTGCAGAAATAAAAAAAATGAGAACCTTCTTATAGTGCAGATACAAATTACATGAATAATCAGTTTAGAATATTTAATGGGAAATGTATGTACTTTTCTCTCATACTTCGTGCTGAAAGAATGCACAGCATAGCACTATACTTTTTATTGTATTTCTTTACTAACAATGAGATTAAAATCTAAGTTATTTAAACGGAGATGTTATGAACACCTTTTTTTTTTTTTTTTTTTTTTTTTAAGTGCCATAGGACTAATTTCTGCAAAATCTGTCTTGAAATTGGTATGGAGAATAAGCATAAAAAATTCCTGTTAAATCCAGTATGGGTAAAGGCATGTTCAGCCTGAGAAATAGGGAAAATAATTGGTTAAAATAAATGCCTATCTATGAGAAATAGATTTCCTTAATAATTTGGAAGCAAAGTAGTGGAAACACTGTATTAGTCAGAGTACTAAGAAAACATTTGATATGAAATAATACCTCAGGGAATAAATTTGATGATACAACAGACCCTGCACTGGTCTAATGTCTATAATTTCATCTAAATGTCAGTAATGGAAAAAAATGAGAGAAGGAAGATTACAGAAAACACATGGGTCTGTCTGTCTTCTGCATGTGACTTTATGGGGATTCTTTATTAGAATTACATAATAGTGAAATCTGGCCAGTAACACATAGGAGAAATTATCTAAAATCATGACATTTTCCATGCTACATCAGCATATAAGTATAGTCCAGAGTTCAAATCTTAGTTGTGTTATACTTATAAGCCAGCAAGCAATACAGGAAATTTTCTTCCTCACATTTAGAATTAAGTTTAGCTCCCAAAGCCCCTACTAGGGAAATCATATCTACTTTCCCTCTCTCTTCCACCCTCTTCTGTCACTCCCTTCCTTCCCTTCTTATTTTCGTCTCCAAAAACATTTGCTTGCTTTTAGCTCTGTTAACAAGCTGTGTAACATAAAATGCATGACAAGAAAAGTCTGAACTTACAGCAAACATTTTTTTGTTGTTTTTGCTTACTTGTCTGAAACAGTGACAGGATCATCCAATGTGAATTTCTATAAGATCTGTAAGGTTATTTGGTTTATGTCTCTCAGAAACTATACTCCAGAACAAAATAGAGTTGCCATTGAAATCTTCACACAGTTCACAGAAAAAAAAAAAAAAGTTGCCACTGAGTTGACTTTGACTCATGGTGAGCCCGTGTGCATTTGCTAGAATATGCTCCACTGAGTTTTCAAAGATGGATTTTTCATAAGATCTCTAGGCCTTTCTTGCAAAGCACCTCTGTGCGGACTCTAACTCCCAACTTTCAAGTTAACAGTTGAGAGTATTAACCTTTTGCACAACCCAAGTTCTCCAGAGGTGAGTCATGTGCTCATAAGTGCCTACATGGTTATTGAAGTGTCGAGCAAATAGTTATGACTCCTATTCCCAGTCCTGTGCTCTTTATACTTGGTCTAGTTCGTTCTCATTTACCACATATGTAAAATAATGAAGGAGGCTTGATGCACTTCAATGTTTGGCCACTCCCCAACTCCCCATACCCAAATGCACAACTCAAATGAATTTTCCAAAGACACTACTGAGGAAAAGGGAAGATGTGATTTTATACAGCAAGATACCACTCTCTTCCTTTACAGAAATTTCCTAGTAAATAAAACATTCCTTGTGGAGTTTAACTCACATATTCAAAGGTCAAAGGTAGTTATATACTTGTATAAAAAATCTTAACACTCCTAATGCAGCTATTTCCTTTGATCTCCCTAGCAAATAAAACATACTGAAGTGCCCCCTCAACAGTTTTCTATTATTGTTGATGTTAGATCTCTGACTTGTAATAAAAAGAGAGATTACATATTCATAAACCTCTTTTTTTTCCTTTTCTTTTTTCTCTGATAATTGTAAAAAGAGGTCAGTTGACCAAGGAGACCAGCAGGGAGCGGGCAGGCCAGCTTTTAAGAGGCTTTGATATACAATTCACCAGGGTCAGGATTTGACCCTAACTTGTAGGCTTAGAAGTCAGATCACCATGCTGAGAACAGAGCCATCTCTCTGGAGTAGAGTATAAGACTGATTTATAAAAACCAGAAGAGTATGAATTTCAAATGTGAACTACATCTGTCCCAGGGACAGGAATACGTATGTACACCTGTGGCTCCAGCCCACTGTCTCATGTCCCTCTTTCACTATTTCATAATCATATGCAGCTGATATGTTTGAAAGTACATGAACAATGCATTACCTACCTAAGAGCTAACCCACCTTTGAAAGAAAAATCACAACCTGAACAAGGAAAATCAGATCAGTGGGTCTGGAGTCAGAATAAAGGAACGTTTAATGGAATTAAACTGATGCATCCATCTCATAATAAGAACGTGCACAAGCAAAGGGACTACACTCACACTCACTTAACAAACATTGGCTACAACCTGCGTTATCTCTCTCCACCGAAGCTCACCATGTGGTCAGAATACTACACGTACATTGGCACAGCTTACTACATCCATCTCTACGTTAGGGACAAGACGACCCTTGCCTCTGGACAGAACTTGAATGGGCACTTTCAATAGCTGTCTTTTTTTCCTTCTTCCTGTTTTCCTTCAATAAAATCATAAACTAAGAACAATTCAATTTTCTTAAGACAAATTTATATAGCTAGGTATTGCCCCATAGATTTTTAGCTCTATTTTTTTTTTTTTTGGGGGGAAGTTTTATCTTTTAGAAGAACTCAAATTTCCTTTATTTCCAAGGTCCTGGGAGAATGTTAACAATTCAGACTATCTTTGCAGTGTGACTTGTGCGTGAGTGATATATGTTGTTAACTCTTTGTTAAAATAACTTGCAATGCTAAGAAACAAATATGTCAATAATAGAAAACATCCTCCATTTTGTTTTTTGAAATCGGATTATTCCGCCATTCCTGTAACTGTTGTTGTTAAGTACCATCGAGTCAGTTCCAACTCATAATGACCTTATACACAACAGAAAGAAACACTTTGCAGTCCTGAGCCATCCTCACAATTGTAGCTAGGTTTCAGCCGATTGTTGCTGTCACTGTGTCAACCCATCCTGTTGGGGCTCTTTCTCTTTTTTGCTGACCGTCTACTTGTTAAAGCATGATGTTCTTCTCCAGGACTGGTCCCTTCTGACAACATGCCCAAAGAAAGAGAGATGAAGTCTTACCATTCCTTCCTTCTAAGGAGCATTGTAGCTGTATTTCTAAAAGACATATTTGCTTGTTTTTCTGAAGTCCATGATGTTTTCAATATTCTTCACCAACACATATGTCAAATGCATTGATGCTTCTAAGATCATTCTTATTCACTGTCCAACTTTCACATGCATATGAGGCAATACCATGGCCAGGTGTACCTTAGTCCTCAAAATGACACTTTAGCACTTTAAAGAGGTCTTCTGCAGCAGATCTGCTTAATGCAATACATTATTTAATATTTTACTGGCTGCTTCCATGAGCACTGATTGTGGATCCAAGCAAAATGAAGTCTTTGAAACTTCAATTTTTTCCCCATGTATCATGATGTTATTTATTGATCTAGTTGTAAGGCTTTTCATTTTCTTTACTTTAAGGTGTAATCCATACTGAGGGTTGTAGTCTTTGATCTTTATCGTTAAGTACCTCTAGTTCTCTTTACTTCCAGCAAAGTTGTCATCTGCATATTGCAGGTTATTAATGAATCTCCAGTCCTGATGCTTTATACTTCTTCATATAATCCAGCCTTATGGATTATTTGTTCAATATGCAGATTGAATAAATATGGTGAAAGGATACAACTGTGGCACACACCTTTCTTGATTTTAGACCATTCGCTATCCCCATGTTCTGTTCAAATAAGCTATGTGCAGGTTTCTCATGAGCACAATTAAATGTTCTATAATACCCAT
>NW_006408806.1:546402-549634 GCF_000296735.1 Chrysochloris asiatica | reverse complement strand
ACTCTATGGCACATAACAACAACAACATAAGGAAGACCAGCTAATATTATTATTATTCATATTTACACACTAAGCATGAATGCAGCCAATGATGAGAAAACTGAAAAAATCTATTAATTTCTTCAGTCTGAAATTGATCTAAGATGCAACCAAGATGCACTGCTCATTACTGGTAACTGGAATGTGAAAGTTGCAAATAAAAATGAAGGATTGGTAGTTGGAAAATACGGAATTGGTGACAGAAATGATGCGGGAGATGGTATAACAGAATTTTGCAAGACTAGCAATGACTTATTCATTGAAAATATCTTCATCCAGCAACATTAATGGTGATTATATAAATGACATGGATCTCACCAGAGGAAACAGAGGAATCAATTCAACTACATCTTTGGGAAGAGACAATGAAGAAGTTCAATATCATTAGCCAAAACAAGGCCAGATTCAGACTGTCGGGTACTTATAAGTAAACTCATATACTGACACTGAAGAAAATTAAAATAAGTTCATGAGAACCAAAATACAACATTTGACTGTATTTAACCTAAATTTATAAAGCATCTCAAGAATAGATCAGATGCACTGGACATTAATGAATGAAGACCAGAAGAGTTATTAAATGACATCAAGAATATCATACATGAAGAAAGCAAAAGGTAATTTAAAAAATAAAAAGGAAAGAAAGAAAGAAAAGACAAACCCTGATGTCAGAAGAGATTCTGAGGCTTGCTCTAGCATGTAGAGAAGCTAAAGCAACTGGAAGAAATGATGAAGTAAAAGAGCTGAACAAAATTTCAAAGGACAGCTTGAGAAGAAAAAGTAAAGTATAATAACATGTGCAAATACCTGGAGTCAGAAACCCAAAATGAAGAACACAACATTTTTCAAACTGAAAAACACTGAAGAAAAAATTCAAGCCCTGGGTTGCAATACTGAAAGATTCTATAGGCAAAATACTAGAGGTAGGAAGCAACAAAAGAGATAGAAGAAATACACAGAGTTACTGTGCCAAAAGTAATTGGTCAGTGTTCAACTATTTCAGGAGGTACCACATCATCAGCTGCTTTGTGGGAGACAGATGACGCTTTCTGTTGCCATAAAGATTTACTGTATCAGAAACCCTATACAGGGTTGTTGTGAGCTGGAACTGACTCCACGATACTTGGCAACAGTGTTTTCTTAATTTCCTCTCTAGTTTAACAATTTGTGAGACATACATTTCTTTCTGAGGGTTTTAACTTTAAGCATAGTTCAAAAGTTTCTAACTGGGGAGAAAAACTGTATATATGGGGTTTTCAAAATGTTCATAGAAAATACGTATAATGAGAAAAAGAAACTACGGATGGATTTCAATTTTTTTTTCGTACCCACATAATCTTGTTATGGCACGTCTGAACAGGATCTAATGTGAGGCACTAAGAAAGATACGGCATCAGTTGAAACAAACACCTATGAGAGCAACATGAATTCTGCTAAAATTAAAGCAAGAGTAAGCATCAAATTTATGGTAGCGCTCAGGTGGAAGAATGTTGAAGTCACTGATGCTTTATGAAAAGTTTATGGGACAATGAATGGACCAACAAAAATCAGCAATTTACTAATGCATAACTTGTTTTAAGAAGGACCAAAACAAAGCCTGCAGCGTCAGACTATTAATTTATGAGAAAACAATCTTATTAGCGCCCTAATTGAAGAGGGCCTGAAATTAACTGCAGAAACAATAACCAATACCATAGACATCTCAATTGGTTCTGCTTACACTATTCGGACTGAAAAATGAGCAAACTTTCTGCTTGATGGGTGCCCAGATCAATTACAGACAAGAGCAGAGTTTTCCATGGAAATTTTAAACAAGTAGGATCAACACCATGAAGCCTTTCTACTAAAAACTGTAATAGGAGATGATACATGGCTCTATCAGTAGGATCTTTAAGGCAAAGAACAAAAGAAACAATGACTACCAAGAGGTGGGAGTGTGCCAGTCAAAGCAGAAGTGGCCTGGTAAAGAGCAAACGTCATGGCAACAGTGTTTTGGAATGCTCAAGGCATTTTGCTTATTGACTTTCTGGCGGGAAAAGAATGAAAACTTCTTCTTATTGTGGCTATTTTAAGAAAATTATCCAAAGCTTTAGTAGAAAAATGCCCAGGGAAGCATCACCAGAGACCTTCTCCACAAGATACTGCTCCTACTCATTCCTCTCATTAAACAAGGACAATTTGTTATAGTTTCCATTATAGATCATTAGGCATCCACCTTACAGTCCTGATTGGACTAAATCTAACTTCTTTTTGGTTCTAAATTTTAAAGAAGTCTTTAAAAGGCATCCCTCCTTTTCTTTTCCCAATTAATAATGTAAAACAGGCTGCATTGACATGGTTCAGTTGCCATTTAAAGGACTCTCAGTTCTTTGTTGTAGTTGCTAAGTGCTGTTGGGTCAGTTCTAACACATAGTGACTCTATGTAGGGTTTCCAAGGAGTGACTGATGGGTTTGAACTGCATACCTGTGGTTAGTAGTCAAGTACTTACTCTACAGTACCACACCAGGACTCCAAGTTCTTTACAGATAGTTAGTGACTGTTATCATTTATACAAAAGTATCTTAATGTTGATGGAGGTTACATTGAGAAATAAAGCTTATATTTTTTATTTTTATCTTTTAAATTCATCTTTTGATGAACTTGAAGACCTTTCATACTTTGATTAATATAGGTGATATGTACCATGGAAGACACTGTACTGCATTAGAAAACTCCTAGCAAATATTTTACAAACAATAGAACAGCTAATGACATTGTCGAGTGATAAAATTTAATCTGAAAAATAAAACCAAGTCAAATTTAAGCTTATATTGTTGTTGTTGTGTTAGGTGTCTTCAATCGGTACCAACTCATAGCAACACTATGCACAGCAGAACGAAACACTGCTGGATCCTGAGCCAACCTCACAACTGTTGCCATGCTTGAGCCCACTGATGCTGCCACTTTGCCAATCCATCTCGCTGGGGGTCTTCCTCTTTTTCTCTGACCCTTCACCTTACCAAACATGATATCCTTTCTCCAGCGACTGGTCCATCCTGACAATATGTCTGAAGTATGAGAGACGAAGTTTGGCCATCCTGGCCTCCAAGAAGCACTCTGGCTATTAGTTCTTTTGGCAGCCCATGGTACTTTCAATATTGTCCTCCAACACTGTAACTCAAAAGCATCAACTCTTCTATGGCTTTCCTTATT
>NW_006408806.1:544294-545517 GCF_000296735.1 Chrysochloris asiatica | reverse complement strand
TCAGCCATACCACAGAATACCAGGCAAAGCAGATCCAGGGCAGAGCTCCAAAACTCGGAACCACAGAGATAGGAATATTTTTAAAGTTTGAAGGCTTACAGCTAGAGGAACTTGAAGCTGAAATAAGAAATCACGCACTTTTGAATCTACCGGCTCATAGGCCCAGAGTTGACATCTTGGGTGAGACCAAACGGCAAGCCAAGCAGGGGAGCAGACACACCATGAAAAAACGCCACAGGAACCTTGGATCAAAAGTGGATGATACACTTCGTTGGTTTTGCTTTGTTCTGATTTTTTTTGGTATCTGGTCATTGTCCCCCCGCCCCCACTGTTTGCGCACCTCCATTCTGGTGACTGGGGTGGGGGGTGCCTGAGCACGTGGACACCCCCTCCTCACCACTGGTGGGTTCTTCTGCCACTCATGTGCACAGATACTCAGCCCAAGAGCTGGCCCTGAAAGTTTTTTTTTTAAATACGGGAAAGGCCAGGACAGGGCTATAGAGAGGGAAAGAGAGTTTAAACACAAAACAGGCTGAAAATTAAATTAAAGCCTGAGGTATAGCATAACAAGCAACAGTGGCATCTTGAAATCTCTCAGGTAGCTTTGAAAGCAAGAAACTGAAGGGAGGACATTAAACTCATACTCATATTAGGCTACAGATTTTTTTTTTCCTTCTCCTCTCCCTTCTCTCTCTTTTCTATGATTATAGACTGCTGTATTTAGTCTAGTTCTGTTTTGTTGTTGTTGTTTTGGTGTTTTTGTGTGTTTTTTAAAATTTTTCTTAGTTTTTTTTGTTTGTTTGTTTCTGGTGCTGTTTTATGCTCCCCCTTCTATCTTTGGGGGACTCTTTATCTCCCTGTATTACCCAAGAAGGTCAGCAACTGCTCCCATATAGTCAAGCTACAATCACTCTATAAAACACCAAGACCCAGGGAAGAACCAATATAAACTGCCATATACCAGGGAGGCAGACAAAACCTGTAAAAGTTACTCTGAGTTAAGCAATAAGAAGAGTGAAAAGCAATAAAAAGAGTGACCACATCCTGATCACATCTACCTGGAAGGAATCTAAAAGCAGAAAAAATACCAAAACACATACTCAATTAAGTATTAAGGCCACAGATAAACACTAAACATGTCCAAGAAGTAAAAGCAGATGACCATATCAGCACATGTCCAGAAACATGATAAAATGTCTGAGAAAATGACCTAGAGGTACACC
>NW_006408806.1:522843-535866 GCF_000296735.1 Chrysochloris asiatica | reverse complement strand
ATCCCTAGCTCCACAGCCTCTTCTGAATCCCTCTTGAATTTCTGGCAGCTCCCTGTTGATATACTGCTGTAACTGTTTTTTAATTATCTTTAGTAAAATTTTACTTGCATTGATATTATTTGTGATGATTTCTATATGCCTACAGTAAAAGTTTTCTAAAAACCTCACACAAGAATGTAAGCACCCAGGGGACAGGAATCCTGCTATGGTTGTGGATTTATCCCAAGCAGCTAATTGCTGTCAAGTCAACTCAGACTCATGGAGACCCCAAGTGTGCAAGTCAGAACAGCTCTACAGGGTTTTCAAGGCTATGACCTTTTGGAATGATCAGGCTTGTCTTCTGAGGTGCCTTTTAGTAGGTTTGAACCACCAATTCTCTGACTAGTAGTTGAGTTTCTAACAATTCGTACGACCCAGGGATTCCGGAACTGTGTAGTGTTCAAAATATTGACTGCATATAAATGAATTCAGCCTATAAGCTAAACTACATGTTAAAAACAAAAATATTTCAGATGCCAGACTATGACTGTCTCAAACAATGTCATTGTTATTGTTGGTAAGTGTTGTCGAGTCGGTTCTGACTCATAACTACCCTGCATAGGGTTTCTAGGGTAAACTTGAACTTTCGACCTTACGGTTCAAACCAACCTTGCAGTCCAGAGCATTGATCTATGGTGCCATAGCAGGACTCAATATACACGATCAATTCAAAGATTCTCACTTAGTCTACTGACTTTCAGTATGATGCTATTTTTAAATAAATTCTAATAAAGTAGGACTACAAATTTTATCATCTATTAACACATTAAAGTTAATAAGGTAACTAATAATGTCTGTTGGCATTCATTAACATAAAATTCATTCAAAATTATTTTATAATTCCTATCTTCATCTTCTTGCATATACTTTATTCTTTAAACCGATACTTAAAAGAAAGAAATTTCCAGGAACATGTATTACTTTTTTTTATATATATACGTGAAAAATACTTGTGTTAATGGTAAGCCTTTACCTATCACTTTATTCTTCTTTCCATTTTTTATAGGTGTACAAAGCAAACTTCGAATGTGTTGCTGTTTTACATTTTCCATGTTTTCATTCTAAAAAAAAAAAAAACCAAAACAGAACAGCAAAAAATTATGAAGAGATAAAATGATGTATTAGATGGCACATACTTACATCACTAATATTCTCATCTTTTATTAACTGAAGATAAAATCAGAGTACAGAAGATGTAAAAACTATAATGAAGTTCACATAATTGTAACATAAAGCAGCCACTCTTTATAAAAATATCTCCACCCTGCATTTTGACTTTTTACATTTTAAACATTTCCAAATAGCTTATCGTAATAATAAGACGACAATTTACTCAGCATCTACTATACTGACACAGTAGATATCGCAAATAATCTGGCAAGGGGCACAACACAAAAGTATCTTAGGGCATTGTTGTGAGCTGTCAAGTCAACTCCAACCAACTCAAAGCAGTCCTATAGGACAGAGTAGATCTCCCCATAGCATTTTTTAGCTGTAATCTTTGTGGGAACAGATAGGTATTTTCCCACAAAGCCACTGGGTAGATTTGAAATGCCAATCTTTCTGTTAGCAGACAAGTTTAAATCTGAGAATCCAGGCTTCTATCTAGGATCCTTGGTTTTGTTAAGAACCTTGGAGTCAGTTTAGACTCATAGTGCCCCTATATAGGGTTTCTGGGGAGGGATTGGTAGATTTGAACAGCCGATCTTTTGGTTAGCAGTCCAGTGCTTACCTGCAGTGCAACACCAGAACTCCATCTAGGACACTTCATTGTTACAAACGGTATTGCTTTATCCTGTCATTCCATTTTTAGCCAAATAGACAGGTCTATAAGATGAACATTAATACTAGGGAGGTACACACTCTTGCATAGTCAAGCATTTGAGATCAGAAAGGCAAGATTTGCCCAAGGACAAAGTCTAGAAGGTAGGAAGGCTTAGGAGGAAGAAGAAATAGAAACAGAAAACACAGGGTGGGAATGGACTAAGTGATGTTACATTGTGGGGATTGCAATCAATGACATGAAATAAAATGTTTATGAATCACTGAATGAAAAAGTTGATTTGCTCTGTAAACCTTTCCCTAATTCACAATAAAAAGTCAAAAAAATAAAATTTTACAGAGACAAACTTATCCTGCTTTAATAATGCTGCAGCTTCTCTTGTCCATATATTATTCAGAATTCTGGTGTGGTGCCCTGTATAATAAGCACTGGACTGCTCCTGCAAGGTCTGCAGTTCAAACCTACCAGTTGCTTTTCAGAAACAGGGTTGTCATGAATTCGTACTGACTTGATGGCACTTAACAACAACAATATATTATTAAAGTTCAAATAATATACTGTTTATTATAATAAATAATAAACATAATGAAACCAAGGCAGTTGCTTCAATGTGCAATGCTTTTCTGAATTAAGAGAAAATACTAGAATTCTAAGTTTTTAGTGTCTGAGAATTGTTAATTCCAGGGAAATACGAGGGAACTTCAAAAAGTTCATGGAAAAATGCAGTTAAAAGATAATGAAAACTTTCCACGAACTATTTGAAGTACTTCTACAGATACTTACTTTCCAACAGAGCTGCTCACTGAGTAGATTACCAATTTACACAAACTTGAGTTAACCGAAGCTTAATTTTTTAGGATAAACTTAACTCTAGCAATAATTTAGAAGCTATTTTGCTGACATGTAGGTAAAGCATTAACTTACCTCAACATAAATGTATTATAGTTTATTAAAATACACTTAAAAATACCTAAGTATTTATGTTATTATTGTGAAGTATTCTTGAGTTGATTTTGACTCACAGTGACCCACATGATGAAATAGAACTGACCCATAGAGTTTTCTTGGCTATAATCTTTATGAGAGCAGATTGTCAGACCTATCTCCTGTGGAGCTGCTCGGTGGGATTGAACTGTCAACCTTTCAGTTAGCAACAGAGAACTTAACCACCAACGCTCCATTTTAAGTTTAGATGACTACCTCTAAATAGATAATATGAGCTATTTAATTTGCATTTATCTGATCAGGGAAAGCACTTCAATAACCATCTGGGAGGCCATCCTTTAGTTGAAGAATTAACTGTAAGTACCAATCTGATGAGAAAACAGCAATCTAATATTAAGTCTAAAATTGGGTTACTTACTGTCCAGGGAAATCTTCTGTCCTTACTGACATCTGGGATATTGAGTGGTTCCATAGTATTCTTGACATACTGAGCATACATGTAATTGATTTTATTTGCATCACGTTCCCTGTGGGAATAACAAATATGAGTTCTTTCTGTGTACACAGAAAGCAAGCAAAGCAGAGTTAAATAAAGGATTCTATGAGACAGATCACTCTCAAATTTTAGGGAAAAATAAGTATTTTAATTGGAAAAGGCAGTTTTAATTGTGTACTAATTATAACTTTGGTAAGTACTGCACTAAATATTTTTAAAAGGGGGAGAAGTTTACAATTTGACAACTGTAAACAAGTTTAAATAATGTCAGAGTACTAATCCTATTAGCACTCTTACTGGACATTCTGATTTGTGTGACATTTAATGTAAAATTTGCATGGATCTGGTATGAGGCTATTAGATAAGTACTGGACTGCTAACCACAAAGTGGGTGGTTCAAATCCATCAGCTGCTCCTTAGAAACCCTATACTGGGTTGCTATGAGTCAGAACTGACTCAGCAGCACTTAACAGAACAACAACCCCCTCTCCCCATATCATATTATTTTCCCCAGATTATAAAAGTATGAGAGGTCTAGTGCTTCTTTTAGTTCCTCAATTTTTTACTTTCTCCATCAATATTAATAAAGCAATCTTTTACACATTCTACAACCAAAGAAAAAGCTATCAAGCAGACTTGGAGAAAACTTATTAGCTCCTCTTTTGGACTCTTTTTTTTCTCTTCTTCCTCTGCCTTTTTCTTGCCTCTCCTTTGTTAACATCATTCCTTTTATTCAATTCCCTCTCTACATTCTTTTGTGCTTTAAAGATTGAAAATGAATCTACTTCAAATTTGTTTGATTTTATAACAATGATGATGATTAACCTAGCAAAGAGGATCCAGTGACAGAAATGTACTCCAGATGAAAGGATTGGTAGGTTAGGTGTATGTCGTAGAGTCGGTTCTGACTCATAGAGACCCTGTATAGGGTTTCCAAGGCTGTAAATCTTTACGGGAGCAGAAAGCCTCATCTTTCTCCTGCGGAACAGCTGGTAGTTTTGAACTGCTGACCTTGCTGTTTGCAGCCCAATTCATAACCACTATGCTACCAGATATGCCTATTTTAATTTTAATATTATTAACTGAAGAAGTAGAACATTTCATTTTGAGAGAGATTTAAAAAATAAGATATATTGTTGTTGTTGTTAAGTTCCAACTCACAGCAACTCTGTATAAGGTTTCCGAGGAGTGACTGGTGGGTTTGCACCCCAACCTTGCAGGTAGCTGTCCAGTGTTTATCCTATGTTGCCACAATTGTACTCCAAATAATACTTGTTGTTGTTATTAAGTGCTGTCGAGACAGCTCTGATTCATATAAACCCTGTATAGGGTTTCCAAAGAGCAGCTGATGTGTTTGAACCGGCAAACTTAACAGTTAGCAGCCCAGTGCTTATCCTACAATACCACACCAGGAGATGGGCACAATATTGGAACTATGAGATGACATGAACATAGTTCCAATATTCTGCCGATCTTCTGTGCTTTTCACCTAACTGCCAAACTGCTCCTAAGGCCTGATGTTTTAAATGGTGTTCTTAAAGATTGTGATCCCACAAAGATTCCTGAAGTCTGTTGTCACATTTCTGGTCAAGATATGTGAGTCATTTCTTTCTTTGCTGTATATACTAGTTTAAGTATGGTGGTGGTAGTGGCTGTGTGCCACTGACTTGGATCCAACTCATAGTGACCCTGTATATGGCTTCCAGAAGTTAGTTCTGGTGTAGCTCTATAGGGTAAGGACTAGATCGTGAGGTCAGTTTGAACCTCAAAGTTGGTGGTTCAATCCCACTAGCTGGGGGTTCAAACCCAACAACATACGGTTTCCAAGGCTGTAAATTTTTACAGAAGCAGAAAGTCTTATTTTCCTCCTGCAGAACTGGTAGATTCAAATTACTGACCTTGTGGTTAGCTTGTAATCTACTACTCTATTAATGCCTCTTATAATTTATTTAAATCATATACTAACCAGATGCCCAGTATCATGTTTGAGTGAAAAACATACAAATAAACAAAAAACTGAAAAGGAAATGATAGGTGTAACTGAATTTTATATGAAACATTTCCTAAGTCTGCACTGATAATCTGAGGAGGTTTACATACTATCATACAAATCAAGCCTACTACACTCATATGGCATCTATTTCATGTGTGTTATTTGGATCGTATTCAAGAAAAGGTTATGAGATAAGTATAGGGTTTCAGTTCACAAAACACATTTTAAAACTAAAATAAAGAAAAAAGAAACACCTAGGGAAAAAATAAGAAGCAGCTAATGAAAACGAGATTACAAGGAGAAAGAAGTACATTGGAGAAGTGAGATACATTTGTCCAAATAGCCTTTAAAATTATAACAATAATAACAACCATTATTATTATTGGAGACTTGGTGTGGCGCTGTAGGAAAAAGCACTGGACTGCAAGGTCAGTTTGAATAGTAAGGTCAGGTCAAACTCGCCTGCTGTTCCTCCAAAAACCCTATGCCGGGTCACTATGTGTTGGAACCAACTCAATGGCACTTAACAACAACAACATTAACACTACTATCATTATGTTACTTGGTTGGTTGGTTGATTATATGCTGTGGAGTCAGTTCCAAACAATAGCAACCCTGTACAGGGTTTCCGAGGCTGTAAATCTTTACGGGAGCAGAAAGCCTCATCTTTCTCCTGCGGAACAGCTGGTAGTTTTGAACTGCTGACCTTGCGGTTTGCAGCCCGATTCATAACCCCTACTCTACCATAGCTTATTGTACTAAAATTATGCATCTTTGTAATTGTTGCTATGTTTGAGCCCATTGTTGCATCCACTATTCAAACCATCTTCCTTATTTTCACTGGCCCTCTACTGTGCTAGGGGAGCACAGTGGATCTGTAGGATAAGCACTGGACTGCTAACCACAGAGTTGGCACTTTGAGTCCATCAGCTGCTCCACAAGAGAAAGATGGGACTTTCTACAATGGCTTAGATTTACAGTCTAAGAAACCCTATACAGGGTTCCTGTGAGTCAAAACTGACTTGACATCACTTAACAACCACCACCAGTTTGCTAAGCGTGATGTCCTTCTTAGGGACTGGTCCCTCCAGATAACATGTCCAAATACATAAAAGTCTTGCGATCTCACTTGCAAAGAGCATTCATTCTTACTGTACTCCTTTCAGGTCAGATTTGTTCATTCTTCTGTCACTCCAAGGTACATTTAATATTCTTCGTCAACACCATAATTAAAATGCATCAATTCTTCTGCGGTTTTCCTTATTCACTGTCCAGCTTTCACACGCATTTGAGATAATTAAAAATACTATGGCGTGGGCCAGGAGCACCTTACTCCTCAAAGTGTTATCTTTGTTTTTTAATAGTTTAAAGAGGTCTATTGCATATTTGCTCAATGCAATATGTCTGATTTCTTGACTGCTTTTTCTATCAGCATTGATTGTGGATCCAAGTAAAAAGAAATATTTAACAATTTCAATCTTTTCTCAGTTTATCATGATGTTATTTATTGGTTCAGCTGTGAGGATTTTTGTTTTCATTTACCCGAGGAGCTCAACTTCTGGCACTGTATCAGACAATTCCCTGCTATTATAATGTTTTCACTGGTCAATTTTTTTTTCAGAAGTAGACTGTCAAGTTCTTCTCCCAGGTACGTCTTAGTTTGGAAGCTCCGCTGAATCCTGTCCATGGTGGGTGACACTGCTGATACTTGAAACACACCAGTGGTATGGTTTCCAGCATCACAGCAACATGAAAACCAGCTCAGTACAACAAACTGATTAGACGAATAGTGGATGAACTGAAGCAGAGATTATCGTATCTCCACCCCGCCCCCCCAACCAAAGAAAAAAACACCAAACATCTTGTTGCCAAGTTGATCTGACACAATGGAATGGAGTAGAACTGCTCCTTATGGTTTCCAAGGCTGTAATCTTTAGGGACGCAGACTGCTACATCTGTTTCTCACAGAGTGGCTATCTCACCAAGACTCCTCTTAAAACATCACAACATCTGGAAATGAGCCTCCCTTCTGAAATTTGTGGGCCACCCAGCCCTCAAGAACTTCCTGTGCTTTATCCCACTTATAATATGATTTTAATAATTGCATAAAGTTTTCAGCTTGAATATTTTTTAGCTATTACACTTACTATTTCAAAGTAGTCTTGAATGAATTCACTGAATTTACTCACATCATCAAACTTTATAGCATTTGTCAAAGTTAGATGTGATAAAACAATTTGCTTATATAACTTACAGATCTTTTAATACATTAAAAGAAAAACATTATAATGTTTAGCAGACATAAGCTGTTGGAGTGAATAATTTGAATTACTATAAAATCCGGTAATAAATTAAATCCATGTAAATTAGCCTCTTTTAATAACTTATTTATGATTTATAAAAATACTTTTAAACTAGGACTCTTAATTTTTTTTTAAAAAAGGAAATATACCTTTCATTTTACCTGTAGAGAGGAAATGTGGTACTTACCACAAACAAAACAGGTGTGAGTATATAGCAAGACTTTACTTTTGTTTTTGTTTTAAAAATTCAGTCACCAGAAGAGGTCACTATTACACCAAAACACTAGGTTTGTTTCACTAGAACTAGAAATTTGACAACCTAGCTGAATCTGTAATAAAAATTCAAAATACTAATACACAAATCACAATTACACAGATATATGGAGTCCTGGTAGGGACTGGTAACCACAAAGTTGGAGGATCAAACGCACCAGCCACTCTTTGGAAACCCTGTACAGGGTTGCTATGAGTTGGAACTGATTGGACAGCACTTAACAACAACAACAACATGCTGCACAAATATACTAAGACAAATGTATATATCCATCATTTTAGACTGTTAATATGCAATTTTTATATCTTTCTACTAATAGACATATATACTTATGCATATGACTTATTTGTGTACATATGTTTTAAATCTCAGTTTATAATTATATATGTTGTTGTTGAGTGCCATCGAGTTAGTTCTGACCCATAGTAACTCTGTATAGAGTATCCAAGGAGCAGCAAGTAAGCTTGAACCACCAACCTTGTGGTTCAAACTGACTTTGCAGTCCAGTGCATTAACCCACAGCACCACACCAGGGCTCCATAATTATATATTACTAAATTTATATTTATATGGTAACTCATTATTTATGCAAGCAATTAAAAACAAAAGAATCAACTATATATGTCTTATCTAGAAAATCTCAAAGATACAATTTTAAAGATAAAAAAGGATAAATTTCATAACTGAGCTTGATGATCTAGTTTGATACTATCACTTAAGGAGAACACACACATCTCAGAACATGCATACATTAAAAAGAGATTCAATATTAGCTAAACTAATGTCAAATATGCCAGAAAAATGCAATGGCATGAGGGCTTAGGGTATAAACTTCAACTCAAGACTAGTAAGAGGTCAGTTATTCTGTTACGGGAGTCTCTGAGTGGATACAAAGAGTTAACATGGTCAGCAACTAACTGAAATGTTGAAGATTTGAGTCCACAAAGGAAAGAAATGCCTAAAGATCTACTTCCAAAAATCAGACACTGAAAACTATGGAATATACAGTTCTACTCCGATATACATGGTAACCAGGAGTCAAACTGAAATATCCAGAATAGCAGAAAAATCTCTGGGTAGATCTACCAGAGTTTAATCTGCATTGACTAGAAATATGAGGCACCCCACAGAGAAGTTAGCAGTAACAACTTCAGCCAGGTATATCTTCTAGTCAAAAGAAGTTCTCATCTGTTTCCAAGTTATACCCTTACCCCTTTGTAATAGGAGAAAAAGCTTCTCATTAGAATGTTTAAAATTAAATCCATTGTTAAAATGACACTTTTCTAATATTAAGCTCTAATTTACATATAATTACTTAATAAACTGGAGTCCTGGTGTGGCACTGTGGGTTAAAGTGCCAGACTGTAAAGCCGTTAGAACTGCAAGGTCAGTGGTTCAAGCTCACCAGCTGCTCCTCGGAAACCCTATACAGGGCAGCTATGGGTCAGAACTGACTCGACGGCACTTAAGAAAAACAACTTAATAAACTAACCACTTTAAGTCACTATGTACAATAATTTTTCAGTCTTGATGGGGGAAGATATGATGCTAAGTCAAAGCATATTGCTACAAAATCATAGAAACCTTTATTACACAAAAATATCAAAATGTGAAGCTTTTGTTTCTGGACATTCTACATCCAGTGTTAAACACTTCTAACCCTTCCCCTAAAAACAGTGTGATCTTTGATCTGTACTATGTCAAAATGGCAATTTTGGCAACCTCGAGGGGCCCAAGTTCTATTCCTTTTAAATGTTCTGAGTTTGGGGAACAAAAAGAGTGTGGAGGGGCAAGAATAGGGTTGTAGAGTTGATGGGATAAGGTGTCCCAATGAAATTATTGTAGGACAGTTGTTTGCTACCCTGGAAAAATGCGCAAGTATATTATTATGGGGGGGGAAAATTCTGTGTGCAGTTTTACTGGCCTTTTTTCTCACCAACTGTTTTCAATTTTCTTAAAACTACTTCCTAATAAGCCCCCTTGATCATCCAGTGTACTTTGAAAAAAATCTATAAAGATTACCCCCTGAAATACCAAAATTCAGTCACTGTGTCCTTCTGAGGTGATCTGTCTTGAATTTAACAGGCCCAGCAGACCCCCTTGGACCCTTGATAGCCATTGTTTTGATTGCTGTTGCTAAGTGTCGTCGAGTCGCTTCCAACCTCATAGTGACTCTATAGGGTTTCCAAGGAGCAGCTAGTTAGTGAGCTTGAACCACTGGCTTTGCGGTTGAAATGGACCTTGCAGTCCAGCACATTAACCTGCAGCGCCACACCAGGACTCTATTTTTTAAGGCACCTTAATGAGTTCTGGTCTGACAGAGCTTGGTAGAACTCCTGCAACTAAGACTCCCTTGCTACTTGGAACTGAACTCACCCCAGAAATCACTTTTTCAGCTAAACAATATACAGAACAATAACATCTGTGAAGAATGTATTTTTCAAAACAGTCAACTATGCAAGATCAAAAGGGCAACATTTACCCCAAAACAAGGCTGAGGCTGAAAGTGGCAGGAGAGAAGAACAAATGGAAATGGGAAACCCAAGGAGGAAGTGGGAAACCCAAGGAGGAAGTGGGAAACCCAAGGAGGAAGTGGGTACAGTGCTTTTACATTGAGGGGACTGCAACTAACGTCATGAAACAAAATGTATATAAATCATTGAATGGAGAACTAATCTACCCTGTAAACTTACACCCAAATCACAAGAAAACCAAGCAAAGAAAGCTGAGGGTAAAATGAGTACTTTCCTTATGGATTCAATACTTTTCAATATTTTTGTCAGATTTGTATACCCATATATGTATGTATGGCTATATTTAATTTTATATATTAAATTCAAATATATTTTGTTGTTGTTGGTAAGTGCCATCGAGTCGATTCCGACCCATAGCGACCTTGTACAGGGTTTACAAGGAGCAGCTAGTGAGCTTGAACCACTGACCTTGCAGTTCAAACGACTTTGCAGTCTGACACATTAGCCCACAGCGCCACACCAGGACCTTTGGTTAAATTGTTTTAAACCACAAACAACATGATCCCTAGATGTTGTTGTTATGTGCCATGGAGTTGGTTCCAACTCATAGTAACCCTGTACAGGGTTTCGGAGGCTATAAATCTTTACGGGAGTAGAAACCTCATCTTTCTCCCGTGGAACAGCTGGTAGTTTCAAACTACTGACCTTGCGGCTCACAGTCCAATTCATAACCACTACACTACCAGAGCTCCTTGATCCCAAAATAGTTCAGCATTAATATCCTAAATGTAGAAACATTCTCCAACTAACCACAATATCTAATTCCAAAGAAAAGTAGCAATAATTTTCCCATCACCCAAATTGCAGTCCACATTGAAACATTCGGTTATTCCTCCAAATCTATCTTTGATTGAATTTTTTTTCTCTATTTTGTTTTGTATTTTTAGCAGAAACTAATCAAATTCACATACTGCATTTGGCCATTATGCCTTCAAGAACAGTCCCTCTATCCATTTTTTTTTTTTTTTAATGACAGATTTTTTGAAGACCATAGGATTTTTGTTCTATGTGTGTGACATATAAGGTTAGTTTTAGAAGCACTAGCAGTCCTGGTGTGGTGCTGGAGGATAAGCACTGGACTGCTAACTAACAGCAAGGTTACTGGTTCAAACCCACCAGACTCTCATTGGAAACCCTATACAAGGTTGCTATGAGTCAGAACCGACTCAACAGCACTCAACAATAACAGCGCCTTTTACTAAAGAAGGGACTTAGTTACTGAGGGCTTTACTAATGGTGACATCATTCATTACATGAAATAATTTCAAGTCAATTTTCAATCTAGAATTTTAGTTATCAAGAATAAAGTTACAATAATTTCTACATCCATGATCATATGAGACCTTTGTTGTTGTTGTTAAGTGCCGTTGAGTCGGTTTCGACCCATAGTGACCCTGTACAGGGTTTCCGAGGGTGTAAATCTTTACGGGAGTAGAAAGCCTCATCTTTCTCCCGCGGAGCAGCTGGTAGTTTCGAACCGCTGACCTTAAGGTTCGCAGCCCGATTTGTAACCACTACGCTACCAGAGCTCCTTAGATATAATATTAATAGTCTGCGTTTCCTTATGAATCTCTGAGTTCTGATCAGCAAAGTACATCATGGTTAAATAATCTACAACAAATGAACACCAATCAATGTAATAAACAGCAGTATACCTAAGAATTCTGGATTCTTTTTTTTGGTAGATTTATATTCCCTGGAATATTTTATCACTTAAGCGAATAGCACTAGGTTGTTGTTGTTTTTTGCCAAGACTATGAGAAAGAACATTTGGTAGTTTACTCTAACTTCTTTTCCAAATTCTTTAGAAAGTACATATAAAAATGAAGCAATAATCTAGAGTCCTCAGCTGCTCCCTCTCTCCATGTTCCCATCTCTGCCTCCATCTCTGATGTCACTATTTCTCTGGATAAGGTCCCGCACTCTTCTTGTGCTCTTCTCCTTTGATGGTCCTAGGGTCCTCTGTTCCCGGACTGTAAGATTAACTACTCCCCCCTTTTTGTTACAAAGCTTCTGCCTTTACTGTTGTGACAGTTACAATTAGTCATGGTAACAGTTACTCTCTATTGAATCGTAAAGAATCTTCTCCCCATCTCTTTTCACTACTTCAGTACTTTAAAAAACTGTTTGTTGTTGTTTTTTCTGCAAAAGACCTCTAGATTCATGGAAAGAGAGGGACTGAGAGCTGGCAGCCAGGAGGCAGGCTTGCAGAATGTGCCCTTTGGTTGTTTAGATGATTATATATTCCTGAGTGTTTTTGTGTACATCTCCCCATCCTCCCATCCCACTCCCACCCCCTCAAAAAAGAAAAACAGAGTGAATGAAAGCAAGTACTGTTGAATGACGATGCAATGAGGAGACTGTAACCATTGCAATGAAATTCTGAGTGTGAAGCCAATGTTCTCTCATGTAAACTATCACTCAAATCACAATAAAAACTTAAAAAAACACAATAATATTCACTACTTCCACCATATAAATACTTTTTATTATTTCTGAATGACAAGAAAAATAAATTGAAATGATAAAAACATAAAAAAGAACTGAACTATCATAGAGATCTGATCTGATTCTAGCCACAGGATATGTCTTAGCATGAAAAGGATCATGGGCTCTTACAGTCCAAAACATATATATATATATACAGAGAGAGAGA
>NW_006408806.1:508169-522268 GCF_000296735.1 Chrysochloris asiatica | reverse complement strand
CCATTTGAACTGCAAGGCTGGCGGTTCAAGCTCACCAGCTGCTCCTTGGAAACCCTATACAGGGTCGCTATGGGTCGGAATCGACTCGACGGCACTTAACATCTCTCTCATGTATATATATATAATTTTAAGCATGCTCTAAAAACATGTTTAATATCTTATAAGACAATCATGCACTCAGTATCCTCAGGAAAGGCAGTAGAAACAAAACTTATGGCATGATCTCATCCTGATTATATAAGACTATGTATAGAGTACTTATCAAATATAAGTACTAAATACATGGTGGTGGTTATGTGCTGTGGAGTCGGAACCGACTCATAGTGACCCTGTACAGGGTTTCCAAGGCTGTAAATCTTTACGTGAGCAGAAAGCCTCATCTTTCTTCCGTGGAACAGCTGGTAGTTTCGAACTGCTGACCTTGCGGTTCACAGCCTGATTCATAACCACTACACTACCAGAGCTCCTAACATAGTACTTATATATGTTATCTGCTGCGATATCATATTATCTGCTGCAAAATACACTTTAAAAGTGTTAAAGAGCAAAGCTGTCACTTTGAGGACTGAGCTGTGCTTGATACATGCCATGGTATTTTCAATAACTTCAGATGTATATAAAAGTTGGACAATGAATAAGGAAGACTGTAGAAGAACTGATTTATTTGAATTATGGTATTGAGAAGAATATTGAAAGTACCATGGATTGCCAGAAGAACACACAAACTGTGTTGGAAGAAATACAGTCAGAATGTCCTTAGTGGACATGTTTTCAGGAGGCATCAGTCCCTGGAGAAGGAAATCAAGCTTGGTAAAGTGGAAAATTAACAAAAAAAAAAAGAGGAAGAACCCCAACAAGATAGATTGACACAGTGGCAGCGACAATGGGCTCAAACATAAGAACAACTGTGAGGACAGTGTAGGACCAGGCAAGTGCTTCCTGTCATACACAGGGTCACTGTGAATCGGAACTAAGTCAATGGCACCTAACAACAGCACGAACAACATGTCATATTTAAAATATCATATTTGATTTTTTAAAAAATGTTTTATTTAAGTCCTTATGGCTTACTAAGAGTAAGTCTTTTCAGATGTCTATGAAATTTCCAGAAGGATCTAATTCTTATTGAAAAATTACATCAAAAGGTAGTACTAGCGGGTATTAAATGAACCAGTTGTCAAAAAAAAAAAGTACTGTAATGAGAGCTATACTAATTATAACATCATTCACAGTAAGAAATAATTCTCAGGTAGGTCAACTGTAGTGAAAAAACCTGAAGTTTAATATCAAATAGCAACGTATTTTTTAAAAAATAAAGCTATCTATAGCTTATATATTTTAGATCAAACTGGCCATGAAATAAGTATGTAGTCAGTATTATACATTTGTGAACTAAGTTCAATAGAAGAATCCTCACCTTCCATGTGGGAGGTCTGGTTTTGATTCCCAGCCAATACACCTCATATGCAGCCACCTGTCAGTGGTATTTTGCATGTTGTTACAATGCTGAAGATATTTCAGCAGAGCTTCCAGACTAAGTTGGACAAGGAAGAAAAGCCTGGCCATCTACTTCCAAAACTATCTAACGAAAACCCCTATGGATCATAGCAGTCCAATCTGCAATTGCTCATATGGATAGAGCAGAACCGGACAGCAATTTATTTTGTTGTGCATTGAGTTGCCTTGAGTTGGGGACTAACTCGGCAACACAAACACAACATATACTTGTGATAAAGAGAAACAGAGATTAAGCAATTTTACCTTGTTAAAGTGTCTGGTGATTTTTCTAATTCCTCACACTCCATGTGAAACACGCTAGAAAAAGAATCCTGAAATCAGAGCAACAACAGATGGAAATAATTTGACAAGGTAATGAAAACTATCTATATTCACAGAGATACATACATATCTTGGAATTGGCTATAGACATCAATACTTGCCATGTAGTTTTACTTTCTCGCAGACCAAAAGGCCCTATAGCATGAATTTCACAACATCCTCAGAGCTCCGTCCCATTACTAACGACCTTTTATTCATAGTAATAAGAACACTTATTTGAGGACCTTTTGGTTTCTTTTTCTACCACATGTTAATGAATGTATTCACTTCAGAATTTCTCTGTTTATCCTAAAAGTCTCAATTTTTGCCTTTTATGCATATATTAAATGCTATTGTTATAGTCCAAAGAACACTTTTTATAAAGATTTATCACTTAGTAAAATGCTGAAATCACTAAATTAGTTAAGAAAACTTCAGCAACATAGTGAAAGACTTATTTTTCCTTTTTATTGTGAACTGGGGGAAGGCTTACAGAGCAGATCAGTTTTTCATTCAACAATTCATGCACATTTTGCTTCATGTTATTGATTGCGACCCCCACAATGTAACTTCGCTTATCCTACCTGTATTTCTTGCTCCCATTCTTTCTTCTTTCTTAACCCTTCTGAAATTTGTCCTTGGATACATGCTGCCTCTTTGATCTCAAATGGTTAATTACTCTCCTGTGTGCACCTCCTTTGTGTTACTGTTTCCCCTATAGTCTATTATGGCGCAATGGGGTTAATGTGCTGGGCTGCAAAGTCAGTTTGAAACACAAGTTTGGTGGTTCAAGCTCACCAGCCACTCCTCAGACACACTGTACAGGGTCACTATGGGCCAGAACTGACTCAATGGAACTTAACAACAATAACATACACTATTAATTGGCTGAAAATTAAGCCGTGGGGGTGAGTTCATTTACAGACCTGAAGGGTGACTAAAGGTCATAGTTTTAGGAATTCTACCACTGTCTATCCTAGCAGTAAACCCAGTTTTTTTTGGTTTTTTTTTAATGGTTTTGAGATTTGTTCTGCATTTTTCTCCCACTTTACTCAGGATCTAATGTGGCAGTAATGGTAGGGCACCATTTACTTCTTCTGGTCTCAGCTACATGGAGACTGATGTTTGTGTGGTCCATTGGACTAATTAGAGAAACACTTTTGAAGTGACATTTTAAAAACCAGAATGCAAATCTGCATCCATGATAACTGAAAGGAAACAAGTACAACAATGACTTTAATTTAATTTAGAGAAGTGAGCACAATTTTTTATTATCTTGGTTACATTTTTGCTCATGATGTTCAAATATTTTTGCTCAACAAATAAGTGTAATATAAAGACATCATCAGCCAATCCTTTTTCTAAACTCAACAAGCGAACTGTTAAAAAGTAAGTGAAATTTGCTAACAGGCATATATGCTTACAAGCACCACTTAGCCAAATCAGTTGCTATTATAATGGGTGTCAACTGAGAGAAGTATGCACAGAATATTAATTAAAGTGATATTTAAGTTTTTCTGAAAAAGAATTTCCTCATGTATAATTTAAAAAAATTAAATGCTAAAGAGCAGGTCATGGCAAAAAATGATAAAATGACATATTGTATTAATGAGTTGTGACCTGAACTTTAAAAAGACAGCTACTATCTTGTAATCATCTCTCACTAATAATTTTATAACTGATAGAAAATATAAAATATCTATGAGAATACTAATTATCTTTTAGCACAGTGAATTCTCATGTGGTATCCGATTAATAAGAACTTTATATTAATCAATATATCCATTCTGAAACGCACACACAATGATTCAGATGAGGCTGGCCATACAGAAGTCTTAATAGACAAAAAAATTAAGATATGTAACTAGAAGGGTAAAATATATATTTATTATTCTAGTTACCACGAAAAATCTATTTAGATATCAAATATGGATTGTAACTGACCTATACATACAAAAGATAATGTCCACTTTCTTTTCATTTACCAATAAAGAGCTTATTTCTAGGTATTTAATGGGGAAAAAAATAATGTCCCAGATGCAATGGTTCAAAGGTTGAGAAGGGAAAGAGGATGCATAAAAGGAGACTCCCTTTGTCCTGATTCTAGTGGCAATCTCAAGGGGACTGGCTTGTTTATAAATTACCCATACTCTATAACAACATTCAGTTTTCCCCAAACATCTGAAAGTGTTTCTTCACATTACAAATTAATGGAATGAAACACACCCACGATAAGAGCTCACTGGTTTGCCATGTTGGTAAAGGACTTGAGACTATAGTCGCCTTTAGTGACACTCCCTCTATTGGAACATGTCTTCTGGTTTCTAAAGAATTCCTGGTACAAGGAAAAGTAAACACCTAACTCATTCAGGGTGATGGTCCACCTGTTCACAGCAGCTGGGCACTGTCCTTCCTGACCTTCACAAATTAGCGTACTGTAAGGACAACTATTTTTCCATCAAGATACTCATAATGGACAAAAGCAGCACACAGACATTCCCATAGTAACTATTTAGGTCAGAAATGGAAGAGTGCATTAAAGGCACCCTCCAACCTTTCCTTATGTCTCTTCAGTGAGAGCAGCACATACTTTGATCAGCTTTTTGTAAGTGCCACACACATAGTTCTGTTTCAGAGATGGCTCTGAAGCTAAATGAGATTTAAAAGCAGTGCTTTGAGGTGCTCTGTGTCTTTCTAACAATATAAAAATCATACTCTATATACTTACAGAGCAATCTTCATCCACTATGAAAATGGTGCATTTCTGCACCTGCATGAAAGAGATAATGGTGGCAGCTATTTTCTTCAGAATTACTTCTAATGATTGTTGTTCTTCAAAAATTAAGCTAGCAAGATCAAGCAGCACCTAGACAAAAAGATGATAATTTATGAACTGTTTGCATGGCTCAATAGTTACAACAATGGACTCTGATGTATTAAAGAACATGAACATGGTAGAGGATCGTTTTGTCCTGTTACACATAAAGCCTCCATGAGTCAGAGCGGAACTGACGACAACTAAAAACAACAATTTGTGATAAATGAAGGTTTTGTATCAACTTGACTGGGCCAAGATTCTCAGTAGTTGAGCAGTTAAGATGTAGAAATCCCCATCATGAGACCTAATATAATCATCTCCAAGATGAGATCAACCGAAAGGAAATTTCCTTGGGCCTGGGGCCTGCAATATATTTTATTTTACAAATATAGGAGACAGGAGTGAGCAAAGAAAGAAGGGCCTATTACTAGTAGTAACAAAGAGTGGTTCCGGCACTGTTAAGCTCCTAGACACAGGGAAGGCTGATGTCAAGATGCCTGGAGATCTCCACCAAATGCTGGGCCTACAGATGCTGCAAGGAGACAAGAACGTTTCCCCAGAGCAGACAAAGAAAGAGTAAGACTTCTCGAAACACTGACTCCTAGCCTTCTACATTGTGATAGAAAAAAACTGTTTCCTAAAGTCACCAACTTGTGACTTTATTGTGGTGATGCTGTTATAGCAGGACTATATAACTAAGACACACTACAATAATTTATATGGGTTATAAGTTGTTTATAAGAGGGGAGCTTCAAAAGTTAATAGAGAAATCCCTTTATCTTTAAGTTCTATTTTCCCACAAACGTTTTGAAAACACCTTATATATGGCACAGCAACTACGACAAACTTTTGAGTGTTCATTCAAATATTAATATGAAAACCTTTGCTTACTAACAAAACATGGTTAAGATCACAGACTCTGAAACCAAATTACTAGATTTGTAATTCTGGTTCCCCTCCCCCCTTCAGCATAGGTTTGTGGCAAAGAGCAAGTTTCTAAAAACTGGGGATAATGATAGTGCTCAAGTCCACCATTCATTTTTCAGTTTGTCATACTGCAGGGGCCTGCATGTTGTTGTGATGATGGAAGCTATGTCACCAGTATTCTATATACCAGAAAGGTCACCCAATGTGTAAAGGTTTCAGTGGAACTTCCAGACTAAGACATTCTAGGAAAAAGAAGAGGTTGACTACTTCTGAATGGTTAGCCACTGAAAAGCCTTATGAACAGCTGTAAAACATTGTAAGATGTAGTGCCAGAAAATGAAAACCTTATGAATAATAGTAGAACATTGTCAGGCATAGTGCCTAAAGATGAGCCCTTCGGACAGGAAGGTACTGATAATAAAACTGGGGAAGAGCTGCCACCTCAAAGTTGAGCTGGTCAGAATGATGTGAATGGAGCAAAGCTTTCAGGACCTTCATTTGCTGTTGGCACACTAGGATAAGAAATGGACTGCTAACCAAAAGGCTGGCAGTTCAAACCCACCAACCGTTTCTTGGAAACTCTATACAGGATCCCTATAAGTTGGAATCAACCTGACAGCACTTAACAACAATAATTTACTGTAAAAGGTCTCTTTAAAGTGTTCAAGACGAAAGATAGTTTGAGGATGAACGTGTGTCTGAACCAAACCATGGCATTTTCAATAGCATTATATGCATCTGAAAGTTGGACAATGAATAAGGAAGACCACAGAAGAATCAATGCATTTGAATTATGGTGTTGGATAAGAATATCGAAAATGCCATGATCTGCCAGACAACAAACAAATCCTGTCTTTGAAGAAGTGCAGCCAGAATATCCCTTAGAAATGAGACTGGCAAGATTTGTCTCTCATGCTTTGTACATATTATCAGGTGGGATCAGTCCCTAGAGAAGGACATCATTCTTGGTAAAGTGGAGGGTCAGCAAAAAAACTGGAAAACACCCAATGAGATGGATAGACACAGTGGAAGCAACAATGAATTTAAAGCAGACAATAACTGTGAGGATGGCACAGACCAGGAAGTATTCAGTTCTTTTGTGTACAGTGTTGCTACGAGTTAGAACTGAATCAATGACACTTAACAACAAAAAACTTGTAGGTATTAAGCAAGTTAATATTTATAAAGCATTTTGAACAGCATCAGGTACATAATAAACACCACTATTGCTACTGTTACAAACTTCTAAGATCAACAACTATCAAAATCAAAACATACTTTATGAAGTATTCTACAAAGTAAACAACCTTCAAGAATTGCTTTTGTGTTTTTCCTGCAATTTTTCTTTCCTTTGATCCCCATGTAACTTATTAAAATCTTAGATATTTATGTTATGAGAGAGGAAAGAAAAGAATTATTACAGAACATTTCTTGGCAGGTAATCATGCCCTGGTTGCAGCCTGAAAGATGAGTAGGAATTGATCATCTGTTCTTGCTGTTGTTGTTGTTAGGTACCATGAGTTGATTCTGACTCATAGCGACTCTATGATGATAACATGCAAAGTGTGAGAGACAAAGCTTTGTCATCTTGGTTTCCAAGGAGCACTCCAGCTGTACTTCTTCCAAAACAGACCTGATCATAGTCGAGGCAAAAACAACAACAACAACAACAAAAAAAAAACCCTGCATTTTGAGAAATCAGGAAACTATAAATTTTGATCAAATTTTATGACAACATATAGTATAGCTAAGAGAATTAATTGGGAAGATGAGGTAGCAGAATTAAGCAGGGAAAAAACCTAAAAGGTCCTATATGTCTTGTGAAGCAGTGTGGACTTAATGATTAACTGAAGGGGGAAGGGACATTTCCATTTGTGTTCACAGATATGAGGAGTGCATTAAAAAAGGCAAGCATGAAGCATGTAGAACCCAGTTAGCCAAATACTACAGTTAAGGGTAATGGGTAAATCACAGGTCTTTACTTCTTCTTCCTGATACCTTACTAAAATGAGACCAATGAAATGAAGATAATAATAGCAATAATAATTTAAAGCCAACAGTCTCAAAGACACTAGAGAGTGTCTATCAGTTAATCTGGTAGTTCATTAAAAGTATGAAGGATGGAATATGGATTGAGGGGTGGTAATGGATAAAGCAGGGTACACTGGTATATGAGGGTTTGGGATACAATAGCTAGAAAGAGTCTTTCTCTGTCACCCCTATTTCATTTAAGACAGGAAGGCAGCCAGGCATCTATATCCTTTTCAGAAATGGTATTTTTCTAAATTCAGCAGCCCCAGAGAAAACACCTAGAATTTAGGAATGCTCTCAAATGGTCCAAACCAATCATCCCCCAAAATAACCAGCCCCACTAACTCAATTTTGACTCAGGGCAACTCTGTGACAAAGCAGAATTGTTTCATAAGGTTTTCATTGCTGTGCCTCCAGTCTTCTCCACTTTCAGCAAGCAGATATGTGTCATCTGTATACTGCAGATAATCAGCAAGTCTTCCTCCAGTTCTGATGCTGTATTCTTCTTCATGTAGTCGAGCTATTCGGATTATTTGCTCAGCATACAGACTGAATAAGTATGGCTGAAAGGATATAGCCCTGACATACAACTTTTCTGATTTGAAATCATGCAGTATTCCCTTGCTCTGTTTGAATTACTGCCTCTTGGTCTGTGTACAGCTTCTGAAAGAGCATAATTAAGTGTTCAGGAATTCCCATTCTTTACAATGTTATCCATAGTTTGCTATGATACATATAGTCGAATGCCTCTACATAGTTTATAAAGGACAAGTAAACATGATTCTGGTATTTTCTGCCTTCAGCTAAGATTCATTGGACACAAGCAATGATATCCTTCACTCCATGTCCTCTTCTGAATCTGGCCGGAATTTTTGGAAGTTCCCTGTTGAGTTAAGTGTTGCCAGTGTAGCACCAAGTTTGTTAAAACATTTCAATTTGTATTCTTCAGTTCTTTCAGCTTGAGAAATACTAGACGTATTGTTCCCTTTTGGTTTTCTAACTTTAGGTCCTTTGTGTCAACTTGGTTGGTTGGTTGGTTATGTGCGGTTCCAACTCATAGCGACCTTGTACAGGGTTTCTGACGCTATAAATCTTTACTGGAGCAGAAAGCCTCATCTTTCTCCCACAGAACAGCTGATAGTTTCGAACTGCTGACCTTGCAGTTCACAGCCTGATTCATAACCACTACGCTACCAGAGCTCCTTTAGAACAATATAAATGAGTAAGTGCAAATGGTACAAGTGGAGATTGGGAGTGTAGTTGGGAAGGAAAGATGAAGGGAAGTGTGAAGGTGCTAAGCTCTTCATCTGATAAAGTATGAAATATAGGATGATGTCTAGAGTTGACAGGGCAACAATTAAAAGCACAAATGCATTTTATTATTTAACATCCTGATTGCAACTCAAACAATAACTTAAAACAATGCCATAATGATACTGGCAGGATATGGGCTAGGCAAGAAAGGAGTGTTGGAAGTCAGATGACTCCTCATTTTTCAAGTCATTGACTACTGTCTATCAGTGGTAACACAATTAAATATGAAAATAGAAAATGGAAATAACTACAAGAAGAAACAGATAACATAGTTATCTGAAGAAAGAGATTTAGAAGTTTTTATTTTAATTAAGCACATATATTACTTAGATAAAAATTTTAACAAGTTTTAAAAAAAGATGTTTATAATCTCTCTTTAGTAATCAAAAGTCTTACCTGATTTCTCTTATTCTCCAAGAGTGAAGTCTCATAGAGCTGAGCATTATGAAGAACAATACCACAAAATGCCAAATAGGCAGCAAAGTCCTAGAAAACAGATAATTAAGAAAACAGCCAAATAAGAATTGTCTATAACACTGGTTATTATTTCCTGAAACAAAAAAGGCAATCAAAAATATTTAGTGTCAAAATATAGAATATAAAGCCAAAAGTGTAGGTGACTGTTCTGCATAAAGCTTTAAGAGTTGCTAAATGGTGCCACTAGATGACTAACTGTCCTTAATTAGTCCCTTAAAGTCTTACTTAGATATAAGTCAGTAAGAAGAAAGAGGGAATATAAAGACACAGACCTCTTTATATCATTTAAAATGGCAATTTGCTTCATGTATAGTCTGGTGTAGTCTCTAAATGGTATTAACACTTGGATCTATATCAACACTAGACATATTACTGGGGCTAATAAAAGTTCACCTACTTGCTAATAGAATACTGACAATAACAGCCCAATATAAAGTTTCAAATATTTTATAATTTTAGATGTGTTTTTTAAACACTGATTTATTATCCTCAGTATACAATACTAAGGCAATGTGCTTATAATTACTAGGGCCAGTCAAAAATTATCCATACTTGGTTATATTAAAATGCCTATCCACACCCACAGTTGATCACAACATTGAGCAAGCAATGTTTCTATGAAATAGGTGAGTGACAGTGGATTATGTGACAAATCATTTGCAAATTAGTCATGACTCTGACTACAAAATAATCCACCCCAAACTTGGGTTTCAGAAAGTTTTCATGAGATGGGTACCAAAACAAGTCATGGGAAAGCAAAAACAGACGCATTTTTATACCTGAGAACAAAATTTGAACCGATACTCCAAGGAACATAGAAGTTCTTAAAAACAAAATTGTTACTGGTGATGAGACATGGATGTATCGTTACAAGCCGGAGAGTAAACAAGAGTATAGAATGGAAACATCCTCAATTACTGACCAAAAAAAAGTTCAAAAGTCAACCATCAGGTGAAAAATTAATGCATAAAATTTTCTGGGATCTCAAGGGCCAGTACTGGAACACTATTAGGAAAAACAATCAACAATCAACAGTGCTTGCTACAGTGAGATGCTCACTGAAGAGGTGAAGCCTAAACTTTGGATTAAATGCAGAGGACTGCTATCTCAGGGTATTGTGGTTTTGAGTGCCAATGCATGTCTGCACACATCTGCCCACACTGTTGGCACTGCAAAAATTTCATTTTGAGGTGTTAAGACATTCTCCCTATAGTCCTTATGTTACTCCATTGGACTATAGCACCTGTTTGGTTCCCTGAAAGTAGCCCTTTGAGGATGAAGATTCACTTTTGATGAAGAGGTGAAGACAGCAGTGCATTCGTGGCTTGCAACTCAGGCTAAAACATTTTTTAATAAGAGAATACAAAAGCTTGTTAAGATAAAAACAAAGTGTACTGAAAAGCAAGGAGATTATATAAAAAATGATGTATTTGTCTTTTTTAAAAGTTGATTAAAATAAATTCTACAGTCAAAGTGTGGATAATTTTTTGACTCACCCTCGTTTATTAATCCTTGATTTAAAAAAATCTTTAGGATACCATGCTTTATTCATAGGATTTCCAGAGGTTTAGCAGTTGATATATACTCATAACCTGGGTGATGAAAGCTGATAGAGGCAAGGTTAATTCTATGATGAGGTGGCTATGTGCAGCCAATCAATTAAAGGGATGCTCACTTTGGGGTGTGGCCTGCTCCCAATATAATGGACACTCAGGTAATGTTTCCTCTCTCTCCTCCACTGGTGACCTGGGACTCTACAATTGTAAGCCATTTCCTTGATAATAAACTTCCCTTTATATATATATATATTTTTAATTTTATTTATTTATTTATTTTTTTGCTGGTTTGCTTCTCTAGAAACTTGGCCCAAGACAAGTGACTAGATGTCCAGTACTGAAATTTTAAAAGGTACTTTCTATGTATTGAAGCAATTAAAATCTGGAGACCAATACAGGTGCCAATCCATACTACATCATGGAAACAAAAATAACACTGTCTTGTGTTTGAATACTTTTCAAATTAAAAACTCCTAGTAATTTTCAGTTGAAACAACATGAATCACTACCGGCTTGGAATAGGAAGAATTTGGTGAGCTCTATAATGTACATACAATGACAGATTAAATAGAAGAAATAATAAAAACTAATGACAGAATAAAGTTATAAACAGGTTTAAGGGCTCCCTAAAAGCTTGTCTAAATTTTGTGTGCAGAATGTATTCCTTCAGAGTTGGATGAGAAGAGTCATAAAATAATGCTGACTGTAGCTCTTTCTAAAGCAAAATTCATCCAGCCTGAATTCACACCTTGGCGCCCCATTGTCGGTGTTCAAAGCTTATAAAACATTCTGAACTTTGCCTCAGTAGGAGACAATTCTAATTTTCAGCCAATCTGGAGGACTGAGCTTGGAGCAGTGCCTTTGGAATGTCTTTACAGCAGTGATGAAAGGTAAATGAGACCATTAAAGTATCCTAAGTCACCCTTTGTGTGGCCTCAGTATGCACACAGCCCCAGTGGAGGCCTCCAAAGACAGTGAGCAGAGTTTGAGGTTTCTGCTGGAGGAGCAGAGACTGATTAACATAGGGACCCTTGAGTCAAGGAGGCATTGTATTAAGTGATAGGAAATACAAACTTCCAAACATTTCAGATAATTTTTAACCATAAGGTGCTTCAAGACCCACAATTTCAGGAACAATTAATTCTAGAAGTCAATATAAACAGAAGTTCCTGGGAGGTACCAACAGTTAACGTGCTTGGCTGGTAACTGAAAGACCGGGAGTTCAAGTCCACCCACAGGTGTCTCAGAAGAAAGGCCAGCTGATACACTTCTGAAAAATCAGCTTTGAAACCCCTATGAGAACATACAATTCTATTCTGACACATGTGGGGTCACCATGAGTTGAAGTCGACTTAACAGCAACTGGTTTTTATATAAAAAGAAAGCATCTTCCTAAATTGGCATCATACCAGACACAGGTTTTGGTACCTTTTCATCTTTTTCAGTGAATGTTCCACCATTTCCAGATTTCTTGTTGATGGCTTGAGCTACACCAACAACCTGGTAGAGGAAGGGAAAAGTGTCAAGCATTTTATTGACTGAATCAGTTGTTTAAAAATTTACCAGAGTGTTGCATATGCTTTATATAAAATGAAAGTAAAACCCCTTAGCATTTGAGCTAGTTCTATATAATTTATTACACTCTTTTACTTAGTGAGCTTCCAAACTGTATTTGATTTTGTGACTACACTCTACATGCTGAATTAAATCAGTGGCATGCACATGTTACGTGAATATTTTTCTATAGTTTTTGAACAAAAAAAACAAGGGGACTTCAAAAAGTGTGTGGTTAAATTCCAGTTGTCCATCGACTTTTTGAAATCCCATAAGTAGTACCAAATTTCTATTACATTTCAAATAAACATATGATAAAATTTACATTTTATATTGGCTTTAAATATATTTTCAAAAGCAATGCTCTTTTACTAAAAATGAAACAGAACCCACTGACCAATCACAGATACTAAAATTCAGAAGCACCACTGGGCAAAAATAATTCTTATTGTAACAGCATAGTACAACCTCTTCAGAAACATGAAAATTCTTTTACCTTTAACAGACTCAGTTTCAGAGAAAGTGGTTATTGAGAAACAAAACAGGAAGTAGCAGTCTAAGTCTTATTTCAAATAGATCAGAGGCATCTGGGAGATAAACCATACCTTAAGGAGGCAAAGCTTACCTCTATCTGCAAGTTGGTTTTAGGCTTCAACAAAAGATTTAACAAGACTTTAAGAATCCTCTCAATTTTCTGCTTCAAAGTGTATTGTACTTACCTATTTAGCTTCAACTTGGTTTGAGATAGTACCTAAAGGCCTTCAATTGACTTCTGCCTTCTGTATACTACTTACAATTCTAAATTCAGTTCTTCCTCGCCTGCAATTTAGTATCAGGGCATAAGCTATTATCTCATAAATGGTTCCATGAAATCCTTAATTTACTCTAGCCCCAAAGCTTAAAAAATTCCTCTCTAAGCTGGCAGAACAAGGCAGGGGAAGGAAAATATATTCTTATGTGATGTCATGTTCTGGTCCTCTCAACAAGTCCCCCTCCACATCTCGGCCCTTTCAATATATAGAGTAAAAGAATCGACCTGTAAAACTCAAGTATAAAAAATAATAATAATAACCAAACAAACCCCAAAACAACAGCAACAAAAAAAACCAAGTATCCAATGATTCAGTATTTTTTAATGCTCTTAATTCATCTAGTCCTTATTCATCATACAATTTTTAACTCTTAAAAAGAACTAACCAGACTTTCATAAGTACCAACCTCAAAGGCTGAGTACCTTTGAGGCACTCAAACAATGTCAGTGTCAAACAATGTCTGGATTATAGATAGATATGCTCCCTTGAAATATAATTGACAAGAACCATTTGTGGGTCAATGCGGCCTAATATATAATGGCTCCAACTATAAAAAAAAGTGTTTAAAAGTGTTCATCCAACAATGAAATGACTGCTACGTGCAAAGCAGCGGTAAACACTGAGGGGAAAAATCACCCTGAATGAGAATGAACAATAATGGGTCATTCTTGTTGTTGTTGTTGTTAGGTGCCATCGAGTCGGTACCCACTCATAGCAACCCTATGCACAGCAGAACGAAACACTGCCTGATCCTGGGCCAACCTCACTATTATTTCCATGCTTGAGTCCATC